>NC_141013.1:11810425-12307925 GCF_052327205.1 Somniosus microcephalus
CACCTCCTGGCAGAGAGAATTCGACATCTGGGAACCCAGCATGAACGTGGTTGTCTACATCGGTGACGTCATGAGTCGCAATACGGTCAGTGCTGCGCCTTGCTTACAAACATTTGGTGGAGAATCAGGAATGGTGGGAGTTTGAAATCGCGGGAAATGCCCTGCCGGTTAATCAGCATCTGAGAAACTGGCTAATGTCTCGAGTGGGGCCATTACTCAGAACTCTCGTTGCAAACGCCGTTTGTTTTCCTCCTCTAGATCCATGGGCTCAGCGCGCCCTTCAGTACTCAAACTCAGCTTCATTTCCATGGGATCCGGGTGTTAGTCAGTTATCAGACTGGAATATGTTTCCATGGGATCTGGG
Organism: Somniosus microcephalus; assembly: GCF_052327205.1. NCBI lineage: Eukaryota > Metazoa > Chordata > Chondrichthyes > Squaliformes > Somniosidae > Somniosus > Somniosus microcephalus. The sequence continues at coordinate 11,810,790 of NC_141013.1, forward strand.
TGTTAGTCAGTTATCAGGCTGGATTGTGTTTCTGTGGGCTGACTGTGCTTATGTTAGGATAATTGCCCAGATGATGTTTTTTTACTTTTCTGAGCAGGCTGTTTGAAAGTGAGGACAGCACAGTCAAATGCCATTTTTGTCTTCGCCTGTTGTCTCCTCGCACGTTTCCCCCAGGGGTTGTTGGCTAGTGATTGGGGTTTGAGAGCACCAGCCAGTTTCCCCCTCGTTTCCCCCCTCGTTTCCCGCCCCCCCACACACCCCAGGAGCTTGGAAACACGTTGCTTTTCGCTGCGATCAGATAACAGACCAGAACCGGGGACCTTTCAGTTCTTTGTCGCTCAGCTGCTCCCTGCCTTCACCAGTTGAGGGATCAAGGAGCTAATTTTGCGCTTTTTCTGAATGGCAGTAGAGCCTGAGTTTGCTTGACATTCCCTATCGTGTGCTTTATAACCAGTACATGGTTGGTGGACACGCTTGCAAAAGGGCCATGACTCTGGGCCTATTGATAAATATCATTGTATGCCTGTTGGCCTCGGACGCACCGCTAATGAAAGCTTTCTATTTCAGATCCGGGAATATGACTGGCTACATCCTCAGACAAAGAGGATGAAGTTTAACGTACTGATAACAACATACGAAATTCTGCTGAAAGATAAGGTAATAAACCACAGGCACTTACTGAGAATTTGGGAACTTTCCCACAAATAAATTTTTCCTCCGTATTTCTCTCTTTCCCCCCCCCACCCCTGAGACATTGGCTCTGTTATTTGGATACAGTTCCAAAGGTGCCAGTCTGTTAAATGAACTCTAAATCCTTCTATGGCCAGTGTCTTTTTCCTTAATCAGTGCCATCCTAGCTTAAGTAACCAAGCACCTACATAGGAACAGGAGTAGGCCATTTAGCCCCTCAAGCCCGTTCTACCATTGTGAGATCATGGCTGATCTGTGAATTAACTCCATATACCCGCCTTTGCCCCATATCCCTGAATACCTTTGGTTAACAAAAAGCTATCTCAGATTTAAAATTAACAATTGATCTCTTCCCTGACACTCGCCTCTGAGTCAGAAGGTTGTGGGTTAAAGTCCCACTCCAGGGACTTGAGCACTTAAAGTTAGGCTGACACTCCAGTGCAGTGCTGAGGGAGTGTTGCACTGTCGGAGGTGATGTTAAACCGAGGCCCCGTCTGCGCTCTCAGGTGGACGTAAAAGATCCCGTGGCACTATATCAAAGAAGAGCAGGGGGAGTTCTCCCTGGTGTCCTGGCCAATATTTATCCAACAACCAACATAACAAAAACAGATTATCTAGTCATTATCACATTGCTGTTTGTGGGAGCTTGCTGTGCGCAAATTGGCTGCCGTTTTTCCCACATTACAACAGTGACTCCACTTCAAAAGTACTTCATTGGCTGTAAAGCGCTTTGAGACGTCTGGTAGTCATGAAAGGTGCTATATAAATGCAAGTCTTTCTTTTTTCTTGTCACGTGACGCTGGTGAATGCTGTGAGGGCAGTTAAGCAGGAGAAGAAACGAGGTTGGTAACCAAGGGGCATAAATTCAGAATTAGCATAAAGGGAGTGGGTACAAGGAATATTTTCAGGCAAAGGATTGAGAGGCTATGGAATGCTTTACCACAAATGGCTGTTGAAGCCAAGTTGGCCATGAGATTTAAGCAGGAATTAAGCTGGAAGGAGAAAAATATCAAAGGATATGGGGAAAGAGCAAATAATTAGGTTAGAATAGAAAGCTCTGACATGGGGTCGGTAATGGCACAGACCAATGTTCCCTCTAATTTTGTTTGGCCCTGCACGGCCCCTTTAAGAGACTGCGTGGGTCATTCAAAATATTGCGCCTGTGTGGTTTTTGTAATGAAAAGCTGGCTGTGCGGGTTCCCTGGAGCGCTGCATGGCCGCACAGCTTACAGGGAACATTGGCACAGACACCATTGGCTGAATGGCCTCCCTCTACTGAAATTCCTCTCATCAATTGTTATTAAAGCTTTTTTTTTTCTCCCCCCTTTTTCTAATTAGACTGTTTTGGGGAATATAAACTGGGCCTTCCTGGGAGTGGACGAAGCTCATCGATTGAAGAATGACGACTCCCTCTTGTACCGGACTTTGATCGACTTCAAGTCCAACCATCGGCTGCTGATAACAGGGACACCCCTGCAGAACTCGCTGAAAGAGCTGTGGTCGCTCCTGCACTTCATCATGCCCGAAAAGTAGGCCAGTCCCTCTGCTCTGAAGCAAAAGCGGAATGCTGCGGATGCTAGAAATCTAAAATAAAAACAGAAAATACTGGGAACACTCAGCAGGTCAGGCAGGACTGCAGCAGTTGAAGAAGCCGGCTCGCCATCACCTTCTCGAGGGCATTTAGGGATGGGCAATAAATGCCGGCCTTGCCAGCGATGCCCCCACATCCCAGGAACAAACAATTGTTTTAAAAGAGTTAACGTTTCAGGTCGATGACCTTTCGCTAGACCTAGACACTCGTCCCTTCGTGGGAACAAGTATAGCTTTGGATTATGGTTTACAGCAAGGCTTTGCTAACGCCCCATAGAAACATAGAAGATAGGAGCAGGAGTAGGCCATTCGGCCCCTCGAGCCTGCTCCGCCATTTAATGAGATCATGGCTGATCATCCAAATTCAGTACCCTGTCCCTGCTTTCTCCCCATATCCCTTTAGCCTTAAGAAATATATCCAACTCCTTCTTGAATATATTTAATGAATTGGCCTCAACTGCCTTCTGTGGTACAGAATTCCACAGGTTCACCACTCTCTGGGTGAAGAAATTCCTCCTCATCTCAGTCCTAAATGGCTTACCCCTTATCCTTAGACTGTGACCCCTGGTTCTGGACTCCCCGCCATCGGGAACATCCTTCCTGCACCTAGTCTGTCTAGTCCTGTTAGAATTTTATAAGTTTCAATGAGATCCCCTCTCATTCTTCTAAACTCTGGTGAATATAAGCCTAATCGACCCAATCTCTCCTCATACGTCATTCCTGCCATCCCAGGTATCAGTCTGGTGAATCTTCGCTGCACTCCCTCCATGGCAAGAACGTCCTTCCTCAGATAAGGCGACCAAAACTGCACACAATACTTAAGGTGTGGTCTCACCAAGGCCCTGTACAACTGCAGCAAGACATCTTTGCTCCTGTCCTCGAATCCTCTCGCTATGAAGGCCAACATACCATTTGCCTTCTTAAGCGCCTGCTGCACCTGCATGCTTACCTTCAGCGACTGGTGCACAAGGACACTCGGGTCTCGTTGCACTTCCCCTTTTCCCATCTATTGCCGTTCAGGTAATCTGTCTTCCTGTTTTTGCCACCGAAGTGGATAACCTCGCATTTATCCACATTGGGCAGATGCATGGCAAATGCAGTATAATCACCCAACCTGTCCAAATCATACTACTGGAGTTTCTCTGCATCCTCCTCACAGCACACACGCCCACCCAGCTTTGTGTCGTCTGCAAACTTGGAGATATTACATCTAGTTCCCTCATCTAGATCATTTATATATATTGTGAATAGCTGGGGTCCTAGCACCATCAGCCTAATCACATTCACACTGAGACCTGCTCCACAGGCACGGGGACTGCCCTCTAGCACCTCATGCATGCTCAAACCCTTTCATGTATGAGCCTATTCAGTGAGCGTCATCGGGCTTTTTAATGGCCAAACTCAATCCTGTCCTCGTGTACTTCCAGCGGGTGTTGCTCGATAGCAGTCAGGACTGGGAGGCTAGGCTGATTGCTTTCCCCGTTACCCAGCTGTGATTTTATGTGAAGTTAATATTTGCGTCGAGCTTAAATGACTTGCCTAACTTGTGGTGTAAGCAAAATAAATGGAGGGTCCATGGGATACAAATTACATCCCACAGCTCTTCATTATGTATCCTCTGGGGAAAAATTTCCAGGGCTGTGGGGAAAAGGACAGGTGGAGTGGGACTGATTGGATCGCTCTTTCACAGAGCTTGCACAAGCACGATTGTCTGAATGGCTTCCTTCTGTGATTCTCTAATACATTCAGCCCCAGGACTTAAAATCACAGAATCTGGACTGGCATTCGAGTGCGGTGCTGAGTGAGTGCTGCGTGGTTGGAGGTGCTGTATGTAGTCATACTCTAAAGTTGTTGCTTCTCTCTGATGCATTGAGAAGGTTAAGGCACACACAGTTGACATCTGATTTTTTTTTCTCTCTAGGTTTGATTCCTGGGAGGACTTTGAAGAGGAGCACGGGAAGGGGCGAGAAAATGGTTTCCAGAGCCTCCACAGGGTCCTGGAGCCCTTCCTGCTGCGCAGAGTTAAGAAAGATGTTGAGAAATCGCTTCCTGCCAAAGTTGAACAGATTCTGAGGGTGGAGATGTCAGCCACACAGAAGCAGTATTACAAGTAAGAGCTCAGCCACTGTAATGGGAGTAGCCCAGGAGGACAAGAGGAAATGGTGAAGGCCCAGAGTCTGACTTTTTTTGTAAAATAAGTTGTCTTTTTTCCATCCCTCCAATTATTCCCCCACCCCCCCTGCTTTACTGATTTCTGCAGTTCTCAGGTGCTGGGCACTCTTCAATATATCGCTCAAGTGGCCATTCTCCTGCTTTGAGTGTAGACAGTAAGTGTCAGCAGGCTATTTTACTATGGAGGACATCCACTATGGAAGCAAGATCTTGTCTTCATCTTATATTCATACCCGGGAGTGAAATCTCTGGCTCATTTTCCTCTTTTCTCCACACCTCCCCCCCCCCCCCCCCCCAATAAGAACATAAGAAATAGGAGTAGGCCATTCGGCCCTTCGAGCCTGCTTCGCCATTCAATAAGATCGTGGCTGATCTTCTACCTAAACTCCACCTTCCCGCCCGATCCCCATATCCCTTGATTCCCTTAGTATCCAAAAATCTATCGATCTCTGTCTTGAATATACTCAACGACTGAGCCTCCACAGCCCTCTGGGGCAGAGAATTCCAAAGATTCACCACCCTCTGAGTGAAGAAATTTCTCCTCATCTCAGTCTTAAATGGCCGACCCCTTATCCTGAGACTGTGACCCCTGGTTCTAGACTCCCCCACCCCACATTTAGCACGGGACCAGAGATTAAATCTACGGCTTCGTGGTGTCACCCAGTAAGGCGTCAGTGGAACCACGTTTTGTCATCTTTGCCCAGCACTAAATAGCGAGCCCACGACCTGTCATTCATCCAAAATAAAATGGATTGCTGAATCATTTATTAACCATCTGGATTCTGCTGCTGCAATCACTGCTGTTTGCGGATCACAGGAGCCGGGTTATGAATCCCCTGAAGTGCCACTTTCAATACCTTGCAACAATTTACCTTTTTGCAGCAAGCCTCAATTGTGGAGGAGGCTGGGTACACACTGTAGCCTCTGTATAATGAAGAGATTTGTAACAGCAAGCCTTTCAGCCAAATGATTCAGTACTTGTGATGCTGTGGCTCCGTGTTCCGCTCCCACTCCCAATGGTTGATGTACTGGTCACCGCTTCACCAATACAGTTGTCCCGTGCTCTACTCAACCCCTACCCCAAACACATTGAGCGAGAGACAAACACACAGTCATCGACATCACTAGATTGGTGAACAGTGAGCCGCTGCCTTGAGAGTGCATGGGGAACATGTCTTGTGTCCATTATAACTCTGCTTTCAATAGAACCTGCACTCATTTCTCTCGCCCTGAAAAAGAATAAATGTATCAGAAAGGGTTTAGAGAAGACTGACCAGGGTAACTCCGGACCTCGGGGATGTGCTGTAAACAGAGGCTCAAGCGACTACACTTATTTTTGCTGGAAGAAGGGAACTGAGGGGAAATCTAATACAATAGCAAAATACTACGGATGCTGGAAATCTGAAATAACAGCAGAAAGTGCTCGGAACACTCAGCAGGCCAAGCAGCATCGAGGAGAGAGAAACAGAGTCAACGTTTCTGGTCGAACCTTTCATCAGACGAAGGGTCCCCGACTCGAAACATTGACTCTGTTTCTCTCTCCCCGATGCTGCCTGACCTGCTGAGTGTTCCTAGCACTTTCTGCTGTTACTTTTGAGGGGAAACCTACTTCAGCTCTCAAGATACAGACAGGGTTGAAGTGAGCAAAGTATTTAACTCGGACACTGAGCAGAGGACACAAGTATAAAATTCACAAGCGTTGAACGATTGTACACATCATTTTTCCGCACAGGATCGTGGACACGTGGAACATCCTTCCAGAGAAGTTAATGGGCTAAAAGGGAGCTGGATCTATTTTGGTTGAAAATAGGATTGAGGGTTACAGAGATATTAATAGTATTGCTTGATAATTTTTTCCCAGTGAGGTAGGGGAAGGTATCTGGGGGGCGAGGAAGAGTCTACGATAGAATAATCATACATGAACTCTGGATGGAGTGAGCTTGGTGCATCAATTAGCCATTACTTTCTTGGTAACAATGTTGGTTATAGTGAGACAACTGTGTGTATTTATGGGGAACTTGGGCTGCAGTTTAATCGGGGCTCAGTGTTGTGTACTCATGATCTCTCTTGATACAGGTGGATATTGACGAGGAATTACAAGGCGCTCACCAGGGGAAGCAGGGGGTCTTCATCGAGCTTCCTCAACATCATGATGGAGCTGAAGAAATGCTGCAATCACTGTTACTTGGTCAAACCGTGTGAGGAGAACGAGAACCTCACCAACCAGGAAGTGTTGCAGGTGGGTGAAACTTTTGTCTTTGGAAATCTTCGCACCCCCAATGCACCTTATCACATACAGACCTTTTAAATGTGGGTGTCTCAGAAAAGTGAACATAAGTTACAGGAGATAAGTTGCTTATTATATTATCTACATTTACCCTCAACACTGCTGGTTATCGCTCAACTGGAGGAACGGCCAACGTCAAATTTCTTCTATTGAAATTGTTCTTTCCGCTCTCATTTTCTTTGAGATCCAAATACTTTTATCTGACACTCACTTCGTCCTCCTCACCTCGAGTATCCAACCACTCCCTCCTCCCCCCACAGCAAGCCTGTTTTGTCTCTAGTTTCTGAATGCTACTAAGGTCAGTGCTCCACTCCTCATCCCTCCCTCTTTTTCTCTCCCCTCCAATTGCCAAACTGCTAATTCCTGGTTTACGTTATCTTTTTTCCTTTGAACATTAGTGCTAGCCTGGACTCCTGCCCTTACCAAGGTTTCTCAATAAAAAGAATCAAATGTATTCATATTTTGCAGATTTCTGTCAGTTTATGATGGTTGAAGGGATTGTGTATTAAACTACAATGGCATTGATGTATACCAGCACGGTTGTATATCTGCAAATGGGTTTAGGCAGAGATGATCATTGTAGTCACTTGATTTTTTTTTGAGTTCTGTAAATATCGCTTACTGCGTTACAGAACCATGGCAGATAGATGGAGTTAAAATATAGATCATCAGCCATGATATAATTGAATGGCGAAATAGGCTCGAGGGGATGAATGGCCTCCTCCTGTTGCTACGTAATTGGGGCAAAGTACTTGAGATTGAGGGTGAAAACTTCCTCCATACACGGAATGTAGCAAATTCATAAACTTGTTCTTTGTAATAATTTACAATCGGGCTCAATCATGCACAATCCTCCCTCTCTTTTCCCCCCCCCCCCCCACCCCGTTTATTAAATGGGGTGATAGAAAAAATATCCAAGTGTGATACAGATCTATCAGTTTCCCAACAACAACTGTTTTTTCCTGCTTCAATTTATCGCAGAACCTGATCAAGAGCAGTGGCAAGCTAATTCTTCTGGATAAGCTGATGACCAGGCTTCGGGAGAGAGGCAACCGGGTGCTTATCTTCTCTCAGATGGTCCGAATGTTGGATATCCTTGCTGAATACTTGACCATTAAACACTATCCATTCCAGGTAAGCTTGATGGAGAATTCCAGAATGTTAACAAGCCCGGGAGATGTTGAGCAATTCAAAACTTGACAGAAATTAGGATCTTGTTGTTTTTGGTCAGTACAATTTTTCCATGTGCAGATCTCTTGTGATTTATCTTTGCGCTTGTCAAGATGAGTGATGGAGGGTTGTTAGCGCTGGGTAATGGAACACTCGCTGTTTCACGCACCGCAAGGCTCTACAGATGGTGGTGAAAGCTGCACAACATACTATAGGAATTAAACTACCTGCTGTCCAGGATATCTACCCCGAGAGGTGCCGGGGGAAGGCCCTGAGAATCATTAAAGACGCGAGCCACCCCAGCCACAACCTCTTCGCCCTGCTCCCGTCCGGTAAGAGATACCGAAACATACGGTCTCGTACCAGCAGGTTTCGAAACAGCTTCTACCCCCAGGCCATAAGACTCATTAACGTATAATTTATTATTATTTATTACTGTTATTTATTATTACTGTATTTCTATTAGTATTTTATCATTGTTATGCCATATTTATTCCAATGTTGGGAGGACTCGTAAAAATCAACATTTCATTGTGCAGTACACACGTCTGCTGCATATATGACAAATAAAATTGAATTTAATTGAATTGAATTAGTGTCAGAATCGAGCACATCCAGATTGAGAAGCTCCCTCAACTCTGCCATATCAATGTGCTTCAGGTCAACATCAGAAGAGCGCTCTCTATTACAAGTGAGATATTTTTCCATTTGCCACACCAGCTATCCTAGAAGCTTAGAATTTTATAGAAAGAACGAACTCGGGTTTGTACGAACGCCTTTCGCGACCTCTGGATGTCCCAAAGTGCTTTACAGCCAGTGGAGTTCTTTTCAAGTGGAGTCACTGTTGTTGGAAATGCGGCAGCCAATTTACACACAGCAAACTCCCACAAACAGTGCACTAACTTTGCTCTGTATGTTGGACAGTCCTTATTTGAGCAACATTGTCACACCTGCAGCTGCACACTTCCACCAGAGGCTTAAGATTCCTCTGTTGATACCTACTGGATCATGAATGCACTCTGAGACAAATTTGCTTTTTTGCCCTGACTTTCTGTGGGTAAAGCAACAGGAGATCCACTGGTGTTTTGAGCAGAGCATTGGTCCCCCGCTGGCCCCTGAGGGACACCGTTGTTTACGTCACGCGGGTCCAAAACCGACATCGATTAAACGCCATTTCCCCCATTGCTGTCTTGTTTTCTGTCCTTGAACCAGCCTCCCTTCTCTGTTACCACAGCGCCGTCCTCGCTCTGAGTGAGGCTGCAGTTAGTGCTGACGTTTTGTGCTAAGGGGCCGTGTCCACTGGGAGGTGGATTGAAGCTGCTGGAACTCATTTCGCCCTGGGCTTTTGCAGGGAAGACTTTGATCTTAGAACCCGGGTCCCAGAGGCCAGAGGCCAAAGGTCAAAGCCGAGCCCACCTCACCACCCAGCCCCCCCCCCCCCCCCCCATTATTATTTTAATGATGACTGACGTAAGAAAACTACTCGGCACTTGGTCTGAGTATTAAACAAGGCTTTAATCAACTGTTTTTCAACATGGAGATCTAGTTGTGTCCTTCACTAGTTCCTGTTAAGGAATGTCCTGCACAAGCTGGGCCCATGCCCGAGTATTTATACTCTCCCTGGACAGCGCCACCAGCAGGCTGCCCAGTATTATTACATAAGTCATTTTCACATGAATTACAAGATTCATGTCAATGACGTCTTATCATAGCCGGTTCATGGAGAATGAACCTGGAGCCATGCCAGTGGACAGCGGCGCTGTTGTTGGCCAGGCTTGGTTGGTAACTGTGTGACAGGCCTGGCAACTCCTCTTGCTGAGGTAGCGCTGTGACGCACACCCTTCAGGAGCTGTTGACTAAGCACATTTGCATAGACCAGGATTATTTTTGGACCGAGAATCAGAATAAAAATAGATGAGAAATCTGCACTTCCTGTCACAGTTTATGGCCGGTCTTTGAGCATGCACTTAAGATGTTTCTGTTTTTATCATGTTGCAGCGTTTAGATGGGTCTATAAAAGGGGAATTAAGAAAACAAGCTCTGGATCACTTCAACGCAGAAGGGTCTGAGGTAAGGAAGTTGATTTACACCTCTGCCAGTCCCAGATCTACGACGCCTAATTTGAGCCACACCACTTAAAAATTACATAGTAAACCCTCACTTGTTCTGGGATTGTTTAGTGAACCCTCGCTCATTCTGGGATTGTTTAGTAAACCCTCGCTTGTTCTGGGATTGTTTAGTAAACCCTCGCTCATTCTGGGATTGTTTAGTAAACCCTCGCTCATTCTGGGATTGTTTAGTAAACCCTCACTTGTTCTGGGATTGTTTAGTAAACCCTCACTCATTCTGGGATTGTTTAGTAAACCCTCACTCATTCTGGGATTGTTTAGTGAACCCTCGCTCATTCTGGGATTGTTTAGTAAACCCTCACTTGTTCTGGGATTGTTTAGTGAACCCTCGCTCATTCTGGGATTGTTTAGTAAACCCTCACTTGTTCTGGGATTGTTTAGTGAACCCTCGCTCATTCTGGGATTGTTTAGTAAACCCTCGCTCATTCTGGGATTGTTTAGTAAACCCTCGCTTGTTCTGGGATTGTTTAGTAAACCCTCGCTTGTTCTGGGATTGTTTAGTAAACCCTCGCTTGTTCTGGGATTGTTTAGTAAATCCTCGCTTGTTTGATCCAGGTTTGAGGCCGAATCATTACCCAAATCTTCCAATCCAGGCTGATCGTCTTAATTTCCATCTCTCCTGCTTTACACACACATACACACGCGCGACCGGATCTTAGCAATTTAAAACCAAGATCACTTCTCTTGGTAACTTAATGCACAATTTATCGCTAAGAGTTTATCCTCTGTAAATTGTTTTTCATTAGTTATCCTTGATCAATAAATGTTATCGAGCGGGGACTTCACTACATAGACTGAAGGAGTGGCACTGGTTGCCAGCAGTAATTTTCAGAGACGTGTGCTTGTGCTTAGCCCTGTGTGCATACTTCAGTGGCTATGGTTGGCAGGGGGGCCAGTACATGCAGTTCTTGCTTTGAGTCAAGAATTCACAGGAAAGAAACTTGAGTCAAAAGGATTGGTTTACCATGGGCCAGCCTGGCCCTGGCACAGCCTCACATTACGTGATACTTGCACTGCACAGTTGGCCTCCTGCCCCATTTACTGCTGCTTTCATTTTCCCACAATTGCTTTTCTTTCCGAAACCCATTTAAAAAAAAAAAAAAAAATCTAAACTGAACTTGAATGACCTTATTTAAACTCCGGCCTTTCTTGCCTCTCTTTTAGCAATACTACTGTGTCCATTGTTCCTCTCCTAGTTCCTCCCATGTTCCTTCTATGATCCAAGAAGACCATCCTGCACACTCTTCCTCCTCCCTTGCACCCCCTTTGTGTTAAAAATAAGATGCATCACACTGTCTCTGTGTTATTGAGGCCATACAGAGCAGAATATGGCCTCAATAACACAGAGACAGTGTGATGCATCTCATACCTGTTCAATCCCTGATCTGGATTCTCTCCCAGAACCTCGCCTCCCTCAGTCTTGCCTCTCTCCTACAATTTTCAGGGATTTATAACTTGACATTCCTTATTCACATTTTATACTGATTTACCACATCTGCCCTTCTGCTTTTCAACCTTAAGTGGTGTCTAGCACTGTGGGCTTTGGCCCTTCAGCCAGGTTTTTCAATCGAAAAGACTTCAAGCATGAAGAGCCCTCGGATATGTTGAATCATAGAATGATACAGCACAGAAGGAGGCCATTTGGCCCATCATGCCTCTTTGGTAGAGCTATCCAATTAATCCCACTCCCTTGTTCTTTCCCCATAGCCCTGCAACTTTATCCTCTTCCAAGTATTTATCCAATTTCCTTTTGAAAGTTGTTATTGAATCTGCTTCCACCACCCTTTCAGGCAGCGCATTCCAGATCACAACAACTCGAGGTAATTAAAAAAAAATCCTCTGTGTGGGTTAGTGTTGATTTTTATTTTCTATCTGTCTTTTCAGGACTTTTGCTTCCTTCTTTCTACAAGAGCAGGAGGGCTTGGGATTAACCTGGCCTCTGCTGACACTGTGATCATCTTTGACTCTGACTGGAATCCTCAGAATGACTTGCAGGCTCAGGCTCGAGCTCATAGGATAGGCCAGAAGAAACAGGTCAGTTCGTACGCTGGGCTTGCGGTGGGAAGGGAGGTTGGAGTGATGCCTGCTTCACCTCGGCATACTGAAGGAAGAACCATTTTCCTTGAATTGTTTGGTTTGGAAGCTTCGTGACAGAACTATTTTTCTCCAGTTTAAAGTAAGCAAGAAAAAAAATACAATACTGTGGATTTGCTTTGTTGTATTCAGAAAATGAATTCTTTAGATTAAAATTGTTGGGACTCTCCAATGCTAGAGGACACCACTGCCAGGGATTATGCCTGACCTGTTATGGGGGCATCAGCATGAACCAGGGTAAATGTCCTTGACCAAACAAACCTATTGTTGTAAAACAAGTCCCCTCCAGGCCCTTCACACAGTGTACCACTGTGAATGGAATATATTTGTCTTAATATTTCCACCTCACATTTTTTGTTACTTTTCTCTCTTCCAGTGCAGCGCTGAGGGGAGTGCTGCACTGGTGGAGGTGCCGTCTTTCAGATGAGGCTCCGTCTGCGCTCTCGGGTGGATGTCAAAGACCCCACGGCCACTATTTCGAAGAGGAGCCAGGGGAGTTATCCCCGGTGCCCTGGGCCAATATTTATCCCTCAATCAAAATAACAAAAACAGATGATCTGGTCATTATCACGTTGCTGTTTGTGGGAGCTTGCTGTGCGCAAATTGGCTGCCGCGTTTCCCACATTACAACAGTGACTCCGCTTCAAAAAGTACTTCATTGGCTGTAAAGCGCTTTGTGACGTCCAGTGGTCGTGTAAGGCGCTATATAAATGCAAGTCTTTTTTTTTTTCCACTTTCTTATTCCTGTTCAAAGGGTTATTTATAAAGGGAGATGCAGGGGTATCATTGGGATTTATTGGAATATTATGCACATATGAAAAGAAAGATGGGAAAAGACAATGGCCCGCCAAGCCCGCTCCACCTAGATATGATGCAACAAAATATACCAGTTACCCACCCCGTACCCAAGCAGTCTCCAGGGGAGGTTAAAATCCAGCTGAGGAAAAATTGTCTTGTAATGATTTACATGTTGGGTTGGTTGTCGGCTTAAGTTACATTTGAAAATGTCTTGTTTTAGTTTATGCTTTATTTTATATTGATGAAAAAAGTTAACTGTAAATACTTTCCCATGACTTGATGAGTGAAAGCACCGCCCAGTTTACTATTGAGGCCATTCAGACCAAAAGGTCAGCTGTTCAAGCCCTGATTTGTGCTGAAGTAGTTGATTTTTTTTTTTTAACGTGGGGCCCCTGAATTGGCCTCAGTACCACTGGGTTATGGAGGAGTAAAACCAGGCGGGGTCCCTGCCCCAATCATTTTGCAGTGGCCCCGGCGCAGAGTGAGTGACTGAAAGTGCGCACTTCTGTACAGATGTCAAGTACGAACAGGATTGGGTTCATCACGATCAAACAGCAGGCTTGCACACAAAGAACAACCGCTTGGGTGAAGTACCGGAGACCAAATGGTGTCCACAGACCGACACCGAGCAAGGGGTCGGTCAAAATGGGGAAAAGAAAAGGAAATCGTCTGGATAGCAATCTTTCAATGCTAACCTTTTTTTGTTAAAAAGGGAACATGCACACACACTTACTTTTCCTGCACTGGATCGTAATCAGGAGCTGGGACTCTAGCTGATTTATTCCCCCTTTACTCACAGAGACTGAAACTATGACGATCATTGCTGTCTGCAGCCTTGACTAGTTAACAGTGTTCTATTCTGATGTTTCAGGTTAATATTTACCGCCTGGTTACGAAAGGAAGTGTGGAAGAGGACATCATTGAACGTGCCAAGAAAAAGATGGTCCTGGATCATCTCGTGATCCAGAGGATGGACACCACAGGGCGGACAGTACTGGACAGCTCTGCCCGTCCTTCACAGTAAGCAACATCAGCTTAGCACTCTTTCCCTCGCACTTTCCCCCTCTCATTCTGTCTCACTCTTGTTCCTTCCTCCCCCACCCCACCTTCAAAACTTTGCTCCTCGTCCTGGCTTATGCTTGGGTGCGGGTCCATAGGGTGCTGGTGGCCCTGCGATAACTCAGCCCTAAGAGGGTCATAAAGACAATGAAGACCCCAGGTTGATTTAGTGGTGCTGATGCGCTATCAATTACTCATAAAAGACTGAGAGTTAAGAGAGTAACTAAAGGCTTTTATTAACAAAAGAATGAAGGTCTGCCTCGAGTGGTCGACCAGTCCAGAAATACAAAGGGCTGGGGAGCAGTCACCTTTATACTCGGACTTGTGGGAGGAGTCAGCCGAGGCATGTCCAGGCATGTACACCGTGGAATACAAACAGTGGTTTACCACTGTGGTAAACCACGTTCACTATCGTATCACTGTTAGTAGTTAGCACTGTTCACCACTGTTCGTTATAACTGTATCACTGACCACTATTGTATCACGGTACGAGGTCGCCTCTTGCCACACTGCTATACCTGGGATGACCACCGCCGACTCCGCCTTGGCTCCACCCACCAGGCCAGGTATAAAGGTGAGCGACTGACTGGTATTCCTCCTGCTTGGATCGGATCACCCACGAGAGTGGGCTCTGTTATTTAGTCAATAAAAACCTTTAGTCACCTTCGTAACTCTTCGCCTTTTATTGGAGGAATTGATAGGTATATCAATTTTATTGACTAAATTTAATGATGTCCGACAACGAGTCACAACCGGCGGAGGAGCCACCAGCGCAGCTCCCAGGAGCACAGCCACACGAGCCAGCTTGGCTGCGAGCCCTCAGACCGCCGTACCTGGACCTGAACCCACGAGCAGCAAACTCAGCCGCAGACTTTAAACACTGGCTGGTCTGCTTCGAATCATACCTGAGAGAATCCAGCGTCCCTCAGGCATCCAAACTAAGTGTCCTGCAGGCGCAACTGAGCCCGAGAGTATACACTCTCATCGAGGACATGACTACCTACGAGACCGCCATCAACCTGCTGAAACAGAAGTACCGGACCCCGGTAAACTACATGTACGCTAGGCACCTCCTAAGATCACGGCCGCAACAGCCAGGAGAATCAGTAGCCGAATTCTCACAGGCGCTATATGCACTCGCCAGGAACTGTGACTTTAAATCGGTGTCGGCAGCCGAAAATACTGAAGATAATATCCGCGACGCATTCCTGAAAGGCCTACGGTCCGAGTACTCACGGCAAAGACTGCTGGAAGCTAAAGACCTCAGCATGGAAAAAGCTGAAGCCCTCGCTATCTCCCTGGAAGTGGCCCACCAAGATCAGGAAGCATTCACCAGGTACTGCTCGCGACCCTGGGACTCGGGCCCGACCCCTACCACAGCACCCTTCCCAGCGCCGCCCCCGGGACCTACCTCTGCGTCGGCGTCCCGGACCCGACCGGCCCCGGCACCGGCCCCGACATCGGGCACCCGCGATCGGGCCGCCGGCTGTTTTTTTTGTGGCCAGGAGAAGCACCCGAGGTCGCGCTGCCCAGCCAAGAACTCCACATGCAGAACCTGCCTGAAGAAAGGCCACTTCTCCAAGGCCTGCAGGAGCGGATCCTCAGAGGCCAGCAGTGCCGCATGCGAACTATGGGGGCGGCCATCTTCGTTTAGGGCAACTGAGGCCAGCATCCCCACACATGAGTCATGGCGGTGGCCATCTTTGTTTAGGGCAACTGAGGCCAGCATCCCCACACATGAGTCATGGGGGCGGCCATCTTTGATTAAGGCAACCGACCCCAATAGTGCCTCATGTGAGCTACGGGGGCAGCCATCTTCTCCGTCATTTTGCCCTACCTCGTGGGAGACGCCATTTTACTCACCACGCCCGACCGCCTCGCCCGCAGATGACAACGACTCGCTCAGCTACACACTAGCTTCCGTCACCCTGGACCAAGCCCGCCCGCACCATCTGTCCAAGTCAATGATGGACATCAAAGTGAACGGCCACGCCACGACCTGCCTGTTCGACAGCGGAAGCACGGAGAGCTTCATCCACCCAGACACGGTGAGCCACTACTCCCTCTCTGCCCTACCAACGCGCAGCCGAATCTCGATGGCATCGAGGTCCCACGCCACGGACATCAGCGGCTACTGTGTCGTGACCCTGTCGGTTAAGGGCACGGAGTATAAAAACTTTAAACTCCTCGTCCTCCCCCATCTCTGCGCTGCCGTCATACTAGGGCTGGACTTCCAATCCCACCTCCAAAGCGTAACCCTAGCATACGGTGGACCCCTCCCCCCACTCACAGTCAACAACCAGCAAACGTTAAACCGCCCACCGCGTAACACCTGCAGCCTCTCCACCCTCAAGGTCCCGCCACCCTCTCTGTTTGCTAACCTTACCCCTGACTGCAAACCCGTCGCTACCAAGAGCAGGCGGTATAGCGCCGGGGACAGAGCCTTCATTAGCTCTGAGGTGCGGCGCCTCCTGAAAGAGGGCATTATCGAGGGGAGCAGCAGCCCCTGGCGTGCCCAGGTCGTAGTCGTAAAGACCGGCGATAAAAACCGCCTGGTCATCGACTACAGCCAGACCATAAACAGATATACCCAGCTGGACGCATACCCCCTCCCCCGCATATCTGACATGGTCAATCAGATTGCACAGTATAAAGTATTCTCGACCATCGACCTGAAGTCGGCCTACCACCAACTCCCTATCCACCCTGAGGACCGCCAGTATACCGCCTTCGAGGCGAATGGGCGCCTATACCACTTCCTTAGGGTCCCCTTCGGTGTCACTAATGGGGTCTCGGTCTTCCAAAGGGAGATGGACCAGATGGTTGACCAGAACGAACTGCAGGCTACATTCCCCTACCTAGATAACGTCACTATCTGCGGCCGCGACCGGCAGGAACATGACGCGAATCTGGAGAAATTCCTCCGTACGGCCCAACGGCTGAACCTCACCTACAATAAGGAGAAATGCGTGTTTAACACCACACGCCTTGCCATCCTCGGCTGCGTAGTGGAGAACGGAATCATCGGCCCCGACCCAGAAAGAATGCGCCCCCTCATGGAGCTACCCCTCCCCCACTGCCCTAAAGCACTTAGGAGAACCCTGGGGCTTTTCGCCTACTATGCCCAATGGGTACCCAATTACGCGGACAAAGCCAGACCCCTCCTGAAAGCCACTTCCTTCCCCCTCACGGAGGAGGCGTGCGCGGCCTTCTCCCTCATTAAGGGAGACATAGCCAAGGCCACGATGCACGCAGTGGACGAGTCCATCCCCTTCCAGGTGGAGAGCGACGCATCCGACTTCGCCTTAGCCGCCACCCTAAACCAGGAGGGGAGGCCAGTGGCCTTCTTCTCAAGGACCCTACAGGGCCCCGAGATCCGACATTCGTCGGTCGAGAAAGAGGCCCAGGCGATCGTGGAGGCAGTACGGCGCTGGAGGCACTACCTGGCAGGCAAACGATTTACCCTCCTCACCGACCAGCGTTCGGTGGCTTTCATGTTTAATAACAAGCTGAAGGGCAAAATCAAGAATGACAAGATTTTGAGATGGAGAATCGAGCTCTCCACCTACGATTATGAGATCTTGTACCGGCCAGGCAAGCTGAACGAATCCCCTGATGCCCTTTCACGAATGACATGCGCCAGCGCGCATATCGATAGGCTTCAGACCCTCCACGACCAGCTCTGCCACCCCGGAGTCACCAGACTCTACCATTTCATTAAGGCCCGCAACCTGACCTACTCCATCGAGGAGGTCAGGACCATGACCAGGAACTGCCAGACCTGTGCGGAGTGCAAACCGCACTTCTATAGGCCGGACCGAGCAAGCCTGATCAAGGCCACCCGCCCCTTCGAGCGCCTGAGCATCGACTTTAAGGGGCCCCTCCCGTCCTCTGACCGTAATGTGTACTTCCTCAACATCGTTGATGAGTACTCCCGTTTCCCCTTTGCCTTCCCCTGCCCCGACATGACCAGTAGCACGGTCATCAAGTGCCTGAATGCCCTCTTCGCCTTGTTCGGGTTCCCGAACTATATACACAGCGACCGGGGCTCCTCCTTCATGAGCGAGGAACTCCGGCAATTCCTCCTAGAGAGAGGTATTGCAGCAAGCAGGACCACCAGCTACAACCCCAGAGGTAACGGTCAGGTGGAAAGAGAGAACGCGACGGTATGGAAGGCCGTCCTCTTAGCCTTAAAGTCTAAGGGCCTCCCAACCTCCCGCTGGCAAGAAGTCCTCCCGACAGCGCTGCACTCCATCCGGTCATTACTTTGCACGGCCACTAACACCACCCCCCATGAACGAATGTTCGTTTTCCCCAGGAAGTCGACTACGGGAACCACTCTACCAACCTGGCTGACCGCCCCGGGGCCGGTCTGGCTGCGGAAACACGTGAGGGCCCATAAAACGGACCCCCTGGTCGAGAGGGTGAACCTCCTGCACGCCAACCCCCAGTACGCCTACGTGGCGTACCCAGACGGGCGGGAGGACACTGTCTCCCTACGAGACCTCGCACCCTCAGCCGATCCGGAAACACCGCCACCACCCCCCCCAACCCCAGCCCAGGTAGACGGCATGCCGGAACCCCACGAGCCCTCGCCGACCACGCAAACACCAGCATCAACACCGGATAAGGCACCAGCACCGGATAAGGCAACACCACCGCTGCGGCGATCAGAGAGGCTTACGAAGCCTCCGGACAGACTGACCTACCAGAATTGGTAGTACACTTCACCCCGCCGGACTTAATTCTAAACAAGGGGTGAATGTGGTAAACCACGTTCACTATCGTATCACTGTTAGTAGTTAGCACTGTTCACCACTGTTCGTTATAACTGTATCACTGACCACTATTGTATCACGGTACGAGGTCGCCTCTTGCCACACTGCTATACCTGGGATGACCACCGCCGACTCCGCCTTGGCTCCACCCACCAGGCCAGGTATAAAGGTGAGCGACTGACTGGTATTCCTCCTGCTTGGATCGGATCACCCACGAGAGTGGGCTCTGTTATTTAGTCAATAAAAACCTTTAGTCACCTTCGTAACTCTTCGCCTTTTATTGGAGGAATTGATAGGTATATCAACCACATTCACCCCTTGTTTAAAATTGAGTCCGGCGGGGTGAAGTGTATTAAAAGTTAGTGTATTGGAGTCTCTCCGGAGGTCTTGTCTGCCGCTGTGATCGGCGTGGCGACGGCAGGGGTAGTGGAGCTTCCGGCGTCGAGTCCTGCGTGGGCTGTGGCACAGGCGTGTCGTCCTCGTAGATGTCGAGCGGGTCGCGGGGCCCAGGCCTGCCGTCTGCTGGGGCTGGATATCGGATCGTGGGGGGGGGTGGTAGTGAGTAGTGGGTTACTGCGGCCCCCGAGGGTGCAAGGTCTCTTATGGAGACTGTGTCCTCCCACCCGTCCGGGTATGCAATGTAAGCATACTGGGGGTTGGCGTGGAGGAGGTCGACCCTCTCGACCAGGGGGTCCGTTTTATGGGTCCTCACGTGCCTTCTCAGTAGGACCGGCCCTGGGGACGTTAGCCATGGCGGTAGCGATGTCCCCGATGTGGACTTCCTTGGGAAGACAAACATTTTCCCATGAGGGGTGGCGTTAGTGGCAGCGCAGAGCAGTGACCGAATAGAGTGGAATGCATCGGGGAGCACATCCTGCCAGCGGGAGGTTGGAAGGCCCCTAGACTTCAAGGCTAGCAGGGCGGCCTTCCAAACTGTCGCATTTTCTCTTTCCACCTGTCTGTTCCCCCGGGGGTTGTAACTGGTGGTCCTGCTTGTGGCAATACCCCTAGTTAGCAGGTACTGACGGAGTTCGTCGCTCATAAACGATGAGCCCCGGTCGCTATGGATATAGCTGGGGAAACCGAACAAGGTGAAGAGGTCGTTCAGACATTTAATGACCGTGGCACTGGTCATGTCCGGGCAGGGGATGGCGAACGGGAAACGGGAGTACTCATCAATAATATTGAGGAAGTACACATTGCGGTCGGAGGAGGGGAGAGGCCCTTTAAAATCAACGCTCAGGCGCTCGAAGGGGCGAGTGGCTTTTATCAGGTGGGCCCTGTCTGGTCTATAAAAGTGCGGTTTGCACTCAGCGCAGACTTGGCAGTTCCTGGTCATGGTCCTGACCTCCTCAATAGAGTAAGGCAGGTTGCGGGCCTTGATGAAGTGGAAGAACCTGGTGACCCCCGGGTGGCAGAGGTCATTGTGGAGGGCCTGCAGTCTATCGATCTGCGCGCTGGCGCAGGTGCCACGCGATAGCGCATCCGGGGGTTCATTGAGCTTCCCGGGCCGGTACAAGATCTCGTAATTGTAGGTGGAAAGTTCGATTCTCCACCTCAAGATCTTGTCATTTTTGATTTTGCCCCTCTGCTTGTTGTTAAACATGAAAGCAACTGAACGTTGGTCAGTGAGCAGGGTAAATCGTTTTCCGGCCAGGTAGTGCCTCCAATGACGCACAGCCTCCACAATCGCCTGGGCCTCCTTCTCAACAGCGGAGTGTCTGGTCTCCGGGCCTTGGAGGGTTCGTGAAAAGAAGGCCACGGGTCTCCCCGCCTGATTGAGGGTAGCGGCCAGGGCAAAGTCGGACGCGTCGCTTTCCACCTGGAAGGGGATGGATTCGTCCACTGCGTGCATGGTGGCTTTGGCAATGTCTTCCTTGATACGGTGGAAGGCTAAGCGGGCCTCTGCCGTCAAGGGAAAAGAGGTGGACTTGATCAGCGGATGGGCCTTGTCCGCATAGTAGGGGACCCACTGGGCATAATAGGAGAAAAACCCTAGGCACCTCTTCAGGGCCTTGAGGCAGTGGGAGTTCCATAAGGGGACGCATCCGGTCGGGGTCGGGGCCGATGACTCCGTGTTCCACAACACAGCCAAGGATGGCGAGGCGGTTTGTGCGGAATATGCACTTCTCCTTGTTATATGTCAGGTTCAGGAGTTGGGCGGTGCGGAGGAATTTTTCGAGGTTTGCGTCATGGTCCTGCAAGTCACGGCCGCAGATGGTCACATTGTCCAGATATGGGAAAGTGGCCTGCAACGCATTTTGATCTACCATCCGGTCCATCTCCCTTTGGAAGACGGAGACCCCGTTGGTGACGCCAAAGGGAACCCTAAGGAAGTGGTAGAGGCGGCCGTTTGCCTCAAAGGCAGTATACTGGCGGTCCTCAGGGCGGATAGGGAGCTGGTGGTACGCTGATTTCAGGTCAATGGTCGAGAAGACGCGGTACTGCGCGATCTGGTTGACCATATCAGCTATGCGGGGGAGTGGGTAGGCGTCCAGCAGGGTGTAGCGATTTATTGTCTGGCTGTAGTCGATGACCAGGCGCTGCTTCTCGCCGGTCTTAACGACCACAACCTGGACTCGCCAGGGGCTGGTGCTGCCCTCAATAATCCCTTCCTTCAGGAGCCGCTCCACTTCGGTTTTAATGAAAACCCTGTCCCCGGCACTGTATCGCCTGCTCTTTGTGGCGATGGGCTTACAGTCGGGGGTGAGGTTAGCAAACAGTGCGGGGGGGGGGGGTGACTCCGAGTGTGGAGAGGTTGCACCTGGTGCGCGGCGGGCAATTTGGGAGCTGCTGGCTGCGGACTGTGAGTGGGGGTAGGGGTCCACCGTACGCCATCGTAACACTTTTAAGGTGGCACTGAAAATCTAACCCCAGCAGGACGGCAGCGCAGAGGTCGGGCAGGACCAGAAGTTTAAAATGATCGTACACGGTCTCGTCTACTACGAGTGTCACTACGCAGTAGCCGCCGATGTCCGCTGACTGGGACTCGGAGGGCATAGAAATCCGCTGGTGCGCAGGCAGGACTGGGAGAGAGCAACGCCGCACCGTGTCTGGGTGGATGAAGCTCTCCATGCTCCCAGAGTCAAAAAGGCAGATTGTATCGTGGCCATTTACCTTAATGTCCATTGTGGAACTGGCCAGCTGGTGCGGTCTCGCTTGGTCCAGTGTAACGGATGCCAGCGTAGGGGTCGGTGTGTCGCTGCGGGTATCAGATGAGGCGGTGTTGGGGGCCTGCTGCGTTCCGGCTGTCGTCCAAGATGGCGGCGTCCATGATCCCCATGTGGCTGGAGGCGTCCAAAATGGCTGCTGTACCGGTGGTTCGCACATGGCCGGGGAGGCCCAAGATGGCGGCCCGCATGGCCCACACGCGGCGCTGCTGGGGTTCGGGGTGGCTTTGGCCCTGCAGACGTTAGCGTAGTGTCCCTTCTTCCCGCAGCCCGAGCAGATCGCGTTTTCGCCGGGCAGCGTGCTCTGGGGTGTTTTGCCTGGCCACAGAAGTAGCATTTCTGGCCTTGGGGCACTGCTGCCTGGCCTTGGGACACTGCTGCGGTAGTTGGGCCGTGGCTGGGGTGGCACGGCGCTATGAGGCGGCCCTACCGTGTCCCAGGCTGTCATTCCCCGCGGCGTCCACGGTGCAGAGGAGTAGGCATCCATGCCCCGGTCGGCTGCATCCAATGATAGTGCGAGTTCAGAGGCCTTGTTGAGGTCGAGGTCACTCTGCTCCAACAGTCGCTGTCGGGTGTAATTGGATCTGTGGCCTGCTACAAAAGCGTCCCGGATAAGTTCCTCTGTGTACACGGCGGCCTTTACATCCTTACAACCACAGGCCCGGCCAAGCACAGACAGTGCCTGAAGGTATTCCACGGTCGATTCCCCAGGTTGTTGTTTACGACTCCCCAGAAGGTGCCTGGCGTACACTTCGTTCACTGGGCGCATGTACTGGTCCTTGAGGAGCTTGATAGCGTCCGCGTACGAGGTCGCGTCTTGGATGACCGAGTACACTCGGTGGTTCACTTTGGAGGTCAGGACATCCAGTTTGTCCTCGTCCGATTTGATTGCTGCGGAGGCGGTCAGGAATTTTTCGAAACACTTAAGCCAGTGAGTAAACTTGGTGGATGAGTCCGCCTCCCGATGATCTAAGTTCAGGCATGCTGGTGTGAGGATCTTCTCCATTATAAAAATTTTGTTAATAAAATTGATGCGCTATGAATTACTCATAAAAGACCGAGAGTTAAGAGAGTAACTAAAGGCTTTTATTAACAAAAGAATGAAGGTCTGCCTCGAGTGGTCGACCGGTCCAGAAATACAAAGGGCTGGGGAGCAGTCACCTTTATACTAGGACTTGTGGGAGGAGTCAGCCGAGGCATGTCCAGGCATGTACACAGTGGAATACAAACAGTGGTTTACCACAGGTGCGTGCTGCGTTTGCTGACCTCAGCTGAGACCGCAGTGGGGGCATCACAGTTGACCTCAACAAAGTAGTGTTAGGGAGAGGTAAAAATGGCATGGGGCTCCTGCCCCAGCTGATTGTTCAATGACCCCAAACCCTCTTCCCCCAAGTGCGAGAGCATGGACATCGGAGTGCAGAAAGAATTGGGGTTGCCTGTGTTGTCCCCTGCAATTGAAAAGCCTTCTGATATCTATCAAGACTTGTACATAATGTTCACTTGAATGAGATACTGGAAGGAGCCCAGACTCTCCCAGGCCAGGAGCCAGCACCTTCAGGAGAGGAGACAATTGACGGGGAAAGAGGAAAAATGCACGCATTTTAGAAGAGTATCTTGCACTTTTCCCCAAGTGACTGCCTATTAATGCGAAGATCACACCGTACAGAATAGGCGCAGCATTCATCATTGAGGTGGCTAATGGTCGTCTTGTGCTTTCAGCTCAACACCATTTAACAAGGAGGAGCTTACAGCAATCTTAAAGTTTGGAGCTGAGGAACTCTTCAAAGAGCCGGAGGGCGAGGAATCTGAGCCACAGGTACTGCAGGCGTCTAGACTCGGTCAAAATGTTCCCAGTTATAGGGGGGAAAAACTTCGGTGAATTCTGGCACTTTAACATTTATTTTTGGTGTCAACCTTTCATTTATTTATAAAAATGTGTTTCATAAATGAAATTGGCAGTTTTTACATTACAAAGCAAACGCTCATGTATTTTGCAATATTAATTAGAGATGCTAAATTGTATGAAGGGTTTTTGATAAGAGTAAATAAGGAGAAGCTGTTTCCAGTGTCGGTAACCAGAGGACACAGAGTGAAGGTAATTGGCGAAAGAACCGGAGAGGAGGGGAATTTTTACGCAGCGAGTTGTTGTGATCTGGAACGCGCTGCCTGAAAGGGCGGTGGAAGCAGATTCAATAGTGACTTTCAAAAGGGAATTGGATAAACACTTAAAAAGGAAAAATTTGCAGGGCTATGAGGAAAGAGCAGGGGGAGCGGGACTAATTAGATAGCTCTTTCCACGAGCCGGCACAGGCACAACGGGCCGAATGGCCGCCTGCGCTGTATAATTCTATGCTGAAAATGGTAGAAATGTTCCTGGGTCACTTCAGAACAAAGTGTGGGTTTCATTTGAAGCTTCTTCCACGGTTCACTTGGCATGCGTTGCATTGGCTGCTGTGGTACTGAGCCATACAGAGCTGGAGGATCCCAGGTTTGATCTGAGATTGTGCTGACTTAGGCTGTCAGATGGGGAGGTGGTGAAGGTGCTGCAGTTGGTCTCTGGGCTAGGGTGAGAGAAAGTATTACAGGGTTCCTGCTCCCGATTGCTATCCAGTGACTCCTGCTGAAAGTGTATGCAAGTAACCTTGGGGCAAGGTTGTGTTGTGTTGCACCTTGCTAAGCTCACTACCTAAGTGCACAAATGAATACGGCTACGGCAAGGTGCCTGTAAAACCTCGAATCAGTGCCTTTGGGGGGGAGGATGGGAGATTACTTTTAACACAGTATTCTGTTGTGATTGACTCAATGATTCAAGCTAGCTAGTAAAAAAAAAATACACCTCCCACTTTCAGGAAATGGACATTGAAGAGATCCTACGCCTCGCGGAAACGAGAGAGAATGAACAGTCTGTGAGTCCGACTGATGAACTGCTCTCCCAGTTCAAGGTAAGGTTGCTGAAGGACTGTGAGCCCATCGCTGTCAGCAGTGCGATGGTGTATTGATGCTGCATATTGGAGTTACAGACGTTTCTAGCCTAGGAATTAGAGATGTATCTCTCGCGCAGCATGTCTCCTTCATGCATGCACACTCGATGCTTCTTTCTCTCACTCACACTGCAGCCTTGGTCTCTGATTTATCAGTATTACTAGTTGGTCAGTGCTCTGACAAACGCCTCGACCTATATGCTCTTTCTCATCACTTTGTTGAAATCAAGACTCAATGCACCATCTCCTACTCTATCTACAACAGCTTGTATTTATATAGTGCCTTTAATGTAGTAAAATGTCCAAGGCGCTTCACAGGAGCGTTATCCGAGCCACATAAGATATTAGGGCAGATGACCAAAAGCTTGGTCAAAGAGGTAGGTTTTAAGGAGCATCTTGGAGGAGAGAGAGGTTTAGAGAGGAAATTCCAGAGCTTAGGGCCTTGGCACCTGAAAGCACGGCTGCCAATTGTGGAGCGATTACAATCAGGGATGCTCAAGAGGCCAGAATTAGAGGAGTGCAGATATTTCAGAGGGTTGTGGGACTGGAGGAGATTACAGAGATAGGGAGGGGCGAGGCCATGGAGGGATTTGATAGCAAAACTGCAACTCTTTGCCTCCTTCAATCTTCCCTGCCCCCTACAAGCTTTTAAAAACTGCCACTACTTCCAGATTTACCTTCTCTGAATGTTTTAAATCCTGGTTGCTGTGCTGCGCTGTAGCCATGGCCTTTTACCATGGGCCAGAATTTACTGTAGCCGGCCCGTTTGTTAGACTTGCTCTAACTTTCTGTGGCGAGTTTAGTCCGTATCTATGACGTCAGTACGGGAACTTCACGTCATTCAATACATTTGAATGGGGTACCAGACGGCGAGGTGCCGTTTTTGCGCAGCTTACGGAGGAGTGGTGTATCTTGGACAGCAGTTTCCAGATTTTCTCATTTAACTTGCGCGCCTGAAGTTGCTGTCAATTTGCACATAAATAATGGTGAGCGCGGTTAGCCTCGCCATTCGTTTTACAGTAAATTCTGGCCTACGTGTTTTTTCCCTAAACCTCTCGGACAGTCCAGATCACGGTCTGGCGTTGCCTTATTTTGAAGAGCAGACGATCACTTCTGACTTGAAAGCCTTTGGCGGATAAGTTTCAGTCCTCACATTCTGCCCCTTTGCCGGCTAATTTTTTTCTGTTGCTTTTTTTTAAAAGCGGGATATTTTAACAGCGTTGCTTCCTGCTCGTAAATCTATACCTGCAGCAGTGGGAAGCCACACTCGCATTTGAGGCAGCCTGTTTCTCTGTGATTGTTTGGGAATATTCAGCAAGTTACTCTGATTGTTTGGGAATATTCAGCCTGTTTCTCTGTGATTGTTTGGGAATATTCAGCAAGTTACTCTGATTGTTTGGGAATATTCAGCAAGTTGCTCTGTGATTGTTTGGGAATATTCAGCAAGTTACTCGGATTGTTTGGGAATATTCAGCAAGCTGCGCTGACATTTTCTGCATGTTTTGTCACTGCGCTCTTAGCACTGCAGGCGAAACCTTTCATTTGTAATGTTTGCTGGCACCTCTTGTGGGGACGGAACGGGACAGGTATGTTGTCCTGTGCTGACTGCAACGTGTGACCTCCCTCTTCCTCGTCACGCTTTTCCAGGTGGCGAACTTCACCACAATGGAGGAGAACGAACCCGAAGTGGACGAGAAGCAGATTAAGGAATGGGATGACATCATCCCGGAGGAGCAGCGGAAAAAGATCGAAGAGGAGGCGCGGCAGAAAGAGCTGGAAGAAATCTACATGCTCCCGAGGAGCAGGAGTTCAACTAAAAAGGTACGGAGTGTCCAGCCCGAGAGAGCGAGAACGTCAGGTGTGTCTCATCCTCTCGGGCAAGAGGACAGAAGCCCATTGGTGTATGTCCATTGAGTGTCTTTCCTTCTTTCTTTGGTCTCCCTAGTCTCCCTGGAATGTGAAGAGTTTAGGGTCAATGCCGATCAGAAGCTTGAGGAACAGCTGGGAAAGAGAGGAGCGGCTCCTGCTCTGGAGTGTTTCCTCCACCCCCCTCGCTGCCTTTGGAGAGACATTTCCTTGGAGCAGCGCGGCTAATAACCAGGACTTGTCTGAGGGACTGCGGGCAGCACTCAGACCATGGTTACAGAGCTGCCAGTCAAACTGTCTTGTTCTGACTGATGTGGAATATATAACGCTGTTTTTATGCTAGTGTTTGCTGGTGTAACTTGCCTTTTTAAAGCTTAATTTTAACGAGAAAAAGGGTTAAACCCCCCCCCCCCCCCAGCGAGATGATTCGTGGACAAGAGGAACCTGGGGTCACTCCTCTCGTTTCTGAAGCCGTGAAAAAGCCTTAAAAACCTACAAAAATGGTGCTGTGTTTGGAGGGACTGGGCGATGCAGTGGGATTATCCACTGTCCTTTCAGCCCTGGGCCCAGGTTCAAATCCAGCCTACATTGAGCGAGGAGACTCTCTGTCTGCTGCCTGTAATGCTTCTGGGTGAAATGGGTTTGGGCGGTTCTCATTCCTCACAGCTCAAAATTGGCATTCTTACTCCGAGAGGGTACAGGATGGCTGGTGTGGGAAATGGAAAAATGTCACACTGACGCATTAGTGACCCTCTCATGAGGTTTGCGCCCAAGGTGCATTGTTTGAGCAGGTTAGAGGGAACTTTACTCTGCATCTAACCCATGCTGTATCCGACCTGGGAGTGTTTGACACCGATACTGGGTGCCTGAAATGGGAAGTGTTCCATTTCCTAGAACTAACATTCCTCATCTTAGTAAAAATAGTGATATTTTTACAGAAGATGCTGAACTTCACATTAAAGAAGGATCAGACTTTAAACGAGCATAAATCGTTATTGTGAGAGGTTTCCAGTGGTCTGTTGCAGGCCTTGGGTTGGTCTCTCTCTCGACTAAAAACGAAACTGGTTATGGCTCCCGATACCTCAGCGGTAAAGTCGCTACCTCTGAACCCTACAGACCAGGCTGGTCCCGGACATGGTCCACCCACAGTCTGTGCCGATGATGTCCAGTAGTATTGGAGCTGCAGTCGGTTGCAGCACCCCTTGGTTAGGGAGGGGGGAAATTAGACCATGTTCCTGATCAGTACTCGGTGATTCCTTTTGGAACTGTACATGTGTGGATGCTGTATGAAGACAGAATCAGTCTTCCTCGTGACATCTCCACGGTTGAATGGGCTGCTGACTCACTGTATAGGCGCTCACGTGAAGAATGCTCACTTGGGTGAGGTACTGAAGGGAAGCCTCTGACTATGAAACTGTACCTTGGTGAGGAAGTTGACACCTTCGGGAAGGGAAAGGGGAAAAAGCCGACTGGTGTCTTAACGTAGCTTTGCTGCTGGTTTTAGGCTCAGGCAAACGGCAGCGATTCAGATGCTGGATCACGGCGAAGGCGGCAGCGGTCATCTGGGTCGGAGAGCGAAACGGAGGAGAGCGATGACGGGGAGAAGCGTCCCAAGCGGAGAGGCCGTCCCCGGACAGTCCGCAGAGACATGGTGGACGGTTTCACAGATGCTGAAATCAGGAGGTAGGTGCTGTCGTTGCTGTTGAGTAGGCCAGGAATGTCCATCCTGCCGCCCATGTGCCACACGCCTTGATAGTCCGGCTTACAAAGCCTTAGGAAGCTTAGTCCTCAGTTTGTTCTGTTTGAATTTCATGGGCCCTGGAGGTTTGGAAAGGGCTGTAATATTGCTTAATTAGTGTTAAATCCTTAATCAGAACGCAGGGTTACAATTTTATTGCTCGTCTTGCTTTCTTCTTTGTGACAAAAAAAAACTTTGGTTTACTGTTTCTTCCCCTCAAAAGGAAGGGAAGAAATGCCTAATTAAAACATAGGGAAAATGGAGAGCCAGAAGTAAAATACTGCGGATGCTGGAAATCTGAAATAAAAACACAAAATGTTGGAAACACTCAGCAGGTCAGGCAACATCTGTGGAGAGAGAAACAGAGTTAACGTTTCAGGTTGATGACCTTTCCTCATCGACCTGAAACGTTAACTCTGTTTCTCTCTCCACAGATGCTGCCTGACCTAAGTATTTCCAACATTTTCTGGGTTTTTTTTATATATGGGGAAAATGGAGAGAATTTAAGGGAAGTTGTTTCCATTACACTTCTTATCCTTTTCTTGCAGGTTCATCAAGAGTTATAAGAAGTTTGGTGCCCCTCTTGAAAGGTAAGGCTCCTTTCTGCATAGTCATGTCCCTTTTTATCTCATGTCTCCTCCCCCCACCAAACTTTTAGCCACATCATTGCATGTGTCTGACCTGTGATATTTGTACACTTGTTTTCCATCTATTTTTCTCCCCCCTCTCCCCTGAAGGTGTTGATTCCTTGCTGCGGGTAAGAATCTCGTGAGAAGCAGCTACCCTCCCAACACCCCGTCCCAGTGGCCGTTATTTATGTGTGAATCCCGACCCGAGAGTTTGACTGTCACGGCCAAACCCGATGCTGTCCTCCGCTGATGACCACACAAATACGTTCCAGCAGGGGTTGGAGAGGAGCAATTAGGAACCTGGCTGATTTTGATTCTTTACTGACGCCTAAGCCCAGGTCACTGAGGCCAATTGCAGCACCCCAACCACTGACTCAGTGCAGACGACGGATTAACCCTAGTGTCGGCCATGACTTAGTGGGTAGCACCCTTGTCTCTGACTGAGAAGGTTATGGGTTCAAGTCACCCTCCAGAGACTTGAGCACAAAAATCTCGGCTGACACTCCAGTGCAGTGCTGAGGGAGCGCCGCACTGTCAGAGGTGTCGTCTTTCGGATCAGACATTAAACCGAGGCCCCATCTGCCCCCTCAGGTGGACGTAAAAGATCCCACGGCCACTATTTCGAAGAAGAGCAGGGGTGTTCTCCCCAGTATCCTGGGGCCAATGTTTATCCTTCAATCAACATCACTAAAAAAACGATTATCTGGTCATTTATCACATTGCTGTTGTGGGATCTTGCTTTGCGCAAATTGGCTGCCGTATTTCCTACATTACAACAGTGACTACACTTCACAAGTACTTCATTGACTAAAGCGCTTTGGGACATCTGGTGGTCGTGAAAGGCGCTGTAGAAATGCAAGTCTTTTAGTAGCTTCCTGGTTTGTCTGGCTCGGGTCTACCCTGGCCCTCCGTCCATTGAGACATTGCTGGAGTGAACGTTGTAATTTTATTGTCCATTATATACTTCAAGATATATTAATGTATTGTATTTTTTAATATAATATGCTTTGGTAACATAAAAAAAATTGAAATTCAGCTTTTTGTTCTGCCCAAGGCTGGAGGGTATAGCTCGTGATGCGGAGTTGGTAGACAAGTCCATCGCAGACCTCCAGCGACTGGGTGAACTCATACACAATGGCTGTGTGATGGCCCTCAAGGAGTTTGAGGAGCAGCTAAAAGAAAACTCTAGCATCGAGGGTAAGCACCGTCCCTTGGGCTCTTGTTACCTGTTCCGTATGCCTGGTCTGCTCTTTGCTCCTGAGTTCCAACTTCTGTGATTTGTGAGAACGTTGATGTAGAGGCTGAGGAGCCACGGTCGGTGTCCACTGAAAAACATCTTGGCTGCAGAAAATGCAAAAATTTGAGTGGGGAGGCCAGGGGGGAGAAATTTTTGAAGGTATTCCCACCCCCAAAAACCCTACCAGTCTCATGATCGTGACATGCGTCCCTCATGAGGAGTGAGGTCTGCTGGCTGTAAGGGCCTACATGAAGTAAGTTTGGCCAGTTCCTCATGGACAAAACTACCCCTAATTAGCGCCAGATTAATAATGTGGCTGTTCCTTGATATTTGACACCACACAGAGACTACAAGCAAGCTTTACATCTATATACTCACAAGCATAAGTCCCATCGGGGTCATGCAAACAATACCTCTGATGGCAGTTTGCAGCGTTGGGACTCGAGACTTGTGTTGCAAATCACTCATTTGTACAGATTAGCAAACAAGCATAGCTGAGCTGAGTTGTGTTAACTCCCTCTCAATTGCTGACTTTGCTTCTCTTGTTCTAACCTTATCTGTTCCAGCTGGTTACAGTTCCTTATTTCAAGGTCTCTCTAGCCTGTTTTCTCACAGAACTCTCTTTGTTGTATTTTTAAGCCAGTTTGTCCCGTAGCCATCCTCAAGGCATTCGCCCGTAATGCATTCTGCTCATGTCAAGTTAGCCTAACTTAGCTATTTCCTGTGTACAGATCCCAACAGTTAACAGCATTAACAGCATATTTATCCTGGGAGGGGAGTGGCTCACTCTATTTATGCACGATTCTCAAGATTTATTTTTGTACCGGCAGCCCGCCCATGGTGTTGCTCATTGAGAGTCAAAGGATGTACTAAAGTGTGACAGAAAGTAAGTGTGACGCTCACAGGACATTGTACGCAAGACTTTTAATATGTTCTAGGTAAACCAGGAGAAACCGACTTCAAAGCAACATAATTCAACAGCATAATTATTGGACTTGGGAGGGGAGCCACATGACTGTGTTCTGTTCTCGAACTGGTTGCTCACACACACTGTGCTTTCAACTCATTGTTACAGGCAAGAGTCCTGGGAAAAAGAGGGGACCAACTATCAAGGTTTCAGGTGTCCAGGTCAATGTCAAATCAATTCTCATTCACGAAGATGAGTTTGAGGCTCTGCATAAAGCCATTCCCATCGACCCTGAGGAAAGAAAAAAGTGAGTTCAGCAATTTGTGGTCTAGAAGATACTGAATTGGGGCATTTATTTTTTCTACCAGTGGATTTCGCACGGCACTACTCGCAGTAAGTTGGATGGTAATGAGGACAGGAGCATTACGCCATGTAGTGTACAGTGTAATATTCTGCTGAGGTGAAGCTGTATCACTTTAAAGCCACAGTGTCTAATTCCTGTTAAGTAAGCACTGGATGAGGTTATTCAGAGATTAATTGCACACATTTTTAAAAGTATGATCAGAGGTCAATTAAGATGCTCCAGACATTCTGGCTCTGGTATTTTCTGTTCCTGGCAAGTGTCTTTGTAGATTCCAAGTGACTGTCTCTGTATTTTATTTTTTAAGTGGCACACAGAATTCTGAGGGCGACACTTGATGTCTGACAGACAAGTGTGACAGAATGGAAATACGTGCTCCTGTATTGTATTAAATAGATAGCAGCAGGTTAACATGGCCACTGTTACAGTTTGATGGCCTGTATGTGCTGACAAAGTTGATCTCAAGGCAGTGTTTAAGCTGCTGGAGTTGGCTTCGGTGTCCCTGGGCTTGAGGGGGTGGGAATAATCCAGCGTTCCCATTGCTGCCTGCTATATAGTGACACACCTCCCCCCCCCCCCCCCCCCCCCCCCCAGGTCGAGGGTAAAAGTGTGTGGATGGTGAGTCAGGACAGGTTTGGGGTCAGCTGTGACGCTAACCTGTGGCTAGAACAGCCTGTGAACACTTGACCTTTGGGGGCTTCTACGGGAGTGGGTGAGGTGCCAGAGGGCAGCTGGCGCCTGTGGAACTATATCCCAGCAAGGAATCGGTACCTTTTGGAATGGGGATGGGTGGGGGGGGGGGGGCAGCAATGATCAACTGTCGCCCTCAGCTTTCTGTTACTGGTCACTTGTAACTGTTTCCTGTTATTTTTGCATCTTGCATTGAGCAACTATAATCGCAGCTTATGGAGGGCGCACACCAGATAGGCAGCAGACAGAAGCTCACCATGTTATCCAGGGGTCACAGTCTAAGGATAAGGGGTAAGCCATTTAGGACTGAGATGAGGAGGAATTTCTTCACCCAGAGAGTGGTGAACATGTGGAATTCTCTACCACAGAAGGCGGTTGAGGCCAATTCATTAAATATATTCTAGGAGGAGTTAGATATATTTCTTAAGGCTAAAGGAATCAAGGGATATGGGGAGAAAGCAGGGACAGGGTACTGAATTTGGATGATCAACCATGATCTCGTTGGGTGGCAGAGCAGGCTCGAGGGGCCGAATGGCCTACTCCTGCTCCTATCTTCTATGTTTCTATGTTATCCATAGCCTGTCGGGGGCAACGCATGTTTCAGGAGGTGGATGGCCTCATAGCTTGAAGCACACCATTAGCTGGTACAGGAAACTTTGTGCTATCCGGCACCGACGGGACCGAGCTGCTGCCGTTCCCTCAAAACTGCCGGACACACCAGCGTTAATGTTGAAGCATACGGAGCTTTTCATCTCCGTATCTGACAACAAACACTGTTGCTTAGCAACAGCTTCTAAACAGTTGGCCCGTACCTTGGAAGCGTCTCTGTAGCTTAGCAACAGCTTCAGAGAGACTTTCCAGAGCCTGACTGTTGAAAAAAAAAAAGCCACGAGAAGAAAAAAAACCTAACAAAACGGCTCCTGATTTTTGCCGGTGGCTCGAGCTTGCCGGACATTTAGCCTCCGGATAACACAAAGTTTCCTGTAACCGGTTTAAATGGGCCTTGCGTTATCACCGAGGTCAGTTTGTACGTTATCCCTCAGAAGTGCAGTGATTTACATGCTGTTCCTTCTGCGTAGGTACCGCTTACCCTGTCATGCGAAGGCTGTGCACTTCGACACAGAGTGGGGTGTGGACGAGGATTCCAATCTGCTGATAGGAATCTATGAGTGTGGTTATAGCAACTGGGAGCAGATAAAAATGGACCCAGAACTACAGCTTACCAATAAGGTAGGCCATTCCATGTTCCATTGAATAAATCTGCAGCTTGCTTTGCGTCCAGGCTTAATTGGGAAGGGAGTCAATTAAACCTCTGTTCCTGTATGGATTTTCCTCTTTTTTTAAGGTAGTTTTCTTGGGGACCAGATGATGTAGTGGGTTCAACATTGGACTTTTACCTCTGGGACATGACTTAAAATGCAGCCCAGACTGATGGGGAATTAGTCTCCTATTTGCTGGTTACTAGGGTCCTATATGCAACAAGTTTGGGCAAATTACGTGGGCCAATTGCATGAAATTGGCGCTCCCAGCCGGAGAGGCCACAGGATGGTGACATAGTGGTTAGCACTGTTGTCTCACAGCGCCAGGGACCCGGGTTCGAATCCGGCCTCGGGTGACTGTCTGTGTGGAGTTTGCACATTCTCCCCGTGTTTGCGTGGGTTTTCTCCGGGTGCTCCTGTTTCCTCCCACAGTCCAAAGATGTGCGGGTTAGGTTGATTGGCTATGATAAATTGACCCTTAGTGTTAGGGGGATTAAATACGTGGGGTTACAGGGATCAGGTGGGATATGTGTTGGTGTAGGGTTTACGGGGATCGGGTGGGATATGTGTCGGTGCAGGCTCGATGGGCCGAAATGGCCTCTATCTGCACTGTGGGGTTTCTGTGATTTCTGTGATTCTGTGATGACTGGCATGGGAAGTGGAAAAATGCCACCTTGGAAGGGGGCGTTCTGCTGTGCCACGTTGTTGAAGGAGCTTCACTCAGCATCTAACCTGTGCTGTAACTAACTTGGGGGAGTGCTTGATGCTGATAACTCCCCAGCATTAACACATCCCCTCCCAATAAGCACAAAGTAATGAGGAAAGCCAGATTTGCTTTGCTTCCCCTTTCCCAGTCTTTTTGTACCTCGCGCCATCAAAAGCGGGTGGGATGAGGTGTGAGCTGTTCTCGGTCCTTCCCCCATGCTGCTCCTACTCGGGTCACTAGGAGGCACACGAGACCTCTCGGGTGTCCGTGCCTCTGATTTTCCACTCGCCCTCTTCCTGCAGGAGCACAGTTGTGTTCGGAACTCAGTGTGTGTGGGGCAGAGGGGGTGAGGGTGAAAAGCCCAGTCCCCCTTCTCAATGGGACTGCCATCGAGACACATCTAAACATTCAAAAGACTGGAGAATTTCTACTGCCAGTGTAGTGCTTCATAAGAAACGTTGTATACTTGAAAACTAAAAGTATTTCCATTATATTCTGACATCTTGGTCCATTTGCCTGGGAGCTATACCCAGACTTTGAAAAATAAAAGTTGTGGTCATGGGAGCTGAATAATATTTAAACTGGAATTAAAATGCCCAGAGCATGGAACGCATGGTATTCCAAAAAAAAAAGCGCAAAGATTATTTTTGCTGGTGTCTCTCCTGCAGTTTTAGCTGTAACTGATGGAACATCTCTGGTGTTTCTCCCCCTTCAGATTCTCCCAGATGATCCTGATCATAAACCACAGGCCAAACACCTCCAGTCGCGAGCTGATTACCTGATCAAGCTCTTGAAGAAAGACATGATCAAGAAGGATGTTTTGAAGCAGGAAGTGGAGGTTAGTTAAGTAGAGGTGGAGCAGGACTTGGGAAAGAGAGTTCAGGATCCGTGAATGTACAGACTCTCTACCACAGGGAGCGGTTGAGGTGAATAGCACAGATGCATTTAAGGGGAAGCTCATAAGTATGAGGGGGGATAAAGGAATAGAAGGATATGTTGGTAGAGTTAGGGTGGGAGCAAGCTTGTGTGGCGCATAAGCACGGGCATAGACCAGTTGGGCCGAATGGCCTGTTTCTGTGCTGTAAATACTATGTAATTCTCTGTATATTATCCTTCCAGTACAGAGTTACGAAGAAAAGAAATTTGCATTTATATAGCACCACATCATATCTTATAAACATCTCAAAGTGCTTCAGATAGAATGTATTACTTTGAAGTGCACTGACTGTTATGTTTGCAAACACAAATGCGATTAATCAGTTAATCTGCTTTTGGGTGGTGGATGTTGAGGAGGTCACCAGGCTAATTCCCTGAACTTCGAATAGTGCCATGGGGTCATCAACATTCACTTGAACCGCTGGTATAAGCTGAGGGCCTTGATGTAACATCTCGTCCAAAGTCTGACAGCCCCAACAATGTAGCACTCCCCCAGTACGGCATTGAAACACATGTCCTGGAGTGGGGCTTGAACCCACCATCCCCTGGCCCAAAGATGACAGTGCTGCCAACTAAGCTGACATACAAATGTAAAGTGCATCAGAACGGGTTTCTGCTGTCCAGTTTATCACAACTTTTTCTTCCCTGAAGCAGCAATGGGTCTGGTTACGTTCGGAGTTAATCTGACACATTGACTTGACAGGCAGCGAGCGAGCTTGACGTGGAAACTCACTACATTTCTTTGTCTGCAGAGTTTTAATTGTTGCTTTGTGTCGAACAGACAAAACCAAAGAAAAGGAAACCGAGAGTGAAGAAAGAGAACAAGGCACCCAGACTGAAGGACGAGAGCGGCAATGACATCTCATCCCCTCGGCTTTCTGACAATGCGTCAGAGGAGGATGGAGAGCTGAAGGTGATTGTGGGGGTTCTTCTGTTTAAGTGCAGGTTTCCTCTCGAAGTGAAGTTGACTGGTGAGAAAAGTGTAGCTGGAAAATGTTGTCATGGCGATTTACCAACCTGGGTTTCTCGGAGACTGAGAGCGACTTTACCTTCCTGTTTTGTGAAGTAACTGCGCAAGAAAATCTGGTATGAGAGAAGGCCATTCAGCCCATCAGTCCCATTCCTTCCAGAGTCCATGCCTAATTATTCTATTATGATAGCAAAATACTGCGGATGCTGGAAATCCAAAATAACAACAGAAAACGCTGGAAAAACTCAGCAGGCCAGGGCCGCATCCGTGGAGAGAAAAACAGAGTTAACGTTTCAGGTCGATGACCTTTCGCCTGACGAAGGGTCTTCGACCTGAAACGCTGACTCTGTTTCTCTCTCCACGGATGCTGCCCTGGCCTGCTGAGTTTTTCCAGCGTTTTCTGTTATCCTAATTATTCTATTATGGATTTCCTTTCCACACTACCCGTTGACCCCCCCCCATGTTAGTGTTCCCGCCACTAAAAAAAAATATTGCCTTGTGGGTCATTTGACTTTCAGTCACAGCTGCTTTTCCTGTCCTGACATTATACAAAGCCCACCCACCAAACACACAGCAGCGCCCTTCCGTATTTCCAAGCCCATCGCCTCCTTTCCAGTGAGAATAGAACTTTTCTGAATTTGTTCTCAGGCTATGGGCGTCACTAACAAGGTTAGCATTTATTGCCCTTGAGAAGGTGGTGGTCAGCTGCCGCCTTGAACCGCTGCAGTCCCGTGTAGTGAAGGTGCTCCCAGGGTGCTGTTAAGTAGGGAATCGCAGGATTTTGACTCAGCGACCTTTATCCTTAGTTCAGTGATGTTAAATCAAGAATCTCCTTCATTATGCCTCCTTAAGTCCATTCCACCGCCTCCTTGTCCTGTCTTAAGTAGATTGACCATGAATAGGCGCAGCACTCTACCTGTGGCCCAATATCTCGCACTGCATACATAGAAGATAGGAGCAGGAGTAGGCCATTCGGCCCTTCGAGCCTGCTCCGCCATTCAACGAGATCATGGCTGATCACCCAAACCCTAGCACCCGGTCCCTACACCGACAGCCATCCCACCCAAGCCCTATCCCAGTAACCCCGTAACCCCACGTATTTAATCCCCCCTGATGTAAGCCCCCAAAGTGTGGACTGAGTGATATAGAAAGTCGACTACACTGGCTTGTTGTAAGAAAGACAGACCCAATAATTGAGGTAAAACGGTTTATTCAGGCCTGGGGAGCTATGGCTCTTGCGTCCCAACACAAGGCCCCAACTCCACCGAATCTCTTGAGGTTTACACAGTTATACACATATTCCGAGACCTCCTACTCCAGAGGTCCAATCGATTTAAAAGTCTATACATTAATCACTAACTAGGTGTGCCTAACTTCTACAAGGTAACCAATAACATAAGTTTCACTTTTCACTGTATGGGCCTGTGGCCCCTCTGATTTCTTGGAAATGAGTCATCAGGTCATGTGATTTCTGAGAAACGAGACCCTCTCTTGACCACTACTAAGTTTCGTTTTTCCAGAAAAGGGTTATGTCATTGTCTCTTTTTGTAAGTTTCATCTCTCTAAACTGGTATGGTCATTTCTGCAATTAAACATAGAATAATTAGTACATCTCATCTTTACACATTTTGCTGCGCAATTGCGTTCTACTAAACGTGCCCTGTTACGCTCATTTTTAAATCTTACTTCACCCCCTAACACTAAGGGCCAATTTTTTATCATGGCCAATCAACCTAACCCGTACATCTTTGGAATGTGGGAGGAAACCGGAGCACCCGGAGGAAACCCACGCAAACACGGGGAGAATGTGCAAACTCCACACAGACAGTCACCCGAGGCCGGATTTGAACCCGGGTCCCTGGCGCTGTGAGGCAACAGTGCTAACCACTATGCCACCGTGCCCAAGGAGGCCATTTGGCCCATCACGCCTGTGCCGGCTCTTTGAAAGACCTATGCAATTAGTTCCACTCACCTTGCTTTTTCTCCATAGCCCTGTAAATTTTTCCCATCAAGTATTTATCCAATTCCCTTTTAAAAGTTACTATTGAATCTGCTTCCACCTCCCTTTCAGGCAGTGAATTCCAGATTATAATAACTCGCTGCGTGAAAAAACTTCTCCTATAAATGGAGCTGTGGTGATATTGGCCACAGAGCAGTGTTCGTAACTGGCTCTTAAAGGTTTGATCTTACGAGTGGTGCGGCTTTGTTCTCCTTGCAGGATGGCGGCTTGGACCGAGCTCCCGTGAAGAAAAAGCTGAAGAAGAAAGACAACAAGGAGAACAAGGAGAAGGGCAATCTGAAGAAGGAGAAAGATGGGCAGAAAGGGAAAAAGAAGACCAAGGCAAAGAAGGACAAGGTACTGAGAGCTTGTGTTGGCCAGATCAAAGATAAAGAAGGAACGTGCATTTATATAGCGCCTTTCACGGCCTCAGGATGTTCCCAATGTGCTTTACAGCCAATGAAGTACTTTTGAAGTGTTGTAATGTAAAGTAGGTCTGATTACCTCAGATGCTGGTGTGATGGAATCTGCCCATGTACCAATTGCAGACTCACGATGGTGGCTTTAGTTTTCTGCAAGGTCCACGTGGTCGGCCATGTGAAGAAAACTGCATCGCCGGCCCAGTTTGGGTCGACTGACTCGGGCCCAGAAGAATTGTCAGCCGCTGTTTTGTGTTGTTGCTGGGGTGGGGGGGAGGTGGCAGTGGGGGAGAAGAAGTGTCATCAGCCAAGCTGGTAGCTCTGTGAAAACTTAACTGCTGGGCCATCGCGACAGAGCATCGCCTCAGTTGGCGTGTTTTTGACATGAGCCAGTTTAAAAGGATTCGCGGACGATTCCGTACAGAAGTTGAATTTACGGGACAGGGCCTGTTTGGAGAAAGGGTTCTGGAACAGCATCATCGCTGGTCGGTCTGAAGGCGGGCGGACTCTCAAATCGTCAAACTTCTGATGCACTCAGACTCGTACTCCAGAAGCGCTGGCTGTTTTCGCTTTCGTGCATTAGTTTAGATAAAAAAACAGAAAATGCTGGGAACACGCCGCAGGTGGAGCAGCATCTGTGGAGAGAGCAACAGAATTAATGTTTCAGGTCAATGACCTTTCAACAGAACTGAAGCGATAACGGTTTCTCCACAGACGCTGCCTGACCTGCTGAGTTGTTGTAGAGTTTCAGCATCTGCAGTATTTTGCTTTTGTTAATTTCGATGCAAGGCTTGGCTTCTTGTGCAGTATTATTCTCTCCTCTTCTAAACAGACGAAGTCTGATGCGAAGGACAAGGTTCGGAAGTCTGTGCCCAAGGGTCCAGTCCATATCACAGCGGGCAATGATCCAGTGCCAATTGGAGAGGAGGGCGAGGATGAGTTGGACCAGGAGACATTCAGCATTGTAAGTGACTCCAGCAGAATGAAGGGGTCAGCTGTACACAGGGTATTTGTTACTGGGTTTTTCCCGTTACCCTTTGAAGAAAGGAAGCAAGATTAAACAAAGTTATGCAAAATTAACCTGGAAAAACATTTTCTGTGAATTTTGTGCTGATTAATAGGTGAGGAATATTAGTGGTGGCGAATGGAACATTTCTATATCAGAGTCCATCAGGCACGGCCAGCTCAGGTTAGATACCGAGTAAAGCTCCCTCTGCACGGCCAGCTCAGGTTAGATACCGAGTAAAGCTCCCGCTGCACTGCCAGCTCAGGTTAGATACCGAGTAAAGCTCCCTCTGCACTGCCAGCTCGGGTTAGATACCGAGTAAAGCTCCCTCTGCACTGCCAGCTCAGGTTAGATACCGAGTAAAGCTCCCTCTGCACTGCCAGCTCAGGTTAGATACAGAGTAAAGCTCCCTCTGCATGGCCAGCTCAGGTTAGATACCGAGTAAAGCTCCCTCTGCATGGCCAGCTCAGGTTAGATACCGAGTAAAGCTCCCTCTGCACTGCCAGCTCAGGTTAGATACAGAGTAAAGCTCCCTCTGCACCGTCCCATCAAGCACTGTCAGCTCAGGTTAACGCAGCGTTATTGTCCCATAAGGCACTCCCGGGTAGGTATGTAGTCAGTTTTAGTGCCCTGGACTAAGAAGGGAAGAAATCAGCCAGGTTTCCTGGTCCTAATTCCTATCCAGTGTCCTCAGCTGGAAAGTGAGCATCTGTGAATATCAGGTGAGGACAAGGTGGAGCTTAACTCCAGTAGATTACCCCTTCACACACGGTTACATCTCTTGCTGAATGAACGATGAGCACTTTAGTGAGGTACTGTTTGAGTCAACAACTTCAAGAGAATAAGGGTACGGTGAGTGGCAGAAATGGCCCCAAAACTGAGGAGATTGGGTTTAAATTCGCGTGGCTGAGTGATTCACTTCAGTGAAGCATTGGTGAGTAAATGTTTATCCTCCTTTGCCCGATCAGTGCAAGGAGCGAATGAGACCAGTGAAGAAAGCCCTGAAACAGCTGGACAAGCCGGACGATGGGCTCTCGGAGAAGGAGCAGCTCCAGCACACCCGCAGCTGCCTGCTGAAGATTGGTGACCGGATCACCGAATGCCTTAAAGCGTACACGGACTCTGAGCACGTCAAGATCTGGAGAAGGTACAGTTTGCCGCCTGCGTTTTTAAACCACCCCATGGCCTGTCGAGTCTCACTCATTTGGGAGTGAGATTTGCTCAGCCTTTTGGGGGTTAAAATTTTGGTGCTTAAATCTGCATATTACTGAAAACGAGACCCAGCTCTGTATTCAAATGGGTTTGTGATCTGTCTCGCTCTTTCTGATTGTAAATCTCTTTCCTGATAATTGATTCTGTGTAAACTCAAGAGGGGTGTAAAAATTCCAGTCTTGTGTCAGTGCAGATACTATAAGTAATCTGATGCATAGATTGCAGGGATAGGTTATTCATGTTAAAATGAAGCTCATGAGTTCAAGCCCAGCTCTAGAACTTGAGCTTGTAATCTCTGATAAGTCTCCAGTGCAGTACTGAGGAAGTGCAACCTTGCCAAGCAATACTGTCTTTCAGATAAATGCTCTTTCTGCCCCTTCAGGTTGAGAGCAAAATCTCGGCAATATTCAGACAAGAGCAGGGCGTCCTCCCAGTATCCTGGCCAGCATTCCTCCCTCAACCAACGGCACTATCAGCGGGTGACAGGGTCATTTAATCTCGTCTCCTGTTAGTGAGATCTTGCTGTGCACACGTTGGCTGCCGGGTTTGCCTACATAAATGACTGCGCTTCACAGTAATTCATTGCAAGCAAAGTGCTTTGGGGCTTCCTGAGGGGCGTGAAAGGCATCTTATAAATGTACGTTCGTTCTTTCTCTTTAAAGCCACTGAAATGCTGGATCGGGAATCTCACATTACTGTCCCAGCGCTAACCGTGTGGAGCAAGAGAGCACAAGATGCTGTCTTTCCTCCTCATTCGTTTGTTATGAAATGAGGCTAATGCCCAAAGTAACACGTACTAGTATCTTGAAATAAGAAGCACGTAGATCCACCCAAGGATACAGATTCCTCTGGAAGGGCACAGGAATCCAAAGCTCTGCTGCCTGTGTCCTAACTCGCACCAAGTCTCGTTCACCCATCACCCCTGCGCTCGCTGAACTACAACGGCTCATGGTTTCCGACCCCCCACGGGTGCGTACGTGGCCATAGTTCCGGGTTTAGGCGTGCGAAGCGCATGTGCTGAAACCCAGAACTTGCGATCTGTCAAGACTTGACAGATCATCCGCATGCCCAAGAAAAGTGCCTCTGCGGGTGGAGAGTTGCGCTATTTGCTCAACTTCCGCCCGCTGAAAGGCCGTGGAATTCGTACACCTGGTAAAGACTGACGTATGGCCTGCTTCTACCAGCAGAAGAGTTTTTTAAAAATTGAAAAATAAGATTTTATCACTCACTTATAAATTAAAAACCCTGTCCAATAAGGTAAGTTTATATTGAGCTCTGTTAAAACATATTTTAAAAAATTTCAAAAAATTAAATTTTTGTTTAACATAATTAAATGCTATTTTAATTAATTTTATATCTGTAATGGTTTTTCTTCAGTTATTTCAGTGTGTTGGTGCATTTTTGCAGCCATCCCCATTCATACTTTTGACAGTTCTGTGCGAACGGAATAGTCAAAAGTATGAAGGGGGATTCCCTTCTTCCATTGGTTGGGCTGGCCCACGTGATCCCAGGGGTGCTTGCGAACTGCCTGCACCCCTGGGATACGCGGGTCCCTGTGCATTTCCAAGAGGAGAGGCCCAGGATCGGAAGCCTCGGGATCTATGGAGCTAGCAGGTAGGTTCGCAGGAAGTCTCCGATCGGAAATTCAGGGCCATTGTCTCCCAGTCTAGCAACGCCTCAATTTTAAAATTCTCATCCTTGTTTTCAAATCCCTCAGTGACCTCGCCCCTCCCTATCTCTGTAAACTCCTCCAGACCTACAACCCTCCGAGATCTCTGCGCTCCTCCAATTCTGGCTTCTTACACATCTCCGATTTTCATCGCTCCACCATTGGCGGCTGTGCCTTCAGCTGTCTAGGCTTGAAGCTCTGGAATTTCCTGCCTAAACTGCTCCGCCGCGCTACCTCTCTTCCTTTAAGATGCTCCTTAAAACCTACCTCTTAAGCTTTTGATCACCTGCCCTGTTGTGGAGTATTTTAAACCAACACTCGACACAAGGTTTTAGATCGATAGTCAAGTTGTCTTTATTCCACCGGTGGGGAAACTGTCTGCTTTGTCTTAGCCAGACTTTTCCAAATTGGTACAGAAAACACTACATTTTTATACATTATTACAATAAGCATGGCCACCTCTTGTTAAATTCATTCCTGCCACCTGATTGGATCTTGGCCTGCATGCACCATCATGGATTGGTTACGAATCTTAATATAAACATGTATAAGCTGCCTCAATCAATCACTCAAACTGCTGAATGCTAATTAAAAGATACCTTGGAATGTAACCTAGGTAATAAAGTTCTTACGGGCAGTTGAAATGCTGGACATCCTGTCTCCATTTAATTGTTTTATAGCTCTCCAAAGGTCAGCTATCTTTGACCGCATCTTTATGGATGTGGTCTTTCATGTTAGTCCCTGTCTTCCTTACACCTTCAGTGAAACTGCCAGCGATGTCAGTTTAACTCTTTCCCCACTTCATGGCCTAATATCTCCTTATGTGCGTCCAATTACCTCTACCTGATGTAACGTATCAGCTGGGCTGTTTCCCCGAAACACATGGGAACATTTTAATATGAAGTGCACACAGCGAGGAAGTAACTTGCGTTTTAAATGTTTCCCCCCTCCAAAATCCCCCCCTTTCAGTTTTGTTGCGAGATCAAGTAGACTTTGTAGGAAAATGTTTGCGCAAGAGTGCAGTTCTCCAAAGTCTGCTGGTTATTGGCTGCTGTTGCTGAATACTTCAGTCTTGTCTTGCTCCCCATGTGCATTAGACTCTCCTCACTCAGGCTTCCCTCAGTCCACAATCGACAGGCTTTTAAAACCCAAACTTGGCCTTGCATCTAATCTAATCTTCCCTCCTAACCTTGCTTCTGTCCTGCACTGAGAGCCTTAGCCGTTCATGTCAGTCTCTCAATTTAAAAAATATCAAGTCCAATCCAAACACAGGGAGTGGTACAGTTTAATTCACTAAAACATTCTTTTATTTTTCCCACAGAAATCTCTGGATTTTTGTGTCCAAGTTCACCGAGTTTGACGCCAGAAAATTGCACAAACTGTACAAGTTAGCACAGAAGAGGCGGTCCCAGGAAGAGGTAAAGATATCCCAGTTCATCTCACAATCACTTCCCCTTCCTCCGCACTGATCACATGAGCTTCCTGGGAGCAGTACTGATGAGAGATGAGGCGTGCAATCCTGCCCCGAAACCTCCCCTATCGGGAAGAGCTGAGCTAACTTGGGATGGGGAGGAAGCCAGGGGTTTCAGGGAGTGCAGAGTCATAAATATTTGGATTGGGTGCACTGGAATTTTTTTAATTGTTACTGTTCAGGACAGGCAACTCCCTCCCTAACAGCACTGTGGGAGTACCTTCACCACGCGGACTGCAGCGGTTCAAGGCGGCGGCTCACCACCACCTTCTCCACGGCAATTAGGGATGGGCGATAAATGCTGGCCTTGCCAGCGACGCCCACATCCCATAACCGAATTTTTTTTTAAATTGTGTGATATTTAAAGCTCCCATTACTGATACAGTCAGGGGTGTGACTGGGTCAGCATAGAGCAGGTGTGTAAGTGGACCGGTGTAGTCCAGGTCAGGAAGATTGGCCGTGTTTCCCCTTCCTGGATGCTGGGTGAGAGCGGAATCGGGCGTTGTTGTGATGCCCCCAGAGTCAAATAGTCTGTTGGCATGCACCAGGCTAATGCATGCAGATTGGCTACTTGGATGTGGTATTGCAAGGTGCTGATGAAGCTTTCTGCCAGAACAATTCAGCTCCTTCAGGGGAGGTGCGGGCAATGTCAGGTTGGAAAGGGGAGAAACGGTTCCTTTCTTCCT
This sequence comes from Somniosus microcephalus, assembly GCF_052327205.1. NCBI lineage: Eukaryota > Metazoa > Chordata > Chondrichthyes > Squaliformes > Somniosidae > Somniosus > Somniosus microcephalus. The sequence continues at coordinate 11,855,469 of NC_141013.1, forward strand.
TACCTGACCCTATGTGGCTTTGATTTAATGGCCGGTTTTTCTTTTAAAATGCCACTTCATTTAGGAGGAACAGAAGAAGAAGGAAAATAACTCCGAGAGTAAACGTCAGTTTAAACCTGAGCCCTCGGGGTCGAGTCACGATTCCATGAACTCTCAGTCGCACGCACAGCATGGTCCCCATGGTCCTCACCTGCATCCACCCCACCACCACCAGCAGCAAATGCATGGCCACCACCGGGACCCCTACAACCAGCTCAACAAGAGGCCTTTCAATAATGCAGGTAGGGATCAGCGGTGTTCCTGCACGCAGCCCTCGATTCAGGCGGCTCCAGCCTCGGCTGTATCCAGCTCAGCCGATAGCGGTGAAGACTTACTGCAGCGTTAGTAGCTTTTTGTTAGGGTGGTAGCCTAACTTGAGTGTCGCTGTAAGACCCTGTACTCACAGCGTGGGCTTGTACTGGCGATACCCCTGTGATTTCGGTCACACCGCAGTTGCCAAGTGGAAGCCAAGCACTTTCCCCACAAGTAGAGAAAGAAAAACATTAAAATACTGGCTCGGTCTCTCGCTTTTTATTGGGTCCTTTCGCTTGCTGTGTGGAAGTTGGGGTAACCCTGCCTCCTAATAGCTTTCCCTTGCCGCCTTTCACTGGAGAGAAGGAGAGGGAACAACACTGAATCCTGGCTTGGTCAACACTCCCTCCCAGACTATGATTGATGTCCCACATATGCAGGGAGCAGCAGGTCTGTCGCAGACTGTAGTTGGGGGGGGGGGGGGGGGAAATGTGCTGATTCAAAGCGCCCTCTGAGCATCACTGGGCTAACGAGATGTGCCAAAATGCAATCTACTGCGGTCCTAATTCTCTCGTGCGTCCTGCTTTGTGTAGATCGGGGAGAGCGACAGAGGGATCGGATGTACAACTACAGCAACAATAACCAGCAGTGGGGCTCTGACCGGCATCACCCATATGACCAACACAGATACAAGGACCACCACTTCGGGGACCGCAGGCCACGCGGAGATCCCCACAGGAACTCTGGCAATTACCGGCTGAACAACATTCACCGCAAGAGACCGTACAACCAGTACGGCAATGAGCGGGACCACCGAGGGCACCGGGATTATTACGACAGGTGCCTTTCTTTTGTTGCTCACTCGGTAGCGGTTGCGCCTAATGCAGGTCTCCGGTGAGGCTCGTCACAGTACGACAGCTACCCGTGGCTTTGAGGCAGTGCCGCAGTATGACGGCGCGATAAAAGGGAAGAAACGAGCAACTGGAAAGCAAGGCCTCGGCTTAATGGTTCAACCAGACACTGATACCTCCAACAATGCATGCTCCCGAGGTTATGAGCTCAAACTCCAACATAGAAACATAGAAGATAGGAGCAGGAGTAGGCCATTTGGCCCCTCGAGCCTGCTCCGCCATTCAATGAGATCATGGCTGATCATCCAAACTCAGTACCCTGTCCCTGCTTTCTCCCCATATCCCTTGATCCCTTTAGCCTCAAGAAATATATCTAACTCCTTCTTCAATATATTTAATGAATTGGCCTCAACTGCCTTGTGTGGCAGAGAATTCCACAGGTTCACCACTCTCTGGGTGAAGAAATCCCTCCTCATCTCAGTCCTAAATGGCTTACCCCTTATCCTTAGACTGTGACCCCTGGTTCTGGACTCCCCGACCATCGGGAACATCCTTCCTGCATCTAGTCTGTCTAGTCCTGTTAGAATTTTATAAGTTTCAATGAGATCCCCTCTCATTCTTCTAAACTCTAGCGAGTATAAGCCCAATCGACCCAATCTCTCCTCATACGTCATTCCCGCCATCCCAGGTATCAGTCTGGTGAATCTTCGCTGAACTCCCTCCATGGCAAGAACATCCTTCCTCAGATAAGGTGACCAAAACTGCACACAATACTCAAGGTGTGGTCTCACCAAGGCCCTGTACAACTGCAGCAAGACATCCTTGTTCCTGTACTCAAATCCAGCTCAGACTCTGACAACAGTCTGCTTTTACCTGCTCTGTCCTGTCCATTCATAATTTGAAGCACTTCTATCATATCACCCTGTAATCTGTTGTTGTAACAAAAAGTCCCCAATTTTTTAAATCTTTCTACTAAGCAGCATCCTTGTGCATCTGCACTGAACCCTATCTTAAAGCATCAGTATCCTTCCGATAGTGTGGCACCCAATACTGCACACAGTGTTCTAACAAGTGTCTTAAGGTTTTATACAGGCTGATCATTACCTTATATTCTACACCTCTTGTGATGAACCTCGAATTCCATTTGCTTTTTGTCTTTCTGGTCTTATAATCTTTGGTGTCCTGTGAGCCTGTACACACTAATCCCTCTGCTGTTCCACATCACCGAGCCTGTTTCTATTCAGAGTATAATTACTGCTCTAGGTCACTACCACAGATGTTAAACTAACTGACGTGTAATTACCTTCATCTACTTTTATTAAAAAAAAATGAGTTACTACATTGGCCACTCTCCTTTGCTCCAGCGCACACCCACGCTCAGTACAGCCCTGAAATATATTTAGAGCCTTGGTAATTTTCCTCTTCCCCTCTCCTGTGTCCAATGTTCCTGCTAAGGTGTGCCCGCAGTAATCTGAAAGGTCTCGCGCGGGTTGCTCGCTGGCTTTTACATTGTAAATACGGTGCATGCGCAGAAATTTAAAGGGACCGCGAATTAAAAGAAACAGGCCGCGCAGAATAAAGTGCCGCTCACAGCGAACATGGAATATGACGGCTATTATCTTGGACAAATTAGCTTCGGTCATTTAAGTGTGTCTTCGTTTTCCTTCCAGGCGTCATCAGGACATGAAACGGCGCAGGTCAGATGAGTTTAGGCCTCAGGACCACCACAGTTTAGGGCACCAGCCAGACTTCCGGAGATTGCCCGATCACAGACCCCCCGGGGCCTACCACAGCCAGGGACCTTCTGAACACTATCGACCCTTTCACCTTGAAAAACCAATGGAGCACAAGACACCCGCACCAGGCCACCGATCGCCCCTCTCTCAGAGATCGCCACATGATTCGAAATCCCCCCTGGAGCACCGGTCCCCTCTAGACCGCTCGCTGGAACACAAGAACACTCCTGACTATAACTGGAATGTAAGGAAAACGTAGAGTCAGTTCCGAGGAGAAAAAAATGGGGAAACTGCTCCACGGTTCTCCATTTTATAAATTTAAAAAATAAAACCCCACACTTTCCCTATTCTCACCACACACACAAAATTGAGCGACTGCTGTGATATCAATTGCACAACGGATGTGAAGCAATTGGGGAGAATGAGGAGAGACTTCTGCTGCTTGAACAAGAACGCTCGCAATTTGGAAAGACGGTGTCGGCGCGGATCCCAAATTCGTGCATGCGTGCTCGTTCTGGAAACCTCATTGGTCAGAAAGGGAGGGGGAAAGATGGGCTTTTGGGAGACGACAGCTCCTACATTGCAGGCGGTGATTTTAACGGTTCGTTAAAGGACTGTCACAGAAGGGTGTCAGCAGAGAGTGCAATTCAGAAACAAAATGTCTCATCTCCTGTCGGCTTTGTCTGTTCATGGTCTCTGCCAAAATATTTCTATGTTTTATCCTAAATGTGCGTGACAAATACTCTCTCTGTGCTGAGTAGTGTTGGGCAGATCTGTTCTTTTTCTAAATAGTGTTCCAAAATTGGCAGGGGAACTAACTTGCGGTTCCATGCTAATGTATAGAGAGCGGTACCAGTGTTGGGGAGACTGCTACTTGTCTCTACTTGTTACCCTGTCTTCGAGCGCCGCCGTAACTTGCCCAAGAAATAACCAAAAAAAAAAGGGAAACAGGACGGTCTGAAATTCTTCCATAGACGCTGGTTTAGTGTCTCGATAGAAGGGAAGGAATGGCAAAGCAGAGTGAGCGGGGGGGGGGGAATTAGCACTTTGTGTTTCCGTACGAATGCGCCTTGTTCCGATTTCTGGAATCTGTCTTTAGAATGTAGTGTCGTCATTTGTAACAACAGTATTAGGACTTTACAAACACAACAATGGTGAAGAAAAAATATCAGTATCTTGAGTCTAACCGCCAGTCTTCGGGTTCCATGCTATCGACGTCGTGTGTCGCACTCGGTCACAATGTAAGCACTTTGTTCCGTTTACTTCCCCTCCCCTTGCCTGCCCCAAATTTCCTCCTGCCTTGGATCTTGTGGATCGGTCAGTCCTCACAAGTAAAATAACCTATTTTTTTTACGACTTCGTTCCAACCTGTGTTTGATGGCGGGGAGAGGGTGGTGGTGAGAATAAATATGCATGTTAAAAAAACTGAACTGGTGGAGAAAGGAGGGGGAATGCTTAATCAGAGTGGAAAGATAGGCTTGTTTTATTGGTGATTAGTAACCTGTTCTCCAAATGACTGTGCCATACGATCGTGAGACGGGCGATCATCAGTGTTTTAAGTTCCAGCATCCCCCTCAAATCATGGAAAAAGTGGCACTTCGCCTCTCCTGCCTGCCATGCACACTCCCTCCCAATCTAGCTGCACTCATACTCACCTGTACCCGCCTGCGCAGGCGCCCATACCCGCCCACACATGCACTCACTCAGCAGATGCACATCTGTGCCCAGACACACACCCACCCATTCACCAACCAATTCTCTTGCACACAATCTTGGCTGAGGGCATTCTACTTAATAGACCAATCCAATTAAATTTCTCTTTTTTTGAAAAAAAATAAATAATCCTTTTGGGGTTCCCAAGATCTTCAAGTTTGCTTTTTTAAATGATTTTTGCTGATCAAATTATTTCAGATCTGTGTTTATTGACTTACCCAAGTATTGATGCACCGAACAAGCTCCTGAACCTTGCTTCCGTGCCATCAATTCAGCGGCACAGGGAGATATTCAATGTGCCCCATGCTCCCTTGTCTTCTCCCTTACAGCATAGTTTGTGAAATCCAAATAACAGGACAAATTACTCAAACCTTAGTAACTGAGGATTGAATAAATGTGCAAAGTTAAGGTACATAAAACTGGATCTCCCCAAACCTCACTGTAAAGAATACAATGCCTCTTTCCCAGATTGTGAGTTGAATTAAATTATAATTAAAAATTCCCACTGAATTTAATTTTTTTAAAACTGAATATGAACACTTGTACGGCTAGTGTATGCCAAAATTCCAAGTGGTCCTTCAACAATACTGTTGCCCCCTAGGTTAAGGTTCGGTGTTGAGCACAGCAGCCAGTGTCACAGTTACTGCTCGCTACTTGAAGGAAAAGGGGCAGGAGAGCAGAGACACACTGCACCTGCCTCCACTCCACCGCGCTGCATTCAGTGTGAGCGCGATTCATCGGGCGCATAATCTGCTGCTAATAAGGATCACCCTGTTGCGGTGGAAGGGGGCAGCCTGACAGGACAGTCTGACAAGAGGGCTGAGCAAGATCCCATTCACAATTCTTTCGTGCCTTTAGTTTTGAAATGATGAGGTCCTTTGTGTGTTGGTTGATGCCGAACCAGAACGATGGCTGAATTTGCAGTGGACCCGTTACGATACTTGCCTCCTGCTTGTTTTAATTATTTGATGAGCGATTGCCAAAACTAAATTAAATACAGATTTTTGGGTGCAGCAAGGCCGAAGAAATTGTGGCCCCTTCCGAGTGGTGTCCACATCGAGCCCTGATGGCATTCCTTGGTCTTCGTGCAACCTGTTATTTAAACTCTCCAGTTGTCTGTCTTTCCCTTCTCCGCCCCACACTTTTGCCCAAACAACAAGTCCAGTGGAAATCCCCGCCCTTACAAGGCCCCCCGAGTTTCTCAGTCTCGGCTTCAGACTGGCACGTGTCCTAACTGCTGAATTCCTTCAACACATCAGTTTGGACGTGTTGCTGATGGGATTGCACTGTTCCGCCACTTCGCTGTACCGTGCTTAATCTGTATGTGCTCATGGACCAGTGTCGCTCACCAACTTATTGCCGAAGGGACAGACACCCAGGCAGCACCTTGCTTGAGGGCCATTCTCTGGAACGCTGCAGCACCCTGACTCGGAGAGTGACGGGACGCAGGTCTGCAGAGCTCCTGATTTCAATCGTGCCACTCCAGGTAGTGAACAAGGGGAAGCCAAGCACTTCTCCACAGGAAGAGGTTTTTTTTTAAAAAGGAACACTGGGGGATGAATAGTTCCATTAACTGGGCCCTTCCGCTTGCTGTATAGGAGTTGGAATAACCCTCCCTCCTAATATAATTCCCATGTCACTTTTTTGTTGGGAGAACAAGGAGAGAGAGAACCGCACTGGATCCCAGCTTGGGCAACACCCCACCACCAAGCAGGCTGTGGATGGTGGGACCAGAGACACGGGAGGAGCAAGTGTGCTGAGTGCCACAGGTGAGGGGGTAAGAAGTATTGAGCCCTAAAATAAGCGCCACTGTTGTCGAGGGCCAGCTTTAGCCTGGGCTAGATAGGATGTGTGGGAGCCAACGCTCTGAACCTAGGTAGAGCTTCGTAAATGAAGAATGTGCGTCGGAATGTGTGGGTTAGGTGTTGGCTTGGTTTATAATGATCCATAAAGGCACTTTGTAATCGTGCTGTTTTGTCCCTTTTTTCAATGCAAGAATTATAATCAACTTGAGAGTGAAGAGGTTAAGGAGCGGAGTAGAGTTGGGGTTTACATTTGGGACTCAGCTATGTGAGTTTCCACCGTTACAGCACGGTTACAAGTGTGCAACAAAAAATGTGACTGGTGGCAGTGAGCGAGCAGCGCTAACTCGTGGGTGTGGGATGGACCTTTAAGTGGCCGAGGTGAAGATGCTCCAGTGTTCTCGCACGCGAGAGAATTCTTGGACCCCACCACCGTCGGTCAGATAGGGCAGTGCGAAGACCTGACTGCTTGCTGCACAGTTTGCGGATAAAGCTTTTTCTACCAAGAGATTTGTACGGGTGAACAGTGGGTACTTAACGCCAGTTAATGCCAACTGGTGGAGAATGAGGACCAGGCGCAGGACCACTTTGTGAAGATGCTTCTGAAGAGAGCTCATCAGTGATGAGGAAAACTCTTCACCGGCAAACCTCAGCTAAATTTTGTTTGCCTTCTCACAGTGCCATCGTCCTCGCGTTGTAGAAAGCCCTGCAGCGTTTCAATGTGACAGGCAAGACACGCACACACAAGTGCAACTGCTAAGATTTTTTATTACTGCGAGTTCCAGGACATCCTATTGGGCAGAATTACGTAGTGTTTCTCTAGTGTCCAGACCTTGATTTCTTCAGATCTTCCACATGACAAGTAACAGGCTGCTGTCACCCTTCCGATACTGCCTCCGTGCATCAGATACAATGTGAAGCTATAGCAAGAATATATTCCCCAGTTTCAAATTTTTAAAAATCTTGTTTGTTTTTTAATGGCTCCTGCCACAAATTCTAAGGACAGTAAGAATGAAGGAGATGTTAAGAGTGATGGAAGAAGACAATAAAAATCAGCTGCCAATAGTCCCACTTACTTTGTTTTGCTGAGAGTGTCGGTACAGAGTTTCTGTAAAACTTATGTGGACTTTTTAAATGACTTTAAAAATACGTAAATATTAATTTATATTTGTGAAAAGGCCACTGTTAGTGCATTTTGGTGTAAATACTTTGTTTATAGTACGTATTAAATTTTCCTACACCTTAACTATTTGCTGCTTAGTGAAGAGTTGTCATTTTTTGGTGCATTTTAATGTGTGCAGAATGGTGGGACCTCCTTATTGGACGTCGAGGACATCAGCAACAACAGCAAGACAGGTAGATAAGGTGGTTAAGAAGGCATATGGGATACTTACCTTCATTAGCCGAGGCATAGAATATAAGAGCAGGGAGGTTATGATGGAGCTGTACAAAACACTAGTTATGCCACAGCTGGAGTACTGTGTGCAGTTCTGGTCGCCACACTATAAGAACATAAGAAATAAGAGCAGGAGTAGGCCAATCGGCCCCTCGAGCCTGCTCCACCATTCAATAAGATCATGGCTGATCTGATCCTAACCTCAAATCTACTATCACTCTACATCCCTCCCAAACCCATGTGATCTCCTGGGAGAGGCGAAAAACCAGGTAAAAAACCCAATGGCCAATTTGGGAGAAAGAAATCTGGGAAATTCTTCTCCGACCCATCTAGGCGATCGAAACTCGTACAGGAGATCACTGTCCCTATATTTTCTACAGTACTTACCTTCTGTAAAATTATAGGAGGGATGTGATTGCATTGGAGAGGGTGCAGAGGAGATTCACCAGGATGTTACCTGGGCTGGAGCACTTCAGCTATGAAGAGAGACTGGACAGGCTGAGGTTGTTTTCCTTAGAGCAGAGAAGGCTGAGGGGGGGACCTGATTGAGGTGTACAAAATTATGAGGGACATAGGGTAGATAGAAAGGAACTTTTCCCCTTAGTAGAGGGGTCAATAAGCAGGGGGCACTTTTCACCCAGAGGGTGGTTGGTACCTGGAACTCACTGCCTGAAAGGGTGGTAGAGGCAGGAACCCTCAACATTCAAGAAGCATTTAGATGAGCACTTGAAACGCCATAGCATACAAGGCTACGGACCAAGTGCTGGAAAATGGGATTAGAATAGACGGGGCTTGATGGCTGGAGCGGACACGATGGGCCGAAGGGCCTCTTTCTGTGTTGTATAACTCTATAACTTGTATACAGCGCCTTTAATGTAGTAAAACATCCCAAGGTGCTTCACAGGAACGTTATCAAACAAAATTTGACACCGAGCCACATGAGATATTAGAGCAGATGGCCAAAAGCTTGGTTGAAGAGGTAGGCTTTAAGGAGCGTTTTAAAGGCGGAGAGGTTTAGGGAGGGAATTCCAGAGCCTCGGGCCCAGGCAGCTGAAAGCACAGCCGCCAATGGTGGAGCGATGAAAATAGGAATTGGGCCAGAATTGGAGGAGCGCAGAGATCGAGGAGGGTTGTGGGGCTGGAGGAGTAACAGACGGGGAGGGGCGAGGCCATGGATGGATTTGAAAAGAAGGATGAGAATTTTAAAATTGAAGTTTTGCTGGACCGGGAGCCAATTTTGGATGAGCGCAAGTTGATGGAGGGTGATGCTGGAAAGGCTGCATTTATTGCCCATTCCCAGTTGCCATGAGAACGTGGTGAACTGCCTTTATCATAGTGACTGCTTAGCCATTTCAGATTCAACCACCTTCAGTCACATGTAGGCCAGACTGGGCAGGAATAGCAGGTTCACAATGGCCTCCTGGAGCTTGCTCGATTGCCTTCAAGGATTGGGGAGGAATTTCCTGGATTTTTTTTCCCCCTAAATAGGTGTTTAAAAAAAACTTCTCCCAGCCCCCAGGAGATTGCATTACTGCGAGAGTTGGGGGGGGGGGGGGGGCGGGGAGAAGGTGGGTAGTGTGGAGCAGAAAGAGATGCTGTTTGGTTACAGTCTCTCAGTGGACCAGCTGGTCTTTTCCTGTGCTTTGGTAGGCTCCCTTCCCTGAAGGATGTCAGTGAACCTGTTGGGTTTTTAGGGCAATCTTGCAACTTTCCTGGTGCCAGCCCACAAATTATCAGATTTATTGAATCCAGTTTCAGACCATGCTGTGGTGGAACTTGAATCTAGGACCTCTGGATTGCCAGCCCAGTACTATAACCACTATCCGACCATACCCAGGCACTGACGATTCATGCTCTGTGTTGAGTTGAGATGCTGCATTTGGCCGTCATGCCACCAAGTTATGGAAGGGAAAAATCAGTGAAGTGCCTGTGTTTATTAACTTTACCCAGTGACTCCTGTTGAAAAATGAATAGAGGAGGCCAGGATTGGACTTGGCCTGATGCCATCTATAGTCAAATAGCTGTGTTGACATTCAATGTTGAGTCTTGCACACTAAGAATGGTCACTTGAGCGAGGTACAAAGGGGGGTGGGGGGGGGGGGGGGGGGTGGTGGAAGTTCCTGTGAAACTACCCCAGCACGAGTTCAAGGTTTCAGCCAAGCAGGGGAGAAAATAATGAGGATGATGCTGGGCCTTCTCACTGGTGCTCTCTTCTGTGCCCAGGTTGGCTCAGGTTTTTGGCACATTAGAAACGAGGACAAAGGCTGCTGCAACGTTTCAGGTAACACGAGCTGGCCCTTGAGGCAAAGCCGGTCATGGCTCCGAGAGTGCTCGTCACACCCGCTACAGAAAGGAAAGTAAAGGACCCGGCAAGGAGATTTCACAGCTGGCCTCCCATTTGGGCAAGGTAGCGGCAAGGACATCCCTGCTGCTCACATTCCTTCTCTGACTCTCAACAACTTCCATTTGTGTAGCACCTTTAACATAAAGCAATGCTCCACGGTGCTTAACGAAAGACATGGAAAACTGATGCCAAGCCAGAAAATGAGAGATTAGGAGCGCTAACCCAAATCTTGGTCAGAGATGGTTTTTGAGGTTTAAAAAAGAGGTGGAACGGTTTAGAGGGGGAATTCCAGATGATAACACCATTATTAGGATGAGCAGGTGCACAAGGGGCCAGAATTAAAGGAATGGAGAGTTTGAGGAGGGGAGAGGTAAGGGTCGATAGTGCTGGAGGGGATGTGGAAGTAGGTCAGGGTCAGACTATGGTGGGATTTAAAGATGAAGATTTTGAATTAGAGGCACTGGGGAATGCAGAGCCAGTCTGGTCAGGGGTGATGGGTGAGTGAGACTTAGTGCGTGACAGGATATTTTCAGCAGAGTTTTGGGCAAGTTGGAGGAAGGGAGGCTTCTGTTGGAATAGCCGCGTCTGCAGGTGGCAAAGGTGCGTACAAGGGTTTCAGTGGCAGATAAGCCGAGGTGGAAGGAGGCAGTCATTGTGCTGGAGAGGGTGTGGGACCTGAAGATTGAGCTGCTGAGGTGACGAACCGTCTGGTTCAGCTGGAAAGAGGGAGGGAGATGGATTCGGCGGCAAGGGAGCGGCATTTGTTTCAGGAGCCAACTATTGAGCTGGAGAGGAAGGTAAAACTCCACCAAACCTGGATGTGGGACGTGCAGTCTGCCTGCAGTGAGACACTCGGGGTCAAGAGAGGCGGTGAAGTGATAGAGCAGGGTGCAAATGTGGAACCTGTCCCCAAACCTGCGGGTGACATTGCTGAGGGGAAGTATGTCGACGAGGAAGAGAAGGGATAGATCCTTGAGGGAGTCCAGAGGTCACAGTGTGGGATTAGGAAGAGAACGGTGATGGTGATGCTCTGGCTACAGCCAGTTGAGAGTGGAACCGTGCAAGGGCCAGAGCTGGACAAAAGGAGAGGTATTGGTGGAGAATGGCGAGGTCAGTGTGTTCAATAGTCACGCCACGTCATTGTCAACCCCATCTCCGGACTGGCAGACCTGCCTGTGGGGACTGAATGGTCGGAATCTCTTCCTCTCAGATGCTTGAGTGGCTTCCGTGGAAGCTCGGTGCCTTTTATTAGCAAGGGTCGCTCTGAGGTTTGGCTACTGCTGCATTCAAGGTGCAGAATCAGCCGGAGTTCCTGCCGCTTGATCACGATCCAGTAACCCCCGCTGCAACGTGCATGAAGGAGAGAAAATTGGAAAAAATCAGGAGTGAATACCACACTCCCTCCCATGTAATGAGCACCATTTTTCTCAGGTGTCATGAGTTATGCTGAACACCAGAGGGTAGTGTTGCCTCAGGTTGTGTGGCAGCCCAGAGTCACATCAATCACAGTAAATGTATACTCTGTTCTCCAGAATTATAAATATCGTATTAAGATAGCCAAGGTATCACAGTCGCAGGAAGCTCAAATTTCAGGCTTTACGAGTCAGACTTTGTCTGCAGAGTGTGATAGAAAGGAGAGTTTGTTTCTCAGTTTCAGAGGCATGAGTTGACAGCTGCAAATCTCATGAGAAGTGGATTCCAGTGATTCCCACATTATTCAGTCTCTGGCCCATGCAGAGGGGCAGGTCCCAGGTTTGATTGCTAGTCTGCCCTGACTTGACTGGTCTGAGCCAGGACATCATTGGCATGGTACGATTGGCTTTGGGCTATTGCCTCGTCCTCCCTATCTCTGTAACCTCCTCCCGCCCTGCAACCCTCCGGGATCTCTGCACTCCTCCAATTCTGGCCTCTTGCGCATTCCCAATTTTAATCACCCTCATTGGCTGCCGTGCCTTCAGCTGCCTGGGCTCTCTGCCTCTCGTTTAAGACTTTCTTTAAAACCTACTTCTTTGACTAAGCTATTGGTCATCTGCCCTAATACCTCCTTACGTGGCTCACTGTCAAATTTTGTTTGATAATCGCTCCTGTGAAGCGCTTTGGGGCATTTTACTACTTTGAAGGCACTATATAAATGCAAGTTGTTATTGCTTTAGGAGGAGAGAAAAAAATCACCCAAGGGTCCTGTTCCCGATCACTAACTGAAGGAGCCAGCCCAGAAATGTGCATCTGTGGATGTCGGGGGAAGAACAGGGTGGGTCGCGACTGTGATGCTCTCATGATCTAATATCCTGACAGGCTCACACGTGAAGATTAGCCTTTAGGGCGAGGTACTTGTGGGTACCTGGTGAAGATAGAACCGTACCTCCCGCCCCTCGCCCCTAAGAGTCAATATCATCAGGAAAGAAGGGGAGAAAACCAGACCCCCATTAAATTATGACTAAAAGAAAGCTGTACGCTTTATACAGCACCTTTCACGTTTCAGGATGCCCCAAACAATGTTCCCTGTAATTTTTTGGGGGTGGCTGTGCCGCCCCTTTAACAGGCTGCGCGCCCATTCAAAAGTCCACGCGTGCGCGGATTTCCATTTAAAAGCCGGCTCACCGGCTGCACGGAACCCCTGGAGCGCTGCGTGGCCGCGCAGCTTAAAGGGGAATAAAAACAGAAAACGCTGGAGATACTCAGCAGGTCAGGCAGCATCTGTGAAGAGAGAAACAAGAGTTAACGTTTCAGGTCGATGACCTTTCGTCAGCTTAAAGGGAACATTGGTCCCAAAGCGCTTTACAGCCGATGGAGTACTTTGGAAGTGGAGTCACTGTTGTAATGTTGGAAACATGGCAGCCAAATTGCGCAATGTGATAATGATCAGATAATCTGTTTTTGTTATGTGGGTTGAGGGATAACTATTGGCCAGGACACCGGGGAGAACTCCCCTGCTCTTCTTCAAAATAGTGCCTTGGGATCTTTTACATCCACCTGAGGGAGCAGACGGGGCCTCGGTTTAACGTCTTATCCGAAAGACGGCACCTCCGACAGTGCAGCACTCCCTCAGCACTGGAGTGTCAGCCTAGATTACGCGCCCAGGTTTCTTGGAGTGGGACTGGAAACCACAACCTCCTGACTCAGAGGCGAGAGTGCTGCCCACCGACATGCAAGAACATTGAATTCAATCCCCAAAAAAAGGTTCAAAATTAAGAGCAGGATTACAGAGTTGAAGTGCTCGGTGATTGTGTCGAGCTCTCCAATTCCCTTTTAGACACTTGTTGCTGGACCAGTGAAATAGAAGCTGCTATTTTCAGTGCCAAGGACTCAGCAGAACTCCTGGTGCTATTTGCACTCAGTGTGGTATATATAGAACCCGCCGTTCTATCAGTCAAATTCTGGTGGCTGTAAGATAGCTGCAGTATAAGGGATCAAGTCCGCGATCTAAATATACACCGTGCTGAGTGTACTTTCAACAGCAGAAAATCCTTTCCTAATCTCACCATGTTCTATTCCTCCACTTCCATCCAGAGAGAGGAGACACCATTCGGCCCACCAACTACACCCAGAAACCATATTCTATCATGGACTTGCACCTTTTCATTTTCTAAAATCTGTATATTTTAATTGCTTTCCTCATCGTCCTTGAATTTTTTTTTAAAACTTTTATTAAATATAGACCAGACCAGGTAAAGACAGCAGCTGTCATTCCCTAGTTAAATAGCTTGCTTACTTCAACCTCATGCTTACATTTCATTATTTTGAATGCATCATGTCTTTCCTTAATTCTACCAGGAAGATTACTTAAAGCAGCTGCGATCTAACCAGCTGAGGGACTGGAATGTGATGACTTTTGCACGGGACCCTTCTAATATTTCTCCCCACCCCCACGTCAAGAGTTATTGGATGACAGACAGCAGTGAGTGTAGATTGGTTTGATGTACTCCCCTTCCTATATCCCTGATTTATAATGGCCATATTTTGCTGTCGAAATAACGGTGAGGCTAGCAGCGCTCACTGTTATTGAGTAAATTGGACAGCGACTACTGGTGACCGCACATGTGCAGTTAAACGCAGAAATCAGGACGTTGCTGTCCGAGTTGCCCTGCTCCTCCAGAAGCTGCATTATACCCGATACCTCGCCGAGAGACCCGCCATTGAAGCACATGGAACGGCGTGAAGTCACTGCATGAACCTCACAGATACAGACTAAACTTGCCAGAAAAAGTTAGGGCTTGTCCATTCCAGTGTAAGTATATTTTTAACAACATGGTAAGTCTTAATTACTGTCAAACAACCTTTCGGAGCCTGAAAATTAACTTTTACAAACACGGGGCTGGATTTTCATTGAGTGCCTACACAAACTCCCATCCTCAAAACAACCCCACCCTCGGCACGCCTGACCTCTGAAATTATCGCTCCACCTCTTAACTTCCTTTTCCTCCAAGGTTCTTAAGCATGTCATCGCTTCTCAGCTCCACGCCCATCTCTCCCAAAATTGCCAGTTTGATTCTTCCAGTCCGGCTCTGCCCTTCTCGTGGCACCAGAATGTCCCTAGCCAAAGTCCCTTTGTGCCCGGGATAATGATGCATTGTGTCGTGTCCTCCTTGTCTTCTCTGCAGCATTCAATAAGGCTGACTGTGCCATCCTCCGTCAGTGACTCTCCTCCATCATTCAGCTTGATGAGACTGTCCTTTGCATGGTTCAATTCCTGCCTATCCAAACACTTCCATTGCATCTCTTCCCTCCCCCACACAGTCACCTCCAGGGTCCCCCAAGTATCTGCCAATGGCCCCTTTTTCTTAGCTGCATGCTGCCCCTCAGCAAGCATACGGTCAGCTCCCATGTGTATGCTGATGACGCCCAGCTCTTATCTCTCCGCCACTTTTCCCATTCTCTCAACTACCTCCCTGCTGTCAACTGTTTGTCCAACACTATATCCTGGATTGAATCACAACGAGCTCCATCCCAATATCAGCCATTGTCTTCAACTACCTGCTACTAATACCATATCTCCCAATCACTGTCTCACACAATTAATAATCTTGTTTGATCCCTGAGTTGAGCTATAAACCCCACATCCTATCACCAAGATCACTTGTTTCCACCTGTGCATCATTGCCCGCCTGAACCCCCAAAGCTGCTGGGACTCTTGTAATTGCTTTTGTCACTTCCAGTCTCGACCACGCCAATATTCTCCATCAGTCTCCCATCCCCCACCTTCCATAAACTCCAACTTGTCCTGTGTCTGTAGCCTGCCCTGCTTGCCCATCACTCCTGTCCTTCCTAATTTACATCAACTCCCCATCCTCCGATGATAACATTCACAATCCTTTTTCTCGTCTTGCCCCACCCTGTTTTTTTGAAGCCTCCTCACATCTTACATCCCCACTTGAATACTCTGCTCCTATGACTCAGCCCCCTCCTCCTCCCAGCCCTATTGGTGTGAGGCTTCATCAATGACCTTCCCTCTATCATATGGCCAGAAGTGGGGATGTTCGCTGATGATTGCACAGTGTTCAGTTCCATTCGCAACTCCTCAGATAATGAATCAGTCCATGCCCACATGCAGCAAGACCTGGATGACAGTCAGGTTTGGGCTGACAAGTGGCAAGTAACATTCGCGCCACACAAGTGCCAGGCAGTGACTCTCTCCAACAAGAGTGAGTCTAACCACCTCCCCTTGGCATTCAACAGCATTACCATCGCCAAATCCCCCACCATCAACCAGAAACTTAATTGGACCAGCCATATACTGTGGCAACAAGAGTAGGTCAGAGGCTGGGTATTCTGTGGCAAGTGACTCATCTCCTGACTCCCCAAACCATCTCCACTTGCCTGGATGAGTGCAGCTCCAACAACACTCAAGAAGCTCGACACCATCCAGGACAAAGCAGCCCGCTTGATTGTCAACCCTTCCACCACCTTAAACATTCATTCCCTCCACCACCGGCGTACTGTGGCTGCAGTGTGTACCATCTACAAGATGCACTGCAGCAATTCGCTAAGGCTTCTTCGGCAGCACCTCCCAAACCCGCGACCTCTTCCACCTAGAAGGACAAGGGCAGCAAGCGCATGGGAACACCACCACCTCCAAGTTCCTCTCCAAGTCACACACCACCCTGACTTGGAAGTATATCGCTGATCCTTCATCGTCGCTGGGTCAGAATCCTGGAACTCCCTCCCTAACAGCACTGTGGGAGCACCTTCACCACACGGACTGCAGCGGTTCAAGAAGGCGGCTCACCACCACCTTCTCGAGGGCAATTAGGGATGGGCAATAAACCATGGGCTTGCCAGCGACACCCACAACCTGAGAATGAATTTTTTAAAACTATATAAATGCAAGCCCTTGTCGATCAGGCGAAGCACCAAGTGGAGGCCACAGTGAGGGAGGAACAGGAGATCATTGCCTTTGCCCCACTTCTAACAGCCAATTTCAGGGCAACAGTGGCAGAGTTTGGACGGTCCCAAACCAGTTACTATGACAACACTGCACAAAACTGCTCCAAATTGGCAGTCATTCAGAGTGGCCACAGGTCAGCTGGTGCGGTGCCATGAGGGGAGCTCATCTGAGATTTGAGAAACGTCGTTGGAGCACAGTAGAGAAAACAGTCTCCAGTGATCCAGGGGTCTAGAACGAGGAGATACAAGACTAAATATAGAAGATTTAGGCCAGAGAGCAGAACAAACTTTTTTTTTTTTTTTTTTTTTACAGAGGGTTGTGAGGCATCCAGAGTTAGTGATTGAAGCATGTCAACATTTAACAATTGGTTAGATAGAATCATAGAATGGTTACAGCTCAGAAGGAGGCCATTTGGCCCGTTGAGCCCGTGCCGGCTCTCTGCAAGAGCACCTCAGCTAATCCCACTCCCCCGCCCTTTCCCCATAGCCCTGCAAACTTTTTTCCTTCAGGTACTTATCCAATTCCCTTTTGAAAGCCATGATTGAATCTGCCTCCACCGCCCTCTCAGGCAGTGAATTCCAGATCCTAACCACTCGCTGCGTAAAAAAGTTTTTCCTCATGTCACCTTTGGTTCTTCTGCTAATCACCTTAAATCTGTGTCCTCTGGTTCTCGACCCTTCTGCCAATGGGACCAGTTTCTCTCTATCTACACCCCTCATGATTTTGAACACCTCTATCAAATCTCCTCTCAACCTTCTCTGCTCTAAGGAGAACAACCCCAGCTTCTCCAGTCTATCCACGTAATTGAAGTCCTTCATTTCTGGAACCATTCTTGTAAATCTTTTCTGCACCCTCTCTAAGGCCTTCACATCCTTCCTAAAGTGTGGTGTCCAGAATTGGACACGGTGCTTCAGTTGAGGCCAAACCAGTGTTTTATAAAGGTTCATCATAACTTCCTTGCTTTTGTACTCTATACCTCTATTTATGAAGCCCAGGATCCCACATGCTTTTTTAACCACTTTCTCAACCTGCCTTGTCCCCTTCAATGATTTGTGCACATATACCCCCAGGTCTCTCTGCTCATGCACCCACTTTAGGATTGTACCCTTTAGTTTATATTGCCTCTCCTCGTTCTTCCTACCAAAATGTATCACTTCGCACTTTTCTGCGTTAAATTTCATCTGTCACACACCTGCCCATTCCACCAGCCTGTCTATGTCTTCCTGAAGTCTATCATATCCTCCTCACTGTCCACTATACTTCCAAGTTTTGTGTCATCTGCAAATTTTGAAATTGTGCCCTGTACACCCAAGTCTAAATCATTAATATATATCAAGAAAAGCGGTGGTCCTGGAACGGATCCCAGGGGAACACCACTGTACGTGATTGAATGAAAGGGGAATAAAGCGACATAGGAACAGGGCGGCAGAAGGGATTAGGAGTACTGCTCATGTGGAGGATTAAACACCAATAGACTGGGTGGCTGAACAGCCTGTTTCTGTGTTGTAATTGCTGTGTAATAATCTGCATCTACCTCGTACTGTGCCTAATGGGGCAGTGTAGAGGGAGCTTTATTCTGCATCTAAGCTGTGCTGTACCTGAGCTGAGAATGCTTGATGGGGCAGTGTAGAGGGAGCTTTATTCTGCATCTAAGCTGTGCTGTACCTGAGCTGAGAGTGCTTGATGGGGCAGTGTAGAGGGAGCTTTATTCTGCATCTATGCTGTGCTGTACCTGAGCTAAGAGTGCTTGATGGGGCAGTGTAGAGGGAGCTTTATTCTGCATCTATGCTGTGCTGTATCCTAGCTGAGAGTGCTTGATGGGGCAGTGTAGAGGGAGCTTTATTCTGCATCTATGCTGTGCTGTATCCTAGCTGAGAGTGCTTGATGGGGCAGTGTAGAGGGAGCTTTATTCTGCATCTAAGCTGTGCTGTACCTGAGCTGAGAGTGCTTGATGCCGACACGGAGTACCTGAAATGGAAAGCATTCTCCCCCTCAGTACCAACATCCCTCGCCTTAATGAGCACAAAAACACACACCCAACAAACTGAATTGTTGAAATTCTTAGTCAAAAATTTTACTCGTAGTTTTGTCAATAATAAATAATTTACATTATGTACACGCAGGGGGTCCTGCTGAATTTCTACATACAGAAAGAATGGAGTTGTTCGCTTCTTTTTCCCAAAAAGTATTTTTTTTTCATGGAAACACCAACGATCATGCCACGCGTTCCCCGGGCATTGCGGTGCCCGCATACTACAGTCTCAACGATTCAAACAAAGCAGAACTACAGTCACTGTAAAAATCATCACGTCACAACTGAAATAAAGTGCCATTCCTGTAAATCTCTCTTAAAAGGGGCACCGTCGGCACACGCACGTGTTTGGCAAAGCGAGAGTGTAGGGGTGGGCGGTAAGAGATTTCATCTGGGCTCATCGCGCTGGCATGCTCTGCCTTGGAAACAGAGCAGTGCATGGGTGGGATACAGACCCTCGCTGCTTCGCTCACGGGCGTTAGCACGGCAAAGGTGTTCTCCCGCACGGGTGACACCGACGGGGCCCCTTTAATTTGAAAGAAATCTTAAGGGCCCGCTTTCGCAAATCCTTTTTTTTTTGCCCACATAATGTAACCGAAGCACATTAACAGGTAAACATATCTGCTGGGATTAAAATTTCAGACATTAATATTTAAAGAAATATTACATTACTCCATATGTACAGTCACAAATGTTCACCATGAATCTCCATATATTATATCGACAAATATAAATTACACCCAACCATATACAATGCTGCAGTTACACTGTCGTAGCAACCCCATGCCATGCAGTGACCTCCACACCAAGAGCCCTGATCACACCAGTATATACTGCTGTCCCAGATAAAGTGCCTTCAGGCCGTCAGGGAGCGGGGTGGGGAAGGGGCCATTTTAATTGGTGTCTGCCATTAATTACTGTGTTAAAAAGTTTTATCGGGTGAACCTTGGGGGCCATTCTGCTTTAAGCTTGCGGATGTTCTTCTGTGTCTCACGTTTGTCTCTTTCAGAAGTGGCCTTTAAATTTACGCCTAGCTAAAAAGAGGACACAATTCACTCCCACCTTTTCTAAATTAAAAGCTGCTTCTGCAGTCACGACGGAAGTAACTCGAGTTGGCCTCGGTGCCCTTGGGTCAAGGAAGCAGATGGAAAAAAAACCACGTCAGCCAGAGTTCCTGCTCCTGATCGCCATCTAGGTGACCTGTGCTGGAGCTGTGTGTGCAGGTGCCAGGTGAGTGGGTGGGCGCAGGATTGGGTTAACACAACCTGCCGACACTCACCGTCTAGCCTCACCTTTGAAGTACAACCACTCGGACAAAGTACCAGGGAGCTGTTGGTGCCCGTGGAACCCGTACCCAGAATGTGAAAGTTACAGAAGACAAGAAACGGAAGGTGAACCTTATAACCAAAGGTATTAAGGGACATGGGCCAAAGGCGGGTATGTGGAGTTAGGTCACAGATCAGCTGTGATCTCACTGAATGGCGGAACAAGCTCGAGGGGCTCAATGGCCTCCTCCCGTTCCTATGAAAGGGGGGGGTTTAAACACAGGGTGCGTCAGCGCTCAGTGTCAACTAAAAAACTGTGCACAGGGAGGACAAGGATCCTTTAGCAGTTTCATCATATAATGGTGAGGCCCAGGCTGCAAGGTCTGTTGTAACAGTCAAATTCCTGATTTGATCGCTGGATTTGGCTCCAATTCTACTCGGGTGGCCTTGGGAGAATCTCCCCGCCTGATGAGAGGGTTCACTTGGGGGCGGGGGAGGGTAACGGCCTCGTGGACGTTTCTCGAGCACTGCACCATTCTCTCTAGCCTGTAACAGCAGGGGCAGCGTCGTCATGGCGACAAGTCTTGCCAGACACTGGAGCCTATAAATCAAGGGGGGTGGGGGGGGGTCAATCGCACCTGCCTGCGGTCTTTACCTTCATTTCAATCAAATACTTTTAAAGCAACTATCTACAGGAGTGTCAAATACCAATATTAAGGGGTTACACAGCAGGGAGCCTGCAGGAACTGCCCACTGGAGCCAGTTACCCGCTCTCCCCACCCAGGACATTTAACGATGTTCATAGTGTGACGTTAACTTGCTGCAAACCTTTTAAACAAGTTAACATCGATATTACAGAGTTGTCAAGTGTTCATTTTTTATCTCTCACGATTGTTTGCCATCTTGTCTGTTTGTCTGCTTGAAGCCCAAGTGTTATGTGTCATTCAGTAACCGGGAGCTCAAAACTCACAATAAATAATAAAAACTGTTTTTAAAAAAAAAAAAATGTGAATCTAGTTTTATATAGCTATAAAATCTGTTCCTATCTTAAAACTCATCGCCCTCCCTGGGCCACATGGCCATCTAAGGGTCAGCTCCCAGGGTCACATCCGTCTGGGTTGGGAAGCTGGGCCACAGACCCAGTCTGATCATATCCTGTCCCGATGTCCACGCACGCACACACACACACACACACAGACACACACACAGACAGACAGACAGACACACACACACTTCTTTCCAGCAGGAATCACTCAACAATGAGCAGGAGCAGAACCCCTGGCTGTTTTCACCCCTCCCTCCTCCTTCGTCTGGGGCACGAGGACAATTCTATCAACCCTTCTGCTCAATCAGCTAAGTCAGCACGGACTGAGCATTGAACCTGGGACTCTCCAGCTCGCTAGCGCGACAGGCAGTGCATTTACCAACTGAGCCCTCAAGTCAGGATTTTGACTTGTGACGTTTCAATACTGTGCAAATTTTCCCTTCCTCGCTTCGCCTGTTATATGCAACACGTATCCTTTAACACTTACTCTGTGGCAAACAGAGATCCTTACTGTTTGGCTTCCAGAATTGTGCAGCCCCAGGTAATAAAAGCAACTCGCTAAAGAGGAGCAGCTCTACGTACTGGGGAAGGGCCGGGGGTGGGGGTGAAGGGGCTAAAATAAATCCCGTGTGCCCCACAGTTCAATACAGAGATCTGGTGTGAAATGAAGGCAGGTTCAAATTCAAACATGTTCGTTAAACCCTGGAGGAGTGCCAGTGTAGGTGTAACCACCTCTCCCAGTCCCGTCACCTCAAGAGGCAGCTCCCGATGGACTGATGGCTAAAATAAATGGCTGTTGCCAACAGTTCTTGCTCTCAGTCCGCCATCTTTGCTCTAACCCTGGGCAGCTGGAGCCATCAGTCTGTCAGTAACGTGCTTTTGCCATTGGTGTACAAACCGCCCCTTCCCCGCCCACCTCCACCGTCAGGGAAGATGGCGGCCAGCAGGCCGAAGCCATGTTCGTAGCTTCAGGACAAGGGCGCATGGCCGAGATTAACCAAATCCGCAACGGGTGGGCAAACTAGGCACCAATGCAACGGGTGGGCAGCCTAGGCATCAATGCAATGTGTGGGCAACCTAGGCATCAATGCAATGTGTGGGCAACCTAGGCACCAGTGCAATGGTAGGCAACCTAGGCCTCAATGCAACGTGTGGGTAACCTAGGCACCAGTGCAATGGTAGGCAACCTAGGCATCAATGCAATGGGTGGGCAGCCTAGGCACCAGTGCAGCGGGCACAAGATAAAGGGAGAATTGTGTGAAAGGTCAGACACCGGAAGTCGATTTGAACTACACGACACTGCAGTTAACCAGGGCGATGGAACGCACAGCTCCACAACGCTGCGCTGTGCGTGTGTAACCTGACCACGCCTGCTTTGTAGCAAACATGAAACTGAATGCCAAGCTCCTCCGTTTGGCTTGGTGTGGTACTGAGCCCAACAGATGTGCAAGGCCCCATACTGAGCCAGCTGCTTTCATCCAGGGGTTGACCTCAACACCTCTGGATTTGGGAGGGGGAAAGAAAATCAGCACAGGTTGCCTCCCGCTTGCTGTCCAGCGAGTCCTGGAAGGTGATTGTGTGGACACTGGCTGAAGCCAGTGTGAAGCCAGACTGCTGTGATGCCCCCCCACGTGTAAAGAGCCTGCCAACATTCACTATCTAGTCTCACAGACAAAGTATGGCCACTCGCTCGGTGCCTGTGCAGCCGTATCCCACGAGGAGGGCATAATCTGGGGGGCGGGAAAGAATCAAGTGCCAGTAGGATTGACACCTGCCGATGTACATATTGTGAAACTAGACGGATTCGGTGCAGCCAGTCTGCGCGAAACTGAAACTCCGCGGCCTTTAGCGGGTTGAGTATACCGTCAGTCAAAGGGCCTGCCTTTTGCCCGTTCTTTTCTCGCAGGATGAGCCACCAGAGGGAGTTGGTGTTCCATCACCGCCTCGCCAGCAACATCTAGTGGCAGAGACTGAGTAAAGTGCAAAAAGGGGATCTGATTCTGCGCCCTCACACTTGGCTTCCCTTTCTGTTCCGCCAGAATTAAAAAAAAAGGGGGATTTAAATCCTGACAAGTGACAACAAGAGTCAGGAATGGGAGCTCTCGTTTCTGGGGGTGGGGGGGGAACAGTAACGGCCTCGCACGCCCCTGGTTTACACTGACTTTGCATACGGTTGCTAGCTCCGCGCAGTGCGCCTAATGCACTACAAACTGTCACGAACACGTAACCACGACCATTAATGGGATGTCACCGTTGACGACGGGTATCCGTCTAACACCAGACAGCGCGAGTGGAGAAATGTGGGCGAGAAATAATTTACGCACGAGCACGGACAAGGTACGAGCTAGGTAGTTACCCCGGTCTCTTAGACCGAAAACAGGACCGACCAAAATAAGCTGCTTCAAAACGTCCCACAAACATGGCTATAGATGCGTCAGGTAGCACCACACCCAGCAGATAAGCATTAAGTGTTTGATGGCAAGAGCCTGGAGGCTGGGCCGCCCAGGGGCAGAGTTCCCTACTGGGGGATCAGCTGTCCTCTGATAAATATGAAACTTGTCTTTGTTCGAGTGCAAGTTCTTGACGTCCTCGAAGGCGTAATAAGCCGCCAGCGTGAAGTTTACGTCCCCGGTGGTCAAGAGGTCGAAGACGCACGATCGGAAGTATAGGTCGTCCACCGGCAGCTTCTCCTTGCACTTGGCGGTCGCGGTTTCGTGCGTGAAGGTCCCGTGGGGGGCTCTGCCCCGCGACGAGGAGCGGCCGCCCCCCGCCTGCGCGATCAGCGGCAGCTGCCAGTCCATCCGCTCGTCGGTGGGGCAGCCCCTCAGGCACAGCTGGAGGCCCTGGTTGTCCTCGAAGGAGTTCATGACCTCCTCCGGCATGCGTACCGCAAAGGTCAGGTAGCGGCCCACCTGCCGCACCACGATGGTGGTCCCGATGTACTTGGCCTGGATCTCGATGTGCTGCCCGGCCACTTTCTCCGTCACCTTCAGGCTGTTCGCCCCGTGCTTGTCCCCCCCGTTTCTCGAGCCGTCGATAAAGGCGGCTGGGAGGTTGCCCGTCTCTGCTTGGTAGACCTTCTGATCAACACATTCCTGGAAGTTCTTGAAGATGACCGTAAGCTGGAGAGAGAGGAAGACAGTGATCAGTGCCTCATTCAACTTAACACCGCAACACTCCAGGAAGCTCTTCTATTGACAAGTTGTGAGCTCAGATCCCACCACAACAAGTTGTGAATTGAATTCAACAAATCTGGCCCCATTAAAATGACCAGGAAAGCTGCTGGGCTGTTGTGAAAACCCAACTGGTTCACTAATGTCCTTCAGAAAACTTGCCCTCCCTGTGCAGTCTCTAGTCCATGTGACTCTAGTCCACAGTACATGCTTGACGTGAAATGCCTGATGAAGTTGTACAAACAATAACTTGAAGAAGACCCACTGCCACCAGCTTCTCAGGACAACGAGGGCGGAACAATGAACATCAGCATCGCGCACATCCCGAGAATGCGCAAAAAAGAAGCAATCATCTTATGATTGGCACTTCCCTTGGTTCCTGCTGCTGACAGATTCTTACCTCCAAACTCCCAAAGAGCTGATTTAAACTTTGGAGCAATTTGTAGGGCTAAGGGGGAAAGAGCAGGGGGGAGTGGGACTAATTGGAGAGCTCTTTCAAAGAGCCGGCACAGGCACGATGGGCCAAATGGCCTCCTTCTGTGCTGTATGGTTCCGTGAATTAAGCTTATAACCTTTAATGTTTTGTAATACACTTAATCCATCCTATCAAACTACTTGCAGCACTGCCACCACCAGTGACAGATCTGTAACCACCAGGACTTCATTCTAGAGGTAACTAAGTTGATAAACGGGGTTGGGTACTGCTCTCGATGAGAAGACTAACGGTACGAGCAATGTTTACACTGGAAGAAAGGCAGCTTGGCGGTGACCTTGTGAAGGGGATAAATAAACAGGATCCCAGAATGATATTTAATATGAAAACAAGCTCCAGGGTCAAGGGGACATGGGTTTGTGGATGAGGTGGGGAAAGCAAAGAAACAACTAAAATAGAACTTCTCCAAGTTGTAAACATGTGAAGGAGGCGGCCCAGGGGCCCAGAAAGGCAGTGAAAGCAGAGGAGTTCATCAAATTTAATAAGAAGTTTGACAGAAGAGCTATTAAAGGATATCAGAAGTAAAGTAGGGAAAGGCATTGGTGACCTGTGAGACTGGCCGATGGATGGAGATGGTTGTTTCTGATGTCCTATGTTCCTAAGGAAATTAGGAGGTACGGTGGGCGAGGGGTCAGTTTTAGTGTACCTCGTGGAGAGTCATGGTCATGGAGTTGGCCTGACTGCCTTAGGGAGTCGGGGAGGAATGTGACAGAATCCTAGAATGACACAGCACCGAAGGAGACCATTCAGCCCATCGTGCCTGTGCCGGCTCTTTGGTAGAGCTATCCAATTAATCCCACTCACCCGCTCTTCTCCCATAGCCCTGTAAATGTTTTCCCTACAAGTATTTATTCCCTTTTGAAAGTTACTATTGAATCTGCTTCTACCGCCCTTTCAGGCAGCGCGTTCCGGATCATAAGAAATCACTGTGAAAAAAATGTTCCCTCTGGTTCGTTTGCCAATCACCTTCAGCTTACCGACCCTCCTGCCACTGGAAGTAGTTTCTCCTTATTTACTCTATCAATTTCCCAGAGTTTTTTTCCTAAAATTGTGTTTTCTTTTGCCTCCTTGAGGAGTTAGCATTTCCAGGGGTGGGAGGATGGTACAGGATGCTGCACTGTCTAATGGTCAGGCTGAGATTAATGGGCCTGGTGGCCTTTTCCCACCTTTAGTATTGTATTGTTCATATTTGTCCAGGAGTGGAGTTTGGTTTCCCAGAACCCAAAGGGGAAAGTAAATCTAGGTTTGGGTAGTGACTTTGATTTGTTGAGGGCCCTGTCTCCAGGCAGTCCCGTGTTCACAGTTTAATACAAAGCAATTCCTCCCGTTTGTCTTGTTCCCTCTCGTCCAAATCTCAGAGCTGGGGCTGCGAATTCACGAGTGAACACCCAAGAGTAGCGTGCCTCCTGAAGGCCACAGGTTCTGTGAAAGATGGCCGACAGGTGCCGGGAAAGATTGCCGACAGGTGTCGGGAAAGATTGCCGACAGGTGTCGGGAAAGATGGCCGACAGGTGTCGGGAAAGATGGCCGAAAGGTGTCGGGAAAGATGGCCGACAGGTGTCGGGAAAGATGGCCGACAGGTGTCGGGAAAGATGACCGACAGGTGCCGGGAAAGATGGCCGACAGGTGTTGGGAAAGATGACCGACAGGTGTTGGGAAAGATGACCGACAGGTGCTGGGAAAGATGGCCGACAGGTGTTGGGAAAGATTGCCGACAGGTGCTGGGAAAGATTGCCGACAGGTGTTGGGAAAGATGGCCGACAGGTGTTGGGAAAGATTGCCGACAGGTGTTGGGAAAGATTGCCGACAGGTGTTGGGAAAGATTGCCGACAGGTGCTGGGAAAGATTGCCGACAGGTGTCGGGAAAGATGGCCGACAGGTGTCGGGAAAGATGGCCGACAGGTGTCGGGAAAGATGGCCGACAGGTGTCGGGAAAGATGGCCGACAGGTGTCGGGAAAGATGGCCGACAGGTGCCGGGAAAGATGGCCGACAGGTGCCGGGAAAGATGGCCGACAGGTGCCGGGAAAGATGGCCGACAGGTGCCGGGAAAGATTGCCGACAGGTGTCGGGAAAGATTGCCGACAGGTGTCGGGAAAGATGGCCGACAGGTGTCGGGAAAGATGGCCGAAAGGTGTCGGGAAAGATGGCCGACAGGTGTCGGGAAAGATGGCCGACAGGTGTCGGGAAAGATGACCGACAGGTGCCGGGAAAGATGGCCGACAGGTGTTGGGAAAGATGACCGACAGGTGTCGGGAAAGATGACCGACAGGTGCTGGGAAAGATGGCCGACAGGTGTTGGGAAAGATTGCCGACAGGTGCTGGGAAAGATTGCCGACAGGTGTTGGGAAAGATGGCCGACAGGTGTTGGGAAAGATTGCCGACAGGTGTTGGGAAAGATTGCCGACAGGTGTTGGGAAAGATTGCCGACAGGTGCTGGGAAAGATTGCCGACAGGTGCTGGGAAAGATGGCCGACAGGTGCTGGGAAAGATTGCCGACAGGTGTTGGGAAAGATGGCCGACAGGTGTTGGGAAAGATTGCCGACAGGTGTTGGGAAAGATTGCCGACAGGTGTTGGGAAAGATTGCCGACAGGTGCTGGGAAAGATAGCCGACAGGTGCTGGGAAAGATGGCCATAAGGTGCTGGGAAAGATGGCGGACAGGTGTTGGGAAAGATGGCCAACAGGTGTTGGGAAAGATTGCCGACAGGTGTTGGGAAAGATTGCCGACAGGTGCTGGGAAAGATGGCCGACAGGTGCTGGGAAAGATGGCCGACAGGTGCTGGGAAAGATGGCCGACAGGTGTTGAGAAAGATGGCCGACAGGTGCTAGAAAAGATGGCCGACAGGTGCTGGGAAAGATTGCCGACAGGTGTTGGGAAAGATTGCCGACAGGTGTTGAGAAAGATGGCTGACAGGTGCTGGAAAAGATGGCCGACAGGTGCTGGGAAAGATTGCTGACAGGTGTTGAGAAAGATGGCCGACAGGTACTGGGAAAGTTGGCTGACAAGTGCTGGGAAAGATAGCCGACAAGTAGGCCCCAAACTGTACTATGGGTGGGGGAAGGAAGGCAGTAGTTTTTATTTGTCTCAGTGTCAGCTGTGGCTCAGTGGGTTGCACACTCGTCTCTGAGTCAGAACGGTTGTGGGTTCAAGTACCCACTCTAGAGACTTGAGCATAAAAATCTAGGCTGACACTCCCAGTGCCAGTACCAAGGGAGCACTGCACTGTCAGAGGTGCCTTCTTTCGGATGTGACGTTAAACTGAAGCCCCGTCTGCTCTCTCAGGCGTATGTAAAAGATCCCATGGCACTATTTCAAAGAAGAGATGGGGAGTTATCCCCGGTGTCCTGGCTGATATTTATCCCTCAATCAACATTACAAAAACAGATTATCTGGTCAGTATCACATTGCTGTTTGTGGGAGCTTGCTGTGGGCAAATTGGCTGCCGTGATCCCTAAATTACAACAGTTGTGTGTCAATCTGGAGGAGTCGCTCACAAGCTGGAAGCGATAAAGGGACCGGACACACAAAAAAAATTAGAGGGAACTTTGGTCACAAGCTGCTGGAGCGGAGCCTTGCTCTAAATAGAAGCTGAGTTCAGCAGTATAATGGTCATTTTAGAAAAATTTAAAAAGCCACTGACTCTAAAAAAACAATTATATTTGTGAAACTGGTAAGAATTCTCATTTTGGAATTACCAGGACTGGGAGAAAAGAAATCTTTCAACCTCTGCACCTTTTCCAGAAATGTTATTAAATCTTAATTTTTTTAACTTCTATTTTGTCTCCCAGGATTATTACTCTCAGGATTTAGGCTAAGACAGAATATACTGTGGTCCATAGCCAGTTGCCGCACAAAGTTTAAGATCGAGCACTAAAGTGAACTTAGGGTTTAATCACTAGTCCGACCACTAGGTGGCAGCATTGCCTAACTGGTTCGCGCATTGCATTTTTTTTGAGAAAAGGGGGCTGAGGTCCCAGAGAGCAGGACACTGTTAGATTGGAGAAAGTCAACAACAACAACTTGTATTTATATAGCGCCTTTCACGTAGTAAAACGTCCCAAGGCGCTTCACAGGAGTATTGTAAGACAAAGAATTTGACACCGAGCCATATAAGGAGAAATTAGGGCAAGTGACCAAAGGCTTGGTCAAAGAGGTAGGTTTTAAGGAGCATCTTAAAGGAGGAGCGAGAGGTAGCGAGGCGGAGAGGTTTAGGGAGGGAATTCCAGAGCTTAGGGCCCAGGCAACAGAAGGCAAGGCCACCAATGGTTGAGCTATTATAATCAGGGATGCTCAAGAGGGCAGAATTAGAGGAGCGCAGATATCTCGGGGGGGGGGGGGGGGGGGTTTGTGGGGCTCAAGGAGATTACAGAGATAGGGAGGGGCGAGTCCATGGAGGGATTTGAAAACAAGGATGAGAATTTTGAAATCGAGGCGCTGCTTAACCGGGAGCCAATGTAGGTCAGCGAGCACAGGGGAGATGGGCGAACGGGACTTGGTGCGAGTTAGGAAACGGGCAGCCGAGTTTTGGATGACCTCAAGTTTACGTAGGGTAGAATATGGGAGGCCAGCCAGGAGTGCGTTGAAATAGTCAAGTCTAGAGGTAACAAAGGCATGGATGAGGGTTTCAGCAGCGGATGAGCTGAGGCAGGGCAGAGACGGGCGATAAAGGAAAGTAGTGATTAAATGAAGCAAAGCTTGGGTTGTCAAAGCCTGTCAAAGGTAGGATGATAGGGGGGATTGGGAACTATGCAGTTATTAAAGTCCAAGAAGAGAATTGGCCGGTAGAGTTTCCGCAGAGGTTCTGCTGATCTTCTGCCGTAGCTTCGGTGGAGGAAATCCATCGTGAACCGTCATTTGTGCAAAATTACGAACAGGAGATCGGAAATTCTACCCCACGTTAAAATAGGAAAGAGAGCAACGAGTCTTGATTTCAATACAGTGATGATGCAGGAGAGAGGAACAGCGAGCAAGACAGTGGATAGGAAAACACAGAAAAGACTTGCATTTCTATAGCGCCTTTCACAACCTCAGGACGTCCCAAAGTGCTTTACAGCTAATGAAGTACTTTTGAAGTGTAGTCACTGTTGTAATGTGGGAAACACGGCAGCCAATTTGTGCACAGCAAGCTCCCACAAACAGCAATGTGATAATGACCAGATCATCTGTTTTAGATGTTGATTGAGGGATAAATATTAGCCCAGGACACCGGGGATAACTCCCCCTGTTCTTCTTTGAAATAGTGCCATGGGATCTTTTACATCCACCTGAGAGCGCAGACGGGGCCTCGGTTTAACGTCTCATCCAAAAGACAACACCTCCGACAGTGCAGCACTCGCACTGGGAGTGTCAGCCTAGATTTTTGTGCTCAAGTCTCTGGAGTGGGACTTGAACCCAATGGTTCTGACTCAGAGGCGAGAGTGCTGCCCACTGAGCCACAGCTGACAGAAGGAATTCTATTGGGAGGCTGGACTATCCCAGAATCCACAGCAGCGCGTGTGACAGGAAAGTTCTGAGACTCCAGAGGAATCAACAAATTAAAGTCAAGAAAGGTTGCGACAGAGGGCGAGAGAGATGGTGCTTGGGTTTGGATCCAGCCTGAAGACATTCTCTGTATTGAGACAGGGCTTCCAGTGGTTACAGGGCTTCCAGTGGTTACAGGGCTTCCAGTGGTTACAGGGCTTCCAGTGGTTACAGGGCTTCCAGTGGTTACAGGTCCAAAGGGTTCAGGCAACATTCACCCAGGATCCAAAGCAGATCCTAGTGGAGGGCCGCGATGAGTGAACTGGAGCCCCATCTATGAGGGTAACAAGGAGGGGCAATGAGGTCAAAGCGCTGGAAGTCACACTGGGACGCCACCTGTTGCTCACACATCACTTGATAAACAACAGCATTTCTGGGAGGCCATTCTTTTAGAACAGGGGATCGAAATAACATTGTCAATCATGCTGCACCCTCCTCCTTTGGGGAAAATATTGTAGTTTGCTCTATTGCAGGGTGACATGAATCAGTCATTCATGACTTATGAAATAATACTGAGCGGCCTGCAGGTGGCGCTATCCGGGGAGAGTATAAATACTCGGGCACGGGCCCAGCTTGCGCAGGACATTCTCAACAGGAACTAGTGAAGGACACAACTAGACCTCCATGTTGTAAAATAGTTGATTAAAGCTTTAACGCTTAGACCAAGTGCCTAGTAGTTTTCTTACGTCACAGGGGATGACCTACATTGTGTAGAAGTAAGCACTGTATAGACGTTGTGGTCATAATAAGGCCCAGGGGCCATTTTGTAACCATCCACCCCCTTCCCTCAACCGGCAGCCTTCACCTGCCTTGCTGCTCCACGTAGCTTCGGACTTGGTTGTGAAAGCACGCCAGGGCCGGGACCCTGGGAATCACTGCCGTCCCCTCTCCTCCAGCGGAGAGACAGAAGGAATTCTACTGGGAGGCAGGACTTTCCCAGAATCCACAGCCCTAAACAGGAAGCTCGCCATTTGGGTCCCATCATTCCAGAGTGCAGCATTCCCGAGAGTGGCCCCCTGACAACAAGAATCAGTGAGCTTGAGTAACTCTGCTGTTCAGCCTCATTAGGTGGATGAAAGCTCTTTGCTTCCTCCCCAGTCCTCCACCTCAATGCCCTGCAGTTAAGTTACTAACAAAGTCTCTTAGGAACATAGGAACAGGAGGAGGCCATTCAGCCCCTCGAGCCTGATCCGCCATTCAATGAGATCAGGGCTGATCTGTGACCTAACTCCAAATACCCAAAACCCTTAATATCCTTGCCTAACAAAAATCCATCAATCTCAGTTTTTAAAGTTTCAACTGATCCCCCCAGCATCAACTGCTTTTTGGGGAGAGAGTTCCAGATTTCCACCACCCTTTGTGTGAAGAAGTGCTTCCTGACATCACCCCTGAACGGCCTGGCTCTAATTTTAAGGTTATGCCCCCTTGTTCTGGACTCCCCCCCCCCCCCCCACCAGGGGAAATAGTATCTCTCTGTCTACCCGATCAAATCCTTTAATCATCTTGAACACCTCAATTAAATCATTCCTTAATCTTCTCTACTCGCAGGAATACCTAGTCTGTGCAACCAGTCTTTGTAATTTAAACCTTTTAGCCCCTTAACCTTTTTGTGCCTGTCAGATTGTTAAGACGTTCACTCAGCTGCACGAGTAATACTTCATTTTTTCCCTCCCTCCAGTTTCATCCGTTCCTCTCCCCAAAGACTATTCAACCATGAAGGTATGAGCCCGGTCCTGTCCGCTCCCTATCCAGACAGGAGGTCAATCTGGCCGATTTTGCGCCCCATCCCTCCCTCTCTCCCTCCCGTCCCCCCGTCCAGCAGTGCTGAGGTCTATAGCTACACTCCCCCTGCCCTTCCCCAATCAGCTCATTCAGCAGAGACTGGGACAGAACCTTCCTCGTCCTGTATTGGACAGCATTGGGTGGTGCATTTACCAATTGAGTCACCAAGGCGGGTGGGGGGGGAGAGACAGTAAATTCCAACCAACAATACCTTCCATGCGGTATAACTGTTACATTGAGGGATTGTAAAATCAGAAACCCATTCAAATACAGGGCAGAGAAGTCAAGCAGAAAATAAATATCACGCCGCGCTGAATTTCTGGAATTAACGCCTATTTAGTAACACCCAGCAAGCAAAGGAAAAAAATAAAGAATTCTTATCTGTTAAATTACATTAACAGGTTGTCTACTTTTGGATGAGTTGGTGCCTTTCAATAGCATAACTGCAACATCGGCCATTCTTCGGGCTGTCAGCGCGCAGGCAGATCTCACTGTACATGGAGCGTGAAAACACAGCGGGCTCAGCCAGCGTGTCCTCTCTGCAATCATTTTTGGATGAAAGTCAAAAATGCAGTCGTCAAGGTGCAGCGTAGAACGAGTATGTGGCACAGTCTGCAAACCCAACTCACCTTGACACCAAGGCGGGAGAAGTTGGGACCAGAAGGGGGGCCGGGGGGGTGGGGGGGGGGGGGGGGGGCACGGGAGAGTGTTTAAAAGACGATGGTCATCTTCTTGTAAACCAAAATGGGTTTCAATGAAAGTCTTCCACCCATTTGGGTCTCAGCGCCTCAAGGCTACAGAGAAAAAGAAAGACTTGCATTTATATAGCGTCTTTCATCACCTCAGGATGTC
The DNA here is from genome assembly GCF_052327205.1 of Somniosus microcephalus. NCBI lineage: Eukaryota > Metazoa > Chordata > Chondrichthyes > Squaliformes > Somniosidae > Somniosus > Somniosus microcephalus. Next base: position 11,888,150 of record NC_141013.1, read on the forward strand.
CCAAAGCGCTTTACAGCCAATGAAGTACTTTTGAAGTGTAGTCACTGTTGTGATGTAGAGGTGAGGGGACAATCAGCCAGGGTTCCCGTTCCTAACCGCTGTCCAGTGACCCCTGCTGGACATGCATGTGTGTCACAGTTGGGAGAGACAGACTTGGGGTGGGGCGGGGGGAAATCAGTAATGATGCCCACAGTAGTAGAATAGCCTGCGGCCACTCACCATCTGAGCTCACCTAAATGGAATGACCACATGGGTAAGGTACCAGAGGGGAGGCAAAACCCGGAGTGCTGTAGCTTAGCACAAGCCAGAGACTTTGAAAGGAGAGAGGGAAATGGGGAAAAAAAACTCTACTCTTCGATCATAGAATAAATAGTACAGCACAGGAGGAGGCCATTCGGCCCAGCGAGTCTGCACCGGCTCTTTCGAAGAGCAATCCAGTTAGTCCCACTCCCCCGCTGAACACAGCTATTAACACACTCACTCCAACACACACCAACATTAACACACTCACTCCAACACACACCAACATTAACACACTCACTCCAACACACACCAACATTAACACGCTCACTCCAACACACACCAACATTAACACGCTCACTCCAACACACACCAACATTAACACGCTCACTCCAACACACACCAACATTAACACGCTCACTCCAACACACACCAACATTAACACACTCACTCCAACACACACCAACATTAACACACTCACTCCAACACACACCAACATTAACACACTCACTCCAACACACACCAACATTAACACACTCACTCCAACACACCAACATTAACACACTCACTCCAACACACACCAACATTAACACACTCACTCCAACACACACCAACATTAACACACTCACTCCAACACACACCAACATTAACACACTCGTTCCAACACACACCAACATTAACACACTCACTCCAACACACACCAACATTAACACACTCACTCCAACACACACCAACATTAACACGCTCATCCAACACACACCAACATTAACACACTCACTCCAACACACACCAACATTAACACACTCACTCCAACACACACCAACATTAACACACTCACTCCAACACACACCAACATTAACACGCTCATCCAACACACACCAACATTAACACGCTCACTCCAACACACACTAACATTAACACACTTACTCCAACACACACCAACATTAACACACTCACTCCAACACACACTAACATTAACACACTCACTCCAACACACACCAACATTAACACACTCACTCCAACACACACCAACATTAACACACTCACTCCAACACACACCAACATTAACACGCTCACTCCAACACACACTAACATTAACACACTCACTCCAACACACACCAACATTAACACACTCACTCCAACACACACCAACATTAACACACTCGCTCCAACACACACCAACATTAACACACTCACTCCAACACACACCAACATTAACACTCACTCCAACACACACCAACATTAGCACACTCACTCCAACACACACCAACATTAACACACTCACTCCAACACACACCAACATTAACACTCACTCCAACACACACCAACATTAGCACACTCACTCCAACACACACCAACATTAACACACTCGCTCCAACACACACCAACATTAACACACTCACTCCAACACACACCAACATTAACACACTCATTCCAACACACACTAACATTAACACACTCACTCCAACACACACCAACATTAACACACTCACTCCAACACACACTAACATTAACACACTCACTCCAACACACACCAACATTAACACACTCACTCCAACACACCAACATTAACACACTCACTCCAACACACACTAACATTAACACACTCACTCCAACACACACCAACATTAACACACTCACTCCAACACACACCAACATTAACACACTCACTCCAACTGACTCTACCATTGAGGAGGACACAAAATAGGTTTGCTAGGGAAAGAGCAGAGAGGGCATGAGCTGCTAGACTGAGATCACCGTCACATTGAGTTTAGGGGCTGTTCATATCCTCACGTCCTCCCGCTGGGGAGGCTGCACATATCAACGGGGCATTTCTCAAAGTGCTTTGGCGAGCTGTTTTTTTAATTGATGTTCAAAGACTCGATGCAGAGATGCAACAGATCATTTGTATGTGGCGCAATGATAAAAAAAAACAAGGCTCCACTCATTCCCCTTATCTCAAATACAATTCACAAACCACTTTCATGAAGGCTGCAACTCTTTAAATTGGATCAGTGTGGAGTGTCATTAATGCAGAGGAAACTCCTTTTACTTTCTCTGAGCGGGTTTTGCAGCCTTGCATTTTAAATCCACTTTCCCCCGCCTCCCCCACCCATTATAGGACACTGCAGGCCGAAGAGGCAGTGTTAAGCTCCTCTCAGCAGCTGTGTGGCAGCAGCCTGATTTATGAGCTCCCAGTCACGTTTTGCTTGATGCAAAGGTGTCGGCAGATTTGCCAATGCAGCAAGCGGCACACCAGATGCACCTCTGGCGAAGCAGCTTCCCGTCTGTAAAGCAGGCAACACCACATTCTCCCAAATCAAAATGCTTCCCGTCGCACAACTCGGGTTTAACACAAAACAGATCTGACCTCTGCCACCCCCCCCGCCCCCACCCCATCTCCGCTGAAGCAGCTGACACATAGAACATCGCAGCTTCATGGGTGTGGCGAACTTGTCCGACCGATTATTATTCATGTGTTGAGCCTCGGCAGGATATTCGATTATGGAAGGCATCACATCCGGGGCCAATCCTGTGCACACAAGAGCAGAGGGAGTTCTCCGCCAGTGTCCTGGGCCGGTATTTATCCCTCAACCAACATTAAAAAAACAGATACAAAAAGAAAATACTGCAGATGCTGGAAATCTGAAATAAAAACAGAAAATGCTGGAGATACTCAGCAGGTCAGGCAGCATCTGTGAAGAGAGAAATAGAGTTAACGTTTCAGGTCGATGACCTTAACTCTGTTTCTCTCTTCACAGTTGCTACCTGACCTGCTGAGTATCTCCAGCATTTTCTGTTTTTATAATAAAAAACAGATGATCTGCTCATTATCACTTGACAGTTTGCGGGAGCTTGCTGTGCGCAAATTGGCTGCTGCATTTCCTACATTACAACGGCGGCTACACTTCAAAACAAATACTTCATTGGCTGTGAAGCACTTTGGGACGTCCTGATGTAGTGAAAGGCGCTACAGAAATGCAAGTTCTGTCTCCCTGCCTTTCTTTCACACTCGATGCCCGTACCGTGCGGCCTTTCTGTGCTGGGGTCATAAAAGTGGGCGGTCTGACTGATTCTCACCCAGAGGACCATGGCAGTGATTCGAATGCTGCCCCCCCCCCGCCCGGCTTAGACCAGCCAACTGGGCAGAGGCTGAAAGCTGGTGGCACGGCTTGGCAGCGAGGCTGAGGTCGGCGCGCCGCTCGGCATTCTTACCTTGCTCGTGGCGGTGGCGCTCGATCCCTGGACCACGGCGACGTTGGTGACCTGGACGTACAGGTAGTCGTTGTCCATGAGGGGCCAGGCGCCGCGCACCTTGCACGTCTGGAAGTCGTCGGTGAAGGTCCGCAGGTGCGGGTCCCCGAACAGGCCGCAGTGCGTGTAGTTGGGGTGGGGCCCGTGCGGCCGCAGGCTCTTCTCGTAGTGGCAGATCTCGGGAGCGTCGGAGTGCACCATGCAGTCCAGCGAGGTCGGCTGCGTGCGGGGCGGAGCGTGGGTGGGCCCCACCTTGGAGCAGTTGTGCTGGCTCATGAGGTCCTCGATGCCGTGGACGGCAGAGTGATAGGCCAGGTCCCCCCGGCAGGCACGCGCTGTCTTGCGGGTGCACTGGGAATAGGCTCGTAGCGCAATGCAAAACTCCACCGATTCTTCAGCGCCCACGTGTAGTCCGGAGGTGGCGGTTAGGTACTCGGAATTACACTTCAGGATCCTGCACTGGCAACTGACTGCGGGGAAAAACAGAGACAAGCGTTGTTGTTAACTTTTTATCCCCAAATTTGCTCCCTTTTCCTCCTCTCCTCCCCTCCAGACGCTGGCTCTTGTTAGATGCTGGCCTCTTTCCAGTACCTCATCCAAGAAAGAAAGACTTGCATTTCTATAGCGCCTTTCGTGACCACCGGACGTCCCAAAGCGCTTTACAGCCAATGAAGTACTTTTGGAGTGTAGTCACTGTTGTAATGTAGGAAGCGCGGCAGCCAATTTGCGCACAGCAAGCTCCCACAAACAGCAATGTGATAATGACCAGATAATCTGTTTTTTTAGTGATGTTGATTGAGGGATAAATATTGGCCAGGACACCGGGGAGAACTCCCCTGCTCTTCCTCAAAATAGTGCCCATGGGATCGTTTACGTCCACCTGAGAGAGCAGACGGGGCCTCGGTTTAACGTCTCATCCGAAAGACGGCACCTCTGACAGTGCAGCACTCCCTCAGCACTGCACTGGAGTGTCAGCCTGGATTTATATACTCACGTCCCTGGAGTGGGACTATGAACCCACAACCTTCTGACTCAGAAGCTGAGTGTGCGACCCACTGAGCCACAGCTGACACTACTTGTGCCATTCTTCTTGTGTGCACCTGTGCAGTGAATGTGGGCCAGCTATTCGACTGCGAGAAGCAGCACAGTTGAGCAGGACCCCCCCCATCCGCACCTGGCAGGAATCACTGGGATAGGATCAGGAACAGGAAACCTGGCTGATTTTTTTCCGCCTCCAAAACCCAGCATTAATTAGGCCAATTATAGCATCCGAACCGCTCACCACTGCCCCACAAAAAGCGAACTCTGAATCGACTAGGAATTGAACCCGAGACTCTATGACTCAACAGCACCGTAAGGGAATAGTAGCACAGTGGTAATGTTACTCTACTTGTAATCCAAAGACTTGGCCTAATGATCTGGAGACAAGAGTTCAAATTCTACCACAGCAGCTGGGAATTTAAATTCAATTAAATAAATCTGGAATAAAAAGCTATATCAGTAATGGTAAAAACCCATCTAGTTCACTAATGCCCTTCACAGAAATCACAGAAACCCCACAGTGCAGACAGAGGCCATTTCGGCCCATCGAGCCTGCACCGACACATATCCCACCCGATCCCCGTAACCCCACGTATTTAATCCCCCTAACACTAAGGGTCAATTTATCATAGCCAATCAACCTAACCCGCACATCTTTGGACTGTGGGAGGAAACCGGAGCACCCGGAGGAAACCCACGCAAACACGGGGAGAATGTGCAAACTCCACACAGACAGTCACCCGAGGCCGGATTCGAACCCGGGTCCCTGGCGCTGTGAGACAACAGTGCTAACCACTTTCGGGAAGGAAATCTACCATCCTTACCTGGTCTGGCCTATATGTGACTCCAGAACCACAGCAATGTGGTTGACTCTTAATTGCCCTCTGAAATGGCCTAGCAAGCCACTCAGTACCCACAAGGGCAATTAGTGGATGGGCAATAAATAAATTACCAGTTAAGCATTGAGAGGATGTTTACAGTGACTTAATGTTAACTGACTCTGGTGATTTCTGCCAGACCCCTAAGTTCTACGTCTCAACCAAACGTGTCTGAGCCTCCCTCCCGTGGGCAGTGATGGTATTGTGGAGAAAGAAGTAACAAAGGTGTCTCCTAGTCCCTCTCAAAACCCTCTTGTGGCTGGTGTGGGGTTACAGGTGGAACAACTAATGTTGCTATTTCAGTAGCGTGTGAAACCTTCATACTGTCACCCCTTGAACTGTGGCAAACAGCCATGGTTAGAGTTACAGATTCTGTCCTTCCAAACTCAGTTGGGTGTCTGGAGAGAGCATTCTGAGCTGGTACACTAGGGTGAAGTAAAGGTCTGTCTCACTGACAGTGGGAGAAATTTGAAGGGATGAATTAAGAACATCACACAACTAGTGGACTGACCCAACCTTAAGGTGTATTGGCCGAAGGCAGTTTTTCCTGTTACCAACACAGCAAACACAAGGAGCAAGTCAAGAGTCTTGGTTATATTGGGTGCACAGCCCAGTAACACCTTGGAAGGAAAACCCTATTGATTGTTAGTGAAATATAGAAGTACCTGATATTTTGAAAGAATGGGAGTTGGGGAAGGAGAGGACAGAACAGCCGAAACATCTGCTCCCACTTTATCCCACATCTCTATTTAAACTCAAAAATGGTTTCCTATATTCAAAGGCCCCAAGGACTGTTCTTGAACCGTTTTCTCATCTTTAGGCTCCCTGACTCTCTTTCCATCTTGTGTTTTACCGACACTACATTGATGACATACACACTCGTCCTCCTCCCGAGCTGAACTCAACATTCATCGCTCTGACTGTAATGTATTCTCTTGGAGATCCTCCAAACTGTGGCACTCCTTATGCCTCCCTCAGTGTCTCTGTCTTTTCCAATCTTTTAAGGCTTTAAAACTAAAATGTCATTGTCACCTAACCACCACTTCTTCATTTCCCTCATCTTTGCTCAGATAAAAGCGTTCAAAATTATGAAGGGTTTTGATACGAGTAAACAAGAAGAAACTGTTTCCACTGGCAGGAGGGTCAGTAACCAGAGGACACAGGTTTAAGGTAATTGGCAAAAGAACCAGAGGGGAGATGAGGAAATAAAACTTTTACACAGCGAGTTATTATGATAGGGTGGTGGAAGCAGATTCAATAGTGATGTTCAAAGGGGAATTGGGTAAACACTTGAAAAGGAACATTTTGCAGGACTATAGGGAAAGAGCAGGGGGGAGTGGGCCTAATTGGATCGCTCTTTCAAAGAGCTGGCACAGGCACGATGGGCCGAATGGCCTCCTTCTGTGCTGTATCATCCTTGTCAGTCTCTCCTACTCTTTCCCAATTCTGGTGGTGATCTGCACTATGGGTCTTGACCCTTCCACTTAGCTTCTCAATCTGAAAGCTACATTTTGAATAAATAGATACCTGGGAGTGATTCGGGGACAACAATCTAATTCAAGGGACTCGGGCAACACCACAAATCACAGCGCAAAGCCTACGCATCTTATAACTGTCAACCGAATGCGGAGATGGAGTTCTGAGTTGATATGCGCGCTGCAGGATTAATGGTTGTGAAGTGATTAAGGTAGGTTTATCAAGAAATGATCTGTAGCTGGCGACCTGTATTATGGTATATAATAGATTTATGTCAGCAATTTGGGAAAGCTCTACAAGGTTTTGTACAAAAGCAAATTGTATTCCTAGGAAATAAAGGTCTTGCCGTGCCCTTAGCAATTCTTCTAATAAATGGGCCGAAATGGCCTCTATCTGCACTGTGGGGTTTCTGGGGTTTCTGTGAATAAGACATTCACGTGGAGCTCCCTCTTTGAAGGTGCTGCCCAGTGAGGTACTAAACTACACACAGAGCAGATAGCTCCCAGGGTCAATGCCTGCTTTCAGTCCAAAATTGGCCTCAGCCCCCCCTGGGCTGGGACGGGGGGAGAATAAGCAGCCTGCCCCACCGCTGATCAGTGTCCAGTCACCCTCGGAAATGCGTTAAGTGTGAATGTCGGCAGACAATTGAGCTGTGAAGCCAGACCTCAGCCGAATACCCAGCCGACACTCACAGTCGAGGTGAGGAACTGCCCCCAAAAAGAAAGAAAGACTTGCATTTATATAGCGCCTTACATGACACCAGATGTCCCAAAACGCTTTACAGCCAATGAAGTACTTTTGGATTGGAGTCACTGTTGTAATGTAGGAAACGCGGCAGCCAATTTGCGCACAGCAAGCTCCCACAAACAGCAACGTGATAATGACCGGATAATCTGTTTTTGTGATGTTGATTGAGGGATAAATATTGGCCCCAGGACACCGAGGTTAACTCCCCTGCTCTTCTTCGAAATAGTGCCACGGGATCTTTTACGTCCACTTGAGGGCGCAGACGGGGCCTCGGTTTAACGTCTCATCCGAAAGACGGACTAACTACAGTCCTCCTGCAGCTGCCCCACTTTGAGATCAACTAGCTCAGCACTGATCCGGGGTCCTTCCTGCTCTGAGTGGTTTGGCTATTCACTCAATATTCGTGCTGAGCCGTCAGGATTTTGGAAAAAAAAGTCCAGCATCGACTTCTTTCCAAATCTGAAAGGAGATTATTGATGAGGTCAACATGGGAAAAAGAAGCAAACCCAAAGAGCCGTTGCTAACGTCCCTCAATGCTAGCACTCCCTCAGTACTGCACTGGAGTGTCAGCCTAGATTTTTGTGTTCAAGTCTCTGGAGTGGGACTTAAACCTCCAACCGCCTGACTCAAGAGGCCAGGGGGCTACCAACTGAGCCACAGCTGACCCACATATCAGGAGGTCACCTGGAACCTGTGGAATTATAACCCGACAAAGGTCGACACGCGCTGCCATTCCGAAAACGGCACCTTAGTCGGAGATGCGAGCCCTGGAACGTCCTGATGATAATAACGTGGACTTTGAACAGGTTCCTGGATTTTACGCTTCAGGGATTCGGCTCTTTCAGAGAATGTTGGCTCTGGTTTGCCGAGAGCGCGCACCGTGTCATTAGCGTGAGGCGGGGTTTTCACGTGAACAGCAGGGAGGAGCAGAATGGACTTCCGACAGGTACTGGAGTGGGCGTCGCGCTGTGCCACAGCGAGGGGGCAACACAGGCCTGTAGCCTCGACGCCTCACACACACAGCTCCGAACCCAGGGCTGTAAGTGGCAGGCTGCGAGTGAAGGAGCTTTCACCAATAAAAAAAGACAAAAGGGGATGGTCGAGAGTCAATGTGGCTGTTTTCATACACCTCACGCAGCCGAGTATAAAACCTAATTGAGAGAAGCAGCTCGGCCAGTGAATGGTGCCTGACGTGAAATGGAGTCGGCCAAAAAAATAATTCCCGAATCAGAAATGAAAAGAGAATTATTAAAAGTATCTTTTTAAAGGTGTCTCCTCCTCCAATTTTTCCCGCTCCTCCTTTAAAGGGGACAGCTCTCACTGGGGTACGGTTCAATGGGAGCTGGCAGCTTTCCAGTACCTCATCCAAAGGGCTACTTAAGCAGTGAGTGGTGATGGGATATTTGGCCACGGAGGGCGTCACAACCAAGCCCAACCTTTCCTCACCCAGTGCCCATTCACACGGGGATTCGCGGCCTGGGTTAGGGTAGAGCAAACAGGAGTAGAAACCCCTGGCTCACTTTTCCCTCGCTCCCCTAGCTCAGGCCATTTGGAGTCTCACCACCAAAGCTGAAACCAGTTGACTCGGCACAGAGGAGGGCTCGAACCTGGGGCTATCCTGCTCTGTATCGCTCTGCACCATACCAGGTGGTGAACCTACTAACTGAAGCACTGGGGCAAACATGACTTAAACATCTGGTGAAACATTAACAGTTTGTTGCCCTTAGTTACAGGCAAGACCCATGCCTGCATAAATCATTTAATGCAAAGTAATACATTGATGCTACAATTCCTTTATATATAATAGTCTCTCTATTATCTGTACTGACTTACAGAAAGAAAGGTAATTATTCATATTTAATTCCTTAAATTAAATCCATTGGTCACAATACTGAAACCAACCAATGCATTTTTAATGGCAATTATCTTTTATACAAAACACATCTGAGAAAGGACATGCTTCTGAAATAAGTAAGTTACTAATTTAACTTGCTGGTTAAGACTGCAGTTTGAGGTTAATCACTTTAGTCCCTGTACAATAACCTTTAGGATTAAGGTTTGAGAGAGAGTCACGTTTCAGAAATAGATAACTGCTGTGAATTTATTTTGACAGTCCTTTTTCACTTACTCCCACCCGTCCCCCACCCCGTTCCCCTTGGCACGGACTCTCGCCAGGGTACAGTTCCGTAGAAGCCGAGTGCCCTCCGGTATCTCACTCAAGTGGGTGTTCTTCGTGTGCGTGAGCCTAGATGGTGAGTGTTGGCAGGCTATTCGACAACAGGGGCTTCACAACCAAGCCCAATTACTGTCGTCACCAACAAGAGTTAACATTTCAGGTCGATGACCATTAAAATCATCAAACTGAAACGTTAACTCTGTTTCTCTCCCTCTCTCTCCACCGATGCTGCCCGACCAGCTGAGTGATTTCAGCATTTTCTGTTTTTATTCCTGTCATCACCTGATGCCCGCACTTCTCTACAGGAAGCAATCCGGACCAGGACCCCATGCTGATTTCCACCCCCACCCCCCACCCCATCCTGAGCCCATGGGTACTGAGAACAATTGTAACAGCCCAACTGTTCTGCTGACACCGGTACAGACCAAGAGTCAAACAGTGGACCGTGTGGTCTGTATTACACAGGGCTACCTCTGTATTTCAGAGCTCGCAGGGTTACCTCTGAAGGATAATGTCACTGCCAGGATAGCGGCGTGCAACTTTCATGACAATCACGACATGCAAACACGCCGCATGCGATATCCCTCCATCCAAATTATAGCACTGTATTGTGTATTTAACAACAAAAATTTAAAGCGTTTTCTAAACAGCAATCAGTTCTATTCTGAAGCCATTCTTACTGAACGAACAATTGCAATCAAATGCATTCTTTGCAGTTAACACTGGAGGCACATTTAAAGGAATATATTACCATGGATTTAATAAGAATCCCACATTTTATCAGTAAAAGGGGGCCTGTGACTTTAAATAAATGTCTAATCTCAATACCATTGAATACAATACGAAATTGCCCTTTTAAAAATAAATATTTATAGCAATATGCAAATCAGTTGCTACTTTCCCCCTTACAATGAAAGAATGGGCAATTTGGATTCTGTCGACCATTCAATTTACACTACAAAGCCTTCAATGAAGCCAGCCAGATTTTCCCATAAAAGAAGCTCTAAGGGGACTTCAATAGCGAAAGAAAGGAAAAAAGAGGGAAAGATCTGGAGAGGGATATATTCATGAATTTGAAATGGAAGGTTAAGGCTTTGAATAGGCACAATACACAGTAAGATATTCACAAATATATATATATATATATATACACACACACACACAAAATCATTAATCCCCAAACCTAATCACATCAATTACAATCGCATTTCCTGCGTTAGGCCACTATCTCCACAGAAAACACTCCTTCGGTGAAACTGATTGAAATTTACAACAAAGTTTCCGTGACTGTCAACTGGTTCACGGGAATAGTTCCGAAGTATATGTTGAATATTTTGGCTATTGTTTTTTAAAAAATAACTGGACACTTAGGGAATTTTAAATGCCCTGCCGAAAAGATTCATTAAGTCTGGAAATACATATTGCAGGCACCAGTAACAAGTGCACACTGTAACATTTTTATACAGTGCGGCGTTTATTTATATATCGAGCCTGGAAGCTGCATTTAAACTATTTTTATGAACTCCTGCGTGGGAGGAACTTTGCTACAGTTTATATTCAGTTTTCGCAAGCCTCAATTTTTTTTCTTAAAAACAGATACAGTTGCAATGTAAGGCGGCGATATGTTTGTTATTTGATTTTTTTTGCTATTGGAAAGGGTTTTAATGGGGCGAGATAAGGTCTATCTTCGCCCATCTAAAGACCAATTAGTCGGACTCGTGGTAATATAAACCCTCCGGGCGTTTGATAAAATTAAAGAATAAAAGGATTTCTGATGGGCTTATCAACCGAGATTGGTCATTTCCACTACAAATTATGACATTTAGTATTGGGATGGAGACATTCTCTTCAATGTAAATCCAGTTTATAATAAAACTATATTGAAGGATTTTATAGTGTGACAAATTTATAAATTAAAACACATTAGAAAATCCCTATATATCATTTTTTTTGTACTTTAAGAAATTATATCGCAGACTCTCAAATGGTTAGGTCTGTGCACACGCGATTTAATCGGGAGGAGAAAATCTGTTTCAGAAAGTTGCTGGTGAAGTTTTTGAAAGTTGCCATTCGCTGCCCATCCCCCCAACAAAAACAGACCGATTCTGTAGGGGTCTTTTGTGGGACCCTCACAGCATCGAGCAGAAAGAAACACTTGTGATGTTATTTCTAAATGTGGCGGCTTGTGTTAGCGTCCACACTCTTAACATCGAGGGCGAAGCAGAGTTCTGTAAATACATTGCTAACTTCAAAAACTTTGGATCTGATTTAACCCGATTAACTGGCCTCAATCGCAAAAAAAAACTTTTCCCTAAAGGTCAACTTCTTTCAGATCGCAGAAGTCACAACTTCAAAAAAAACCTTCAAAAACTCCCCGATTAATTTTCCCTTTGGATACGACGGTTTAATGTTTCTGCTAAAATTAAGAGATTTAATTAGTTTTTTTTACAAACTTTTCAAATGCGGTTTAAATTGTTTTGAGAATCGTCTTTATGGCAAAACAAAAACCTCGGCTAAAAATCTGAAAATTGTTTTTCTGCATCTGAAATCTGGGCACAATCTGAGCTCAGCCCACGCAAGAGGCAACCTTAAAAAAATAGTCTGAGTTTTCCAAGTTTTCTTTGTGCGCTGGAATGTCTTTGCTTTACCTGCTGGGAGGCACAGGACGATGGTCAGGATTTGGAGGACTCGATGGCCGAATGGGTCGCCCCTTCTCCCCATTCCCATCCATCCAGCCCAGGCTGGGATCCCGTACAACTCCAACACTCCAACTCTGCTCGCCCTGGGTGAGAGAGGCAGAAAAATAAAGAAATCAGAAGCACACACACCAAGGAGAGAGAAAGAAACCGCCGAGATCTCCACAACCCCATCAATCAACCGTGTCGAGGAACGCTCCCTCCTTCCCACTGAGCGAATAGGACTGGAGCAGCCAGGGTCTGGCTCCGCCTCGGCTCAGCACCGAGCCAGCAAGCAGAGAGAGAGAGAGAGAACCAGAGAGAGAGAGAAACAACCAGAGAGAGAGAGAAACAGCCAGAGAGAACCAGAGAGAGAGAGAGAACCAGAGAGAGAGAGAGAAACAGCTAGAGAGAAACAGAGAGAGGAAGAAAGAGAGAGGGAGAGAGAAACAGCCAGAGAGAGAGAGAGAGAAACAGAGAGAGAGAGAGAAACAGCCAGAGAGAGAGAGAGAGAGAGAAACAGCCAGAGAGAGAGAGAGAGAGAAACAGCCAGAGAGAGAGAGAGAAACAGCTAGAGAGAGAGAGAGAAACAGCTAGAGAGAGAGAGAGAGAGAACCAGCCAGAGAGAGAGAGAGAGAAAATACCCCATTGCAGTCCAGCCTCTAGCTCTGGCAAGGGCTAGATCGTCTGTCTGAGGAGAAGCTGGTAGCAGCACCGTCCTCAGGATTGGAGAATTAGTTTAATTCCCTCAAATTTTATTTTCAAAAAGTGCTTTAGTCTATTTTGAACCTTTTGGCTTAAAAAAAATTACTTGGTGTAAGTACAGGGTGCAACTGGGACTAACAGCACTGGGCATCTCATGAAGTGGACCCTGTTGGCTGTCAGGGGCAATGAATGGACAATGGGCATCCTACAACTCGCAGGGACCCGAGTTCCCTTAGCGATGGCGAACTCTGCATTGCAGCTCTGTAGTTCCACAGCAGCTGCCTAAACCCAACGATATAAAGGGGCGTCTACACTCATCCCTCAGTGGAATGATTTCAGGCGCCTGACCACTTTGAAAAACCCGTCAGCATTGCGTTGTGTTGGTCACTGTGCAAGTTTTAATAAAACCACTTTAAAATGACAGGTGTAGCAGTAAACCCACAACAGCAGCTCGATCGGAAATCAAGGGACAGTGTTGTACATCCTCATTTTAGCCCAAGCTTGTCCACGCCCGATGCCCGTACGCGCACAGTAGCAGTGACGCGGACCCTGGGCGATTTTATTTCCCCTTCCTCCTCATGCCAAGGACTGACTGTCATCTGGCAAGGAGTGAGCCGGGAGAGAGTAACAGGCTGAGAGGGAGAGAGACAACGAAGTCAACACAGACCAGAAAGTAAACCTGAGCCATCCTGAACTGGACTGCCTCAGTACCACACATCACAGTCCATCTAAAAAGAAAGACTTGCATTTATATAGCATCTTTCACATCCACCAGATGTCTCAAAGCACTTTACAGCCAATTAAGTACTTTTGAAGTGTGGTCACTGTTGTAATGTGGGAAACATGGCAGCCAATTTGCGCACAGCAAGCTCCCACAAACAGCAATGTGATAGATGACCAGATAATGTTTTTTTGTTATGTTGAGGGATAAATATTGGCCCAGGACACCTGGGATAACTCCCCTGCTCTTCTTTGAATAGTGCCATGGGATCTTTTACGTCCACCTGAGAGAGCAGACGGGGCCTCGGTTTAACATCTCAGCTGAAAGATGGCACCTCCGACAGTGCAGCACTCCCTCAGCACTGCCAGCCTAGATCTATGTGCTCAAGCCCTGGAGTGGGGACATGAATCCACAACCTTCTGACTCAGAGGCAAGTGTGCTACCCACTGAGCCACAGCTGACACAAGGTGACACAAGCTGACACATCTACCCACAGAGTCATCAGGGGTGCCCACTAAGGCGGGGGGGGGTGCTGTAAAGATCGCTCAGTTGAACAGTTAAAGAGGCAGGGCTTGTAGTTTGGTTTATTTAAGCATTATGTTGCAGAGATCGTTAACATTTCCCCAAAAGCTTTTTCAGCAACCCCACATTCTCTTGATGCATGCTTTAAATATATTTAATGTGGTTTTCAATCAGAAGAAAGAAAATTGGAGATGTGGGCATAAATATTTTAATAGAACAAGACATGCCCTGAGTCATACGCAGTGAGAACAGAGCCACGTCCTTCTACAACTTCAAGTTTTATAAGAATTTTTATTATGTTCTATCAGAGGCGGAGCCCTCTTTTTTTGTAATAAGTTTTTAAAAAAGCCAGGATGGAGTTTTAAAGCTCTGAAATGACGTCATTTACATTCTGCAGTCTGTTCACCTCCAAATCTTCTCCCCTCCTGTTCTGAAGACACTGACTCTGCCGGGGTTCAGTTCCATGGATGCCGCTGGCCCACAGGAACCCCACCCGAATGCCCACTGATCAGGTGTGAGTCCAGAGTGCCAGTGGGATATTCCACCGTGGGAGCATCACCGCAAAGCTTGATCTTGTCCTCGCCTCACATCCACTCACCGGCGGCAGCGATCAGGAGCGGAGACCCTGGCTGACTTTTCTCCTCCTTGGCCTACCCAGGCCAGCTCTAGTGCCCCACCTGCCACCCTGACTAAGGACACCTCAGATCGAAAGGTTCACAGATACTTCCTGTCCCCTCTCACACAAAGAATGGGCACCAGGGCTGCTGGGGCTCATAGAACCATACTGCAGCACCTCTGGGGAGGCAGGGTGAAAATGGAGGAGGGGGAGGGGGAAACAAAATTGCCTGCGGACAGTTATTGTCATCAAAGAGGTCTTAGATGAATAAAAAGACTTGCATTTCTATAGCACCTTTCACGACCTCAGGACGTCCCAAAGCACATTACAGAGAATGAAGTACTTTTAGAAGTGTAGTCATTGCTGTAATGTAGGAAACGCGGCAGCCAATTTGTACACAGCACGGTCCCACAAACAACAATCCGTTTTTAGTGATATTGTTGAGGGGTAAATATTGGCCTGGACACTGGGGATAACTCCCTTGCTCTTTGAAATAGTGCCCTGGGATCTTTTACACTACCTGAGAGGGCAGACGGGGCTTCGGTTTAATGTCTCATCAGAAAGACGGCACCTCCGACAGTGCAGCACTCCCTCAGCACTGCACTGGGAGTGTCGGCCTAGATTTTTGTGCTCAAGCCTCTGGAGTGGGACTCGAACCCACAACCTTCTTGACTCAGAGGGCTAGCCATGGCTGACACTTTGAGATAAAGGAATGTAGCTGCAGAGGGCAGCTTAAATTAGATAACGCAATTAGTCAACTAGCCAATTCTGATACAAGAATTTAGGGCAGGCACCTGGGCTGGTGAAGCAAGGGAGTGGCACTTTGGGCGAGTCTGGCTGGCTTACATGAAGAACTAGTTTAAGGTTACAGGACCAACACCGTTGCAATCCTGGAATCTTTTAAACCCAATTGTGAAAGTATGGCGTACAAATAAAAGTGGCACAAGATCAAGGGCAGATCAAGCGGCTGATGCTGGCACCAGACCAGACACCCGCTTACACTGTGCCAATACTGGTATCATAGTTCAGTGGGCCCAGTCCTTCAGCAGATGGAGTTTGCTTTTGTTCTGCCGTGTTACTAATATGGCGGTGGGTGGGCTACACTGCCCTGCCTCCTCCTTAGTACGCCTTTGATACTCAATTTGCTATGGTATTGTAGCAATGTGCCTAGGCTCTAACATTCTCTGCTTGCATGTACACAATGCACACAAACTTACACAGCAACTTGCATGTATACAGCACCTTTAACGTAGCAAAACATCTCAAAGGACTTCACAGGAGCGTTATCAGACAAAATTTGACAGCGAGCCACATAAGGATAAATTAGGGCAGGTGACCGAAAGCTTGGTCAAAGAGGTAGGTTTTAAGGAGCGTCTTAAAGGGGGAGAGAGAGGTGGAGAAGCAGAAAGGTTTAGGGAGGGAATTCCAGAGCTTAGGGCCCAGGGAGCTGAAGGCACGGCCGCCAATGGTGGGGCGAAGGAAATCAGTGATGCGCAAGAGGCCAGAATTGGAGGAGCGCAGAGATCTCGGAGGGTTGCAGGGCTGGAGGAGGTCATATATATGAGGGCTGTCAAAAACTGGATGAATCACAAGTGAGAGATTTTCAGTGGCGAGCCATGTACCTGAGGAGTCACACTGCACTAAAAACACAAGCATGGTTCAAGCTACCAAACTGCGTCATCACATTGACTGTAGCTAACGGCTAAATGGCGGCAATATATTCCGCTTTCTTTTGTTTCTTATTATAGCTCAACCGGCTGTGGGGTTTGCAAGTGTTTTCTTTCTTGTTTTCTTTCAATGGAGAGCATGAGGCAATGATGGAGGCTGGGCTATCTCTGCATTCAAAAGAATTATGAAAGCTCTCTATCAAAACTATAGGCCATACAGTTAACAGAAGGCTTTTACTTTCACTGTGAATGCTAGGATAGCCCAACCTCCATTGCGTTCTCGTTTCTTCTCGCTCTCCCAAATATGATGTCGCAAGTGAGGCTCCCACTAAATGAGGAGAACTTTCATTGCTATAGTGCCTATCACATCCCGAGGATGTCCTAAAGCTTCACAACCAACTAATTAATTTTGGAGTGCTGTCACTTAGGTAAGTAAATGCTGCAGCCAATTTGCAGACAGCAAGATTCCCCCGAACAGTAAATTGAACAAAAGGCCAGATAATTTGTTTTTGATGGTGCTGGTTGTGGGAGGAATGTTGACCAAGGCACAGAGAAAATGCCCTCCTTTTCTTCAAATTGTGCCATGGAATCTTTTAATTCCATCTGAACAGATAGATGGGGCCTCGGTTTAATGTCTCATCCAAAATTGCAGCTTCCAACAATGCAGCACTCCCCCAGTACTGCACTGAAATGTCAGCCTAATTTATGTTCTCACATCTGTAGGAGAATTGGTATCTGCCTATTCTGCACCAGCGAGGGCTTGGGTGGAGATAAAGCAAACGATTGCTGCCGGTCACTTTTTTGTTGATGAACATCATCTCAGAGATTTGACATGAGAAAGAAAAGCTGGAGATAGACAGAGAGGGAAGAAAAGGTCGCAATCTGTAGATTGTCTCTCAGACCTTCAGACTCACTCTTCTCCTCCCACCACAGCGACCTTCTCCAGCTATACATAGAAACATAGAAACATAGAAGATAGGAGCAGGAGTAGGCCATTCGGCCCTTCGAGCCTGCTCCGCCATTCAATGAGATCATGGCTGATCATTCAAATTCAGTACCCTGTCCCTGCCTTCTCCCCATATCCCTTGATCCCTTTAGCCTTAAGAAATATATCCAACTCTTTCTTGAATATATTTAATGAACTAGCCTCCACCGCCCTCTGTGGTAGAGAATTCCACAGGTTCACCACTCTCTGGGTGAAGAAATTCCTCCTCATTTCAGTCCTAAATGTCCTACCCCTTATCCTTAGACTATGACCCCTGGTTCTGGACTCCCCGACCATCGGGAACATCCTTCCAGCATCTAGTCTGTCCAGGCCTGACAGAATTTTATAGGTTTCGATGAGATCCCCTCTCAATCTTCTAAACTCCAGTGAGTATAAGCCCAATCGACACAATCTCTCCTCATGCGTCATTCCTGTCATCCCAGGTATCAGCCTGGTGAATCTTCGCTGCACTCCCTCCATGGCAAGAACGTCCTTCTGCATGCACCCTCTCAGCCAGTGTTCCTGTTCATGATCTGGAGGCACTTCCTAGTGTATGGGTCGAGGTCAGGTTCGGGCTGCCTTCCGCGGTCAGGCAGGCTGCCAGTGTCTAGGGCGGCACATTAGGTTGGGTCAAAACCTTCCCTTTTGTTCTTTCATCCCCTCCCCCTTTTCCCAGCCCCTAACTTGCTTCACAATCTATTCCTTTTCCTGTTTTTTTCCAGTTCTGACAAAAGGTCATCGACCTGAAACGTTAACTCTGTTTCTCTCTCCACGGATGCTGCCTGGCCTGCTGAGTATTTCCAGCGTTTTCTGTTGTTATTTCGGATTTCCAGCATCCGCAGTATTTTGCTATCACATTAGATTGGTCATTTGGTTGAGGCACTGGCCCCACCGTCAAACTTTAAAAAAAGAAAGACTTGCATTTATACAGCGCATTTCATGACCACCAGATGTCCCAACAAGCTTCACAGCCACATTTTAAAGTGTAGTCACTGTTGTAATGTAGGAAACGAGGCAGCCAATTTGCACACAGCAGGCTCCCACAAACAATAATGCGACAATGACCAGATAATCTGTTTTTTCAGTGATGTTGATTGAGGGGTATATATTTGCCAGAACTCCCCTGCTCTTCTTCGAAATAGTGCCGTGGGATCATTTATATCCCTCTGAGAGGGCAGACGCCGCCTCGGTTTAACGGCAGGAATGACTCAGTGCTTTCAGGAGAGAAAGGGGGGAAAATTGGAGCGGCAGGGGTGGGGCTGGGGGGGGTGAATGATTTAAGAAATAGGAGTTGCAGCTGGGATAACAGAGCTCCTCCGGAGTGCAGCTGGTGTTGGCTATTCGGTGATTCAGATCACCGGGGGATGGTTCGACACTGAGTAAACCCAACGAGCTCAGACCAGGGGTCTTTCTGCATTCTGTTCACTTGGGAGGTTTGGTAGGTCGGGTGTGTTCAAGCACAGAAATACAGATGGTAGAAGTCAAACATAAACCAATTATCAGCCATTTTGCTGAGTGCTCTCAGTACAGTATATATGCCACCAAACAGCATTTATTTTAACTTTTTCTTTGTGAATTTCATAGTAAGGTATGTCAGTGCTGCAGAATGGGCACCTGGTGTCGGCATCACTGTTGAGATACAGATCAGAGTTGAGATACAGATCAGCCATGATCTAATTGAATGGTGGCACAGGCTCTAGGGGCTGAAAGGCCTACTCGTGTTCCTATGTTCCTATCAGGCACCGCTGAGTAAGTTATAACACAGGTTAGATACAGAGTAAAGTTCCCTCTACCCGGCCCCAACAATGTGCCTTAACCCCAATCTCCAAAGAGGTTCCCCTACTACATCGGGGTGACATTCTATTTTATTAGTAACTAGCTGGGGGGCCCGGCGTTGCCAAGGCTTTTTTGTAAAACGGCAGTTTGAAGGATTAGGCCCCGCCCACCCCATAGGATTGGTCAGCCATCAAGTCAAGCAACGCTAATGAGCGGATTCCCCCGTAGGATTGGTCAACCATCAGGTTTTTGAACGTTTTTTGTATACTGTCCGAACAATTTTTGTCTGACCAAAAAGTAAATATGCCTATGACACTCCCCTAATCATAAGCTTTCTTTTGATATAACATATGTGTAGGTACGCTCTATAACTTTTGAGTGTATAGCGGACATACACACAGACAGACAGACATGCAGACAGACAGACGGACGGATCCTTTTATATATATATAGATGTAAAGCTTCCTCGACAGGAAGCACTTCCAGGTCAGGTACAGCCCAGTTGATAGACAGTAAAGCTCTTTCTACTCCACCTCAACAATGTGCCTAAACCTTAACCCCAGAAGAGGAACTTAAGAGAGTCAATTCCTTTCTCGGCCAGGAGAGGAGAGATTGAGAGAAAAATTAGTGAAAAAAAAAATAAGCTCTGATCCTGATGTCTAAAGAAAGAAAGATCTTGCATTTCTATAGCGCCTTTCACAACCTCAGGAAGCCCTAAAGCGCTTTACAGCCAATTAGGTACTTTTGAAGTGAAGTTATTGTTGTAATGTAGGAGAACTTGGAAGAAGCAGAAACTGTGTAGTGCAGTCTGATGTTTGCAAGCAGCATCTTCTGTAGCTCATTGGAACATCAATGCACATTGCTGGAAGTTCCTCGGTTTCCCAGGATGTTCCACTGAATGCTTTTGACATAAACAATTTCTTTTTTTTAGAGGAAATAAGTCTGGAGCTGGACTCTCCAGATGTGAAACATGGCAAGCACTTCATTTTTTTTTCTTTTGCAATCCTGAAGTATGTATCCACCAGCTCTGGAGAGCTTGGGCCTATAAGAGCCTTAATGTTGACTTTGATTTGCCGCTCTTCAACCCAACTTCCCCAGTCTATCCAGATCCACTTTTTTTATCATCTGCAAAATTGGAGACTTTTGTTTCTGTCCCCATGTCCAAATCATTTACAAATATTATAAACAGGAATGGTCCAGTTAATCAGTTTGTAGTTCTTGATTTATGTGTTCTGCACATATTCCTTGTACATCTTCTTATAGAACTTGTTTGCTGTGACTATGGGGCCACACAGGTGAGTTGGGGCATGTCTGTTATGACGTGTTTATATAAAAACAGTTCTTCAAAGTGCTAAGGCTACTGATGGTCTGAATTTGATCCGATTAAACGCAGGGTGGAATTAGAAACACTAGCGGCAATACTAAAGCCAAAAGAATGGCAAATGGACAGTTGTTCAAAGGCTGTGATGGAATAGCCTCCACTTGCTTGGATGAGTGCAGCTCTAACAACACTCAAGAAGCTCGACACCATCCAGGACAAAGCAGCCCGCTTGATTGGCACCCCATCCACCACCTTAAACATTCACTCCCTCCACCACCGGCGCACCGTGGCTGCAGTGTGTACCATCTACAAGATGCACTGCAGTAACTCACCAAGGCTTCTTCGGCAGCACCTCCCAAACCCGTGACCTCTTCCACCTAGAAGGACAAGGGCAGCAGGCGCACGGGAACACCACCACCTCCAAGTTCCCCTCCAAGTCACACACCATCCTGACTTGGAAGTATATCGGCCGCTCCTTCATCGTCGCTGGGTCAAAATCCTGGAACTCCCTCCCCAATGGCACTGTGGGAGTACCTTCACCATACGGACTGCAGCGGTTCAAGAAGGTGGCTCACCACCACCTTCTCAAGGGCAATTAGGGATGGGCAATAAATGCTGGCCCACATCCCATAAACGAATTTTTAAAAAATCATGACTTTCATTTTCTGACCTGTACATTTCTTCCTGATGTTGGGGAAGGTCCACTAATACTAATGTGGGAACTAGAGTACTGGTCTATATCACTGGACTAAAAACTCAGACAAGATACTGAGGCATCTGTTTGGTGCAGGCCGTGTAAAAAAAAGAAAGACTTGCATTTCTATAGCGCCTTTCACGACCACCGGACGTCTGAAAGCGCTTTACAGCCACTGAAGTTCTTTTGAAGCGTAGTCACTGTTGTAATGTGGGAAACGTGGCAGCCAATTTGCACACAGCAAGGTCCCATAAACAGCAATTACCAGATAATCTGTTTTAGTGATGTTGATTGAGGGATAAATATTGGCCAAGACACCAGGGGTAACTCCCCTGCTCTTCTTCAAAATAGTGTCATGGGATCTTTTATGTCCACCTGACAGGGCCTCGGTTTAACGTCTCTTCTGAAAGACAGTGTGGCACTCCCTCAGCACTGGAGTGTCAGCTTAGCTTTATGTGTTCAAGTCATCTGGCAGTGTTCTCTGACTATATATGCTGTGCCTATATGCATCTCTTCACTTCACCTGATGGAAGGAACAGCACTCCGAAAGCTTGTGATTTCAAATAAAGCTGTTGGACTATAACCTGGTGTTGTGTGACTTCTCGCATATGTTAAAGGAGGAAAGAGAGGTAGAGAGGCATATGGAGGGAATTCCAGTGCTTAGGGCCTAGGCAGCTGAAAGTACAGCCACCAATGGTGGGCAATGAAAATTGGGGGATGCACAAGAGGCCCGAATTGAAGAAGCACAGAGAACTCAGAGGGTTGTAGGAGGTTACAGAGATAGGGAGGGGTGTGGCCATGGAAGGATTTGAAAACAAGGATGAGAATTTTAAAATTGAGCCGTTGCCAGATTGGGAGCCAATGTAGGTCAGGGAGCACAGGGGCGGATGGGTGAACGAGACTTGGTGCGAGTTAGTTCAGAGATCTCAAGTCACTTCAAACTGTTATCTGAGTTCAGGTTCAGTCAGATGACTACAATGTACCATGCTTCCAGGCTTATACAGTGAACTGGTTCCAGCCCCCTGTGCCAAAAACACAAGCGGCTGAACCATGCTTGTGCCGTGCGCAATTTGACAAAAAAAATGAAGCAGTTCTATCTTCTTTTAGCTTTGCAAAAGTTCCTCTCATTCAGTCACTGGTCATAAGTAGTTTGGAAAGGAAAGCTGCGACAGTGCGAATCTTGCCCCCAGTTTAACTCGATACAAGTGCTGCAAGATTTTTTTGAGCTGTCTGCAAAATGTGAGGGACAAGCGAGTTTTGAACAAGCACAGACTGTGCGATTTGTGTAGTTGAGTCTACGACAGTTGGTTGTTTTTCAATGTGGTTGACAGTGATTCAAATTCAGTGAGTCTTTGGGAATATTTAAGAAGATGTAGCTGTTTGAGTCGGAGAACTTCCAAGAGGTTCAGTTTTGACTTATCACAGCTTTTGCAGTAGTAAGAAATACAGGCGAAAAAAACATTTACGTTCTGCCTTTCAAGGAGGTAGATAGAAGGATTTGTACTGTAAATAGACCTTTAAACACAGAAATCACAATCAAGAGTTTCTGGTTGCTATTGTGGCTGGGCTCCGACTTAACATAAAATTAGATTACTGTTATTTAGTTGCTTGTTCATCTTTTGTTAAATAAATGTATTTAATAATTTTAACCTAAAATGAGGTCAGGTACTTATCGAGGTGGGCAGAGAAATCCTGTTGAGGCAAGGGATAATTCCAGTATCGAACATCATTAACGGAAATGTTGTTCTGTTTGTTATCCTGTTCACTACCAAAAGTTTACCTGCAATATTAAGGCTAGTGAAGACACTCTCAAAGGTATTGGGAGGTGGAATTCATCAATTAGAGTGATCTAAAATATGAAGGCAAAACAAAAATCTAGAGTAAGAAGGGAGGAAAAGACCCAGAAACGTAACATGGTGTAACGGTGATATTCGCCGGGCCGTGCCTGCGCAATATAGGAACATGGGAAAAGGAGTAGACCCCTCGAGCCTGTTCCGCCATTCAATGAGATCATGGCTGATCTGTATCTCAACACCGTCCACCTACCTTGCCTACGGTCAATGCGCTGACGTCGTGATGACCCGTCCCATGAAATGCTGCGTTTGCGTCACAGCATAGCGGTGGCACGGGCACTGAATCCGGCCCATTGAGAGAGCTCAAAGTTCACAGCACTGGATTAGCAAGTCGCGGAAATGCGGCTCTGCGCTGCTGTCAGGTGCGAGGAAGCTGCTAAAATTCCACTTGCCAGAAGGACAAGAAAGAAAGACTTGCATTTCTATAGCGCCTTTCACAACCTCAGGCCGTCCCAAAGCGCTTTACAGCCAATGAAGTGCTTTTGAAGTGTAGTCACTGTTGTAATGTAGGAGCCCCTTTAAGTGCAGAAATCACAAACAAGAGCTTCTGGTTGCTATTGGGCTGGGCTCTGACTTAGCACAAACTAATAGTGATTGTCATCTACTCTTGAAGCTATAGCTTTAAGTTACCTGTCCCGGCCATTATTTATAGCTCAACCAACATAACAAAAACAGATTATCTGGTCATTATCACATTGCTGTTTTTGGGAGCTTGCTGTGCGCAATTTGGCTGACCCATTTCCCACATTACAACAGTGACTACACTTCAAAAGTAATTCATTGGCTGTAAAGCGCTTTGAGACGTCCGGTGGTCGTGAAAGGCGCTATATAAATGCAAGTCTTTCTTTCTTTACCTTGTTTATTCACTGCTAATGGTCACCGCTTAACCCCTACCCAATTATAGTGGCCATTATCATTGAACCACATAACAGTATCAAGTCGCGATTTTTTCCTGATGTAATAGTCATCAAATTATATATGCATAAACAGCTCTTTTTCATTATATGTTGCTTGGAAGCAGATACCCATCTGTTTTTTTTGCCCAGTTCATCACGGCCAAGGCCTTGCTATCCAACCACTCAAGATTCATAGAATAGAATCATACAACACAGAAGGAGGCCATTCTGTCCATTGTGTCTATGTCGGCTCTTTGAAAGAGCGATCCAATTAGTCCCACTCCCTTGCTCTTTCCCCATAGTCCTGGAAATGTTTCCTTTTCAAGTATATACCCAATTCCCTTTTGAAAGTTACTCTTGAATCTGTTTCCACCACCCTTTCAGGCAGTGCATTCCAGATCACAACAACTCGCTGCATAAAAATAATTCTCCTCACCTCCCCCTCCGGTTCTTTTGCCAATGATCTTAAATTCCCCACTAACTTCTCAGACAAAGCTGAAAATGCAATGATAAAATGAAACATAAATATAAAATAACTGCATGCGACGCCATACCACTTTTTTAAGCTTCATTTTAGCACATTAGCAAAGTACGACACATTAAAGCGCTTTGCTGGGGAAAATGACAAGAAGGGGCATGAGGGAGAGGAGGTACAGAAAGGTCAGGGGTGGAGGGGCAAAAGCAGGGTCAAAAAGAGGAATTTTTAGGGGGTTTTTTAAACAAGGAAGAAAGGTGGTAAGTCGGAGGGCTGTAGGTATGGGGATCCAGAGGGCAAAAGGGGGATTGTGGTTGCAAGTGCGACCCCCTTCTGATGGTACACCAGAAACCCAGGAGTAAGCTGATCTCCGGGCAGTGGAGGGTGTGTTTAGGGGAGAATACTGCTGGTGGGGGGAGATCACAGAGATATGGTGGGGGGGGGGGTTACATAAAATTTACAGCACAGAAACAAACCATTTCGTCCAACTGGCCTGTGCCGGTGTTTATGCTCCACACGAGCCTCCTCGCACACTACTCCATCGAACCCTTTCTCCTTCATGTGCTTATCTAGCTTCCCCTTAAACGCATCTACGCTATTCAGACGATAGCAAAATACTGCGGATGCTGGAAATCCGAAATAACAACAGAAAACGCTGGAAAAACTCAGCAGGCCAGGCAACATCCGTGGAGAGAGAAACAGAGTTAACGTTTCAGGTCGAAACCCTTCGTCAGAATTCAGGAGAATTCACGCTATTCACCTCAGTTACTCCCTGTGGCAGCGAGCTCCGCATTCTAACCACTCTCTGGGTAAAGAAGTTTCTCCTGAATTCCTGATTGGATTTATTGGTGACCATCTTATATTCATGACACCTAGTTGAATAAGGAACGTTTAAAACAATGTAAATACTGCTCTCTCAATGGATCCACGCATCTACTGGATCCATTTCACCCCTCACTAAGAGCTAATTGCAAATCACAGAAGACAAATAAATAATTAATAATGGTCCAAAGCTGCTGGTATGCAAAGCTGCCCCTGGTGACCTGTAGTCACCTCACCAGGGGCTCGCTACAAGATTTTAGTTCAGTAAGAAAAACTGCATTCAGTGCAGTATATATGGGACAAATCAACATTATAATTAAATAATAAGCGATGAATTATTTAAATAACGATTAATATAATTTTCAGATCAAATTTTAATGATCCCATTTCCCTCTGAGTTTACATTCCAGTTTGGAAAATTTGTTTAAAATGTCAGTTATAAAAGTTAATTAACGGTATAAATGTACATGGGAGGAACCTGACTGACAAGGTCTGGAGTTTGCCCAGGAATGCTCCAGACTCGATTCCCCCTGACTCAGCTATATCAATATTGCCGATTCTTTTCATTCAAAAATACACTTGATTAATCGTCGAATATTCGATTAATCGCTCGAACCTCTGGATTAATAGCGCAGGCCAACGTGACCTGTGCAGCATAATTAACCTTCAGCAGCCCAGAGTGACAGGTCCAATGAAATTAAAAAGAAATCAGCTTGGATTTGCAACATTGCAAAGAAAAACTTGAAATGATCTTAGATTTAAATTCTCTATGTATTGATTTCACCCCCCCCCCCCAAAAAAAGCCAAGTGTGAATTGCATTTTACCACGTGTGTCAGAAACATCACAAAATGCAATGAATCCCTTGCAATTGCAGAGGCTGCTATGAGGGCAAAACAAATCGAGGTGGTTGGACTGACAGGAGGAAACGGCACAGAGAGCAGCACTTTGGGGGTTATCCTTTTTTTAAAAAAAAGGGGGGTCTGATCGAAGCTCGTTTGTGTCCCGGCTCCTCATTCTTGTCCATCCCGTAAGGTGTCGCTGTTCGACTCTGAGAGGGACGATGAATAAACGGCCCACACTGACTGTGTCAAACTGCTCTCATTATATTACTGTCCTCGGAAATAGGGATGGTGGAAGAGGGAGAGAGAGGGAGAGAAAGAGCAGGAACCATCTGCAGAGCAATTTGAATCGGATCATCCAGCAATTATAAGACACAGGCAGTAATCAAAACATCACCACCCTTTAATATGCAACTAGCAAACCACAAATATGCATCTTTCTACCAAACACAAAACAACTTGATTGCCTTATTCTGGTGTTGATAATCATACAGCCTCAGGGCGATTTACAAATATCATCTCCGCCAATCCACATAATGATCAAAGTTTGGTGTGTGTGTGTAATTTTTTTCTAAAGTCTCCCTTTAACGGGTAATTTTACAAATCGGTGGAGTAAAAAATCAAATGTAACACTCAGTCGCCTTGCTAGTAAGTAATAACCCACTGGAAAAATGCTCCCCACTGTTCCAACAGATTTCAAAAATGCAACAATTGCATCTGTTTACTAACAGCGTGCAAAGATTTACCAGTCTCCCCATTTCCAAATCAGGTCAAATTTCAATTAATAAAACACCACTTGTATCCCGGAGTTATTGCAAGATACATTTTGCAAAAACACACACACACACATCAGCGCGGTGAGAACAAACTGAAAAAAATGAATGCAAATTTTTTTTTTAAAAAGGAGAGAAGTAGATGCAACAAAAAAAAACGCACAGAAGATTAGAAACCGCGATCTTTAAAAGCAGCCTGGAGATAATTATATACACACTGGAACTGATTGACAGATCGTGTTAAATTCACGGGAAGATACCGAAATCTATTTTGTCTGGGACAGCAGACAGCGGTTGTGTTATCAGTATTACTAGACTGCAGTATTTATAGAAATTAAACCCAGGCTGCACAATCCTAATTTCCTTGCTCCGGGTGATATTGAACTTCCAGTCCCGCTCTCTCTTGCTTACCTTGGCTGCGGCATGTAACTCTGTCGCTGGGCTGGCTGTGATGACAGCTCGCGGTTCTCCTCTCTCCTCAAACCCCTGGGCTGGCAAAAAGGAAGCTTGTCTTAAGAGATGATATTTTTTTTCCCTCCTTTGCCCCCTTCCTCTCTTAATCTTTTTTTGTTGTTGTTGTGTGTTTGTTATACAGACAAGATTGCCTCTTTTCTGGTTAACATTGAGCCCATCGGGTCCTGGCTTTAGGGGGAGGGTTGGACTGGGGTGGTGGTTTGCCTGTGATACAGAAACGGCAGTGAAATGAAGGAGAGCGAGAGACAGACTTTCAACAACATCCACGTGTTAAAAGCTTCGTTAAAATGCAGAGCGAGAGAGAGAGAGAGGGAGAGGGAGAGAGGGAGACGTTGCAGCATACACTGGGAGTGCGATTCATTTGATCTAAGACCACAATATGTGTCATCAACTGGGAGAAAGGGACGTGGGGAAAGAAAAATATCAGCTCCACAAACACTATTTAATTGCAATCCACACACACACACGCGGGGTGATAAGAGGGCACACACTGCAGTGAGAGAGGGGCAACCTGATCGACAACATTCTCCACTGTATTTAGATGCTTTTCGTTAAACTCATCAATGCGAAACAAAACTCTCTTAAACAACTTTGACAAGACTTTTTTTTGAGGGGTGGGGTGGGAGGGAGGATTGTCCTAAACTGAGCCACAGAAGTATGCGTGTGCAATATTTGTCTGGCCAATATTTATCCCTCAATCAACATCACAAAAACAGATTCCTGGTCATTATCACATTGCTGTTTGTGGGAGCTTGCTGTGCGCAAATTGGCTGCTGCGTTTCCTACATTACAACAGTGACTACACTTCAAAAAGTACTGCATCTGCTGTAAAGCATTTTGGGACTTCCGGTGGTCATGAAAGGCGCTATAGAAATGCAGGTCATTCATTCAATATGGAAAGAACACAATCTATGGATTGATACCAACTCCATTATCAATAGATCACATCAGCTAATGAATTGTCCATATGAAAGCATTAATTGTTGTGACTGGGTGCAAGTGCTCTGTGCTCACCAGTTAGGACAGAATTGTGAAATTTATTAGTTTCATATAATCTGTTATTTAAATGTGTGTGTTGGGGGAGTTGGTGGGTGGGTGGGAGTCATTGGCCTTTAGGTACATAGGAACAGGAGTAGGCCATTCAGCCCCTCCAGCCTGTGCCATTTTGGGAAATCATTAAATCTACAAGAAAAAGACTTGCATTTATATAGCGCATTTCACCACCTCAGGACGTCCCAAAGCGCTTTACAGCCAAAGTATTTTTGAATTGTAGTCACTGTTGTGATATAGGCGAGCCCAGTGCCCTAGGAACATAGGAACAGGAGGAGGCCATTCAGCCCCTCGAGCCTGTTCCGCCATTCAATGAAATCATGGCTGATTCTCGACCTAACTCCATATACCCACCTTTGGCCCATATCCCTTAATACCTTTGGTTAACAGAAAGCTATCAATCTCCGATTTAAAATTAACAATTGATCTAACATCAATTGACGTTGGCGGAAGAGAGTTCCAAACTTCTACCACCCTTTGTGTTTTTTAGACTCTGCCCCCAGTCCTAGAATCCCCAACCAGCGGAAATAGTTTCTCTCTATCGACCCTATCTGTTCTCCTTAATATCTTGAAAACTTCGATCAGATCACCCCTTAACCTTCTAAATTCTGGGGAATACAACCCGAGTTTGTGTAATCTCTCCTCGTAACTTAACCCTTGGAGTCCGGGTTTCTACTGTTGGTACGTTGCACACAAATAACATGAAACATTCCCATGACATAGCGATAGAAATGATGTATAAGATGCAGGTGGTTGCAGCTTGGATTTACAAACAGAAAGCTGTGCCACGAGACAACAATCAGGGACAGGAACCCAGGATGATTTCTTGCCCCTCCCTAGCCAATTGTAATGCCCCAAATGCAGGTGACATCAGGTTCAGGCCTGCTCTCCCCCCGCCTGCCTTCCCCCACCCACACCATTGACTAGTTTTCCTCCATTAGCAGTCCAGACTTATGCACAAAGGCAGGGCATTTGGCCAAAGGTTGAGGAGAATGTCCGCCACTCATAGAGCCAGATCTCAGCATCTTCAGGAGGGGAGCAGGGAAAAGGGAAGAACATCCCAAAAAGAGATTGGCGGTGCCAGTAATCTTCCAACACTGAGGATGGCACTTTAACAGATACCAACCCGTGCAACAAAGTGTCTTTTCATGCCCACAACATGCTGTGCCATTTGTTGTCATGGATTTTTCTTTGTGAATTTTCACTGTCAATGTTTGCCTTGTATTTTGAAGCTATACTCTCATCGGTTGAAAATCTGGTGGAAATGGTCACCAGGCTGAGAGGAGACCCGCGAAAAAGGTCAGACACTTTTCTGGAGGGCAGAAAACGCCGAGGGTAAACACGTCCAGCTGTGTATGAGCACCTCCTGTATCACAGTATAGCCAGCTCGCCCAATCTCTCTTGTGGCTAAATGCAGCACTTGGTGCAATACTGAGCCACATGGAGCAGCAAGGTCCCAGGTTTGACCTTTGGTCTGTGTTGACCAGAGCTGGGGTGGTGATAGAGGGGCTACAAATGGACTCCCTGTCCTTGGGCTAAAGAAAGGAGGGGGGTCAGGATTCCCACTCTTGGTTACTATCTAGTGTTGGTCATTATCTAGTGTTGGTTATTATCTAGTGTTGGTTATTATCTAGTGTTGGTCATTATCTAGTGTTGGTTATTATCTAGTGTTGGTCATTATCTAGTGTTGGTCATTATCTAGTGTTGGTCACTATCTAGTGTTGGTCATTATCTAGTGTTGGTCATTATCTAGTGTTGGTCATTATCTAGTGTTGGTCATTATCTAGTGTTGGTTATTATCTAGTGTTGGTTATTATCTAGTGTTGGTCATTATCTAGTGTTGGTCACTATCTAGTGTTGGTCATTATCTAGTGTTGGTCACTATCTAGTGTTGGTTATTATCTAGTGTTGGTCATTATCTAGTGTTGGTTATTATCTAGTGTTGGTCACTATCTAGTGTTGGTTATTATCTAGTGTTGGTTATTATCTAGTGTTGGTTATTATCTAGTGTTGGTCATTATCTAGTGTTGGTTATTATCTAGTGTTGGTCATTATCTAGTGTTGGTTATTATCTAGTGTTGGTCACTATCTAGTGTTGGTTATTATCTAGTGTTGGTTATTATCTAGTGTTGGTCATTACCTAGTGTTGGTCACTATCTAGTGTTGGTTATTATCTAGTGTTGGTCACTATCTAGTGTTGGTTATTATCTAGTGTTGGTCATTATCTAGTGTTGGTTATTATCTAGTGTTGGTCATTATCTAGTGTTGGTCACTATCTAGTGTTGGTTATTATCTAGTGTTGGTCATTATCTAGTGTTGGTCATTATCTAGTGTTGGGTATTATCTAGTGTTGGTTATTATCTAGTGTTGGTCATTATCTAGTGTTGGTCACTATCTAGTGTTGGTTATTATCTAGTGTTGGTCATTATCTAGTGTTGGTCATTATCTAGTGTTGGTTATTATCTAGTGTTGGTTATTATCTAGCGTTGGTCACTATCTAGTGTTGGTCATTATCTAGTGTTGGTTATTATCTAGTGTTGGTTATTATCTAGCGTTGGTCATTATCTAGTGCTGGTTATTATCTAGTGTTGGTTATTATCTAGTGTTGGTCACTATCTAGTGTTGGTCATTATCTAGTGTTGGTTATTATCTAGCGTTGGTCATTATCTAGTGTTGGTTATTATCTAGTGTTGGTTATTATCTAGCGTTGGTCATTATCTAGTGTTGGTTATTATCTAGTGTTGGTCATTATCTAGTGTTGGTCACTATCTAGTGTTGGTTATTATCTAGCGTTGGTCATTATCTAGTGTTGGTCATTATCTAGTGTTGGTCACTATCTAGTGTTGGTCATTATCTAGTGTTGGTCATTATCTAGTGTTGGTCACTATCTAGTGTTGGTTATTATCTAGTGTTGGTCATTATCTAGTGTTGGTCACTATCTAGTGTTGGTCACTATCTAGTGTTGGTCATTATCTAGTGTTGGTTATTATCTAGCGTTGGTCATTATCTAGTGTTGGTCATTATCTAGTGTTGGTTATTATCTAGTGTTGGTCATTATCTAGTGTTGGTCACTATCTAGTGTTGGTCATGATCTAGTGTTGGTCATTATCTAGTGTTGGTCATTATCTAGTGTTGGTCATGATCTAGTGTTGGTTATTATCTAGTGTTGGTTATTATCTAGTGTTGGTCATTATCTAGTGTTGGTTATTATCTAGTGTTGGTCACTATCTAGTGTTGGTCATTATCTAGTGTTGGTCATTATCTAGTGTTGGTTATTATCTAGTGTTAGTCATTATCTAGTGTTGGTCATTATCTAGTGTTAGTCATTATCTAGTGTTAGTTATTATCTAGTGTTAGTCATTATCTAGTGTTGGTCATTATCTAGTGTTAGTCATTATCTAGTGTTGGTTATTATCTAGTGTTAGTCATTATCTAGTGTTGGTCATTATCTAGTGTTGGTCACTATCTAGTGTTGGTCATTATCTAGTGTTGGTTATTATCTAGTGTTGGTCATTATCTAGTGTTAGTCATTATCTAGTGTTGGTTATTATCTAGTGTTGGTCATTATCTAGTGTTAGTCATTATCTAGTGTTGGTCATTATCTAGTGTTAGTCATTATCTAGTGTTGGTTATTATCTAGTGTTGGTCATTATCTAGTGTTGGTTATTATCTAGTGTTGGTCATTATCTAGTGTTAGTCATTATCTAGTGTTGGTCATTATCTAGTGTTAGTCATTATCTAGTGTTGCTTATTATCTAGTGTTAGTCATTATCTAGTGTTGGTCATTATCTAGTGTTGGTCACTATCTAGTGTTGGTCATTATCTAGTGTTGGTCATTATCTAGTGTTAGTCATTATCTAGTGTTGGTCATTATCTAGTGTTGGTTATTATCTAGTGTTGGTCATTATCTAGTGTTGGTCATTATCTAGTGTTGGTTATTATCTAGTGTTGGTCATTATCTAGTGTTGGTCATTATCTAGTGTTGGTTATTATCTAGTGTTGGTCATTATCTAGTGTTGGTCACTATCTAGTGTTGGTCATTATCTAGTGTTAGTCATTATCTAGTGTTGGTTATTATCTAGTGTTGGTCATTATCTAGTGTTGGTCACTATCTAGTGTTGGTCATTATCTAGTGTTGGTCATTATCTAGTGTTGGTCATTATCTAGTGTTAGTCATTATCTAGTGTTAGTCATTATCTAGTGTTGGTTATTATCTAGTGTTAGTCATTATCTAGTGTTGGTCATTATCTAGTGTTAGTCATTATCTAGTGTTGGTCACTATCTAGTGTTGGTCATTATCTAGTGTTGGTCATTATCTAGTGTTGGTTATTATCTAGTGTTGGTCATTATCTAGTGTTGGTCATTATCTAGTGTTAGTCATTATCTAGTGTTGGTCATTATCTAGTGTTGGTCATTATCTAGTGTTGGTCGCTATCTAGTGTTGGTCACTATCTCATGACACCTTGCTGAAAAGTGCAAGTGTGAGGGGCATCAGGATGAGGCTTGCATGTGATGGCCCCCACACCTAAAGAATATCTATTTGGTGAGTTACTAAGCTGGTTAACACTCATGGACCATACCTTGGCACAATCAAAACCTTCAGGAAAGGGTGGGAAAAATAGAAGACAAAAAGCTGCAGCATAGCAGAGATCTGTGGGAGGATTTGCCCTTTTGGTTTGGAAGAATACAAAACAGGGAACACCTCTTTGCCAGGGGCCTCAATTCCAAACAATGATTTGCTTGAAGACCACTCTTGCAGAGACACCATAAGGCTTATTTTTAATAACATGGCCATACTGACTCTGCCAGGCTCCTTTCCTAAATATGGTGGAAAGCTCCCTCCCTTCCTTCCCCAAACATGGCAAAATGTTCCCCACACTCTTCTTTCCCCAAAACACAGACATGCAACGCCCATCTCCTTTTCCTTATGCAAACAAAGCTATGTACACTTAAGTTTTATTTATATGATTAAAACTTTAATCTCCTATGAGGGATATGGCTGAGCTGCTGCCTCACCATCATCATCTTAGTTCTTGGGAAAGTAACCAATGATTGAATGGTTCTTTTCTCTTTTATAGGGAGTCTTGCAATTGACCCAATTTGTGTACTTTCGGATTCAGGATTCAGTTTGGCTTTCCTCTTCATGCAGTGCATTGTAGTTGTCAGAAAACCAACGCTGGTCAGAACAAATTCAGCAAGGCTGTAATAATAGCCCCAATTCTATCACTAGAAGATAGGGTTTTAACACCAGAATCCCAGTTCTATCGCTAGGAGATAGGGCCATATACTAGAGCCCTGATTATCTCACTAGGCGACAGGGCCATATACTAGAGCCCTGATTATCTCACTAGGAGACAGGGCCATATACTAGAGCCCTGATTATCTCACTAGGAGACAGGGCCATATACTAGAGCCCTGATGATCTCACTAGGAGATAGGGTTACAACACTAGAGACCCAGTTCTCTTGCTAGAACATGGGGCTATAACACTGCAGCTCCGATGCTCACCAGAACTTAGGAGTATAACACTGGATCCCTGATTCTCACTAGGACTAAGGGCTACAATGCTTGTAACCCTGATTTTTGCTGAGATAGGGCCAAAGTGCAACCTCACTGAACTTGCCTATTTTTTTTAATTTGCCAATAATTTTGTGCTCAGCAGTATTGGAATGGATTATTCACACATAGTATCAGGCAACGAGGCTAGGAATTATATCCCTCACAGGCACAGGCATGCACTGAATTTTGTGAGGGATGCAAAAGACATAAAAACATTCATTGCCCAGAATCCTAATTCAGAGAAGTCAAACCAACCTTGTACAAGCTGACAGCCACCAGCGCTTTAATTATGTGTTTCTCTTTATATCCAATTTTTTTTCTCATTGGTTTCAAGAAAACAATGGCTGAAATCATGAGTCTGGCTGGGAGCCAGATCAGAGCCAGAACTGGGAGAGGAGACACGGTGGTAAAAATGGGCCATTGAGTCTTGGAAAGGGGCACAAAAGAAACAACAACAACAACTTGTATTTATATAGCAATTTTAACGTAGTGAAACATCCCAAGGCACTTCACAGGAGCGTTATCAAACAAAATTTGACACCGAGCCACATAAGGAGATATTAGGGCAGGTGACCAAAAGCTTGGGCAAAGAGGTCGGTTTTAAGGAGCATCTTAAAGGAGGAAAGAGAGGTAGAGAGGTTTAGGGAGGGAATTCCAGAGCATAGGGCCCAGGCAGCTGAAGGCACGGCCGCCAATGGTGGAGTGATTATAATCAGGGATGCTCAAGAGGCCAGAATAGGCGGAGCGCAGAGATCTTGCATTGCGGGGGTGGGGGGTGGGCGGAGGTTACAGAGATAGGGAGGGGGGCGAGGCCATGTAGGGATTTGAAAACAAGGATGAGAATCTTAAAATCGAGGCGTTGCTTAGCCGGGAGCCAATGTAGGTCAGCGAGCACAGGGGAGATGGGTAAACTTAAGAGGGCCACAGTTGGCCTTCAGGCCATAAGAAAGAAAAGAAAGGTTTTGCATTTATAAAGAACCTTTCACTTCTTTAGGACACCTCAAAGCACTTCAGAGCCAATAAATTATTTTTAAGGGCACTCACTGCTGTTACGTAAGCAAAAGTTGCAGGTAATTTGCGGCCCCTGTTTTGGTGCTATTAGTTGAGGGTTGAATATTGGCCAGGACACTGAAAGAACTCACTGTACTTCTTCAGATAGCAGCATGGGATCTATTACATCACCCGCCCTCCTGTAAGCCTCAGAGACATGGACCATGTACAGCAGGCACCTCAAAGCACTGGAGAGGTACCACCAACGCTGCCTCCGCAAGATCCTGCAAATCCGTTGGCAGGATAGGCGCACCAACGTCAGTGTTCTCGCTCAGGCTAACATCCCCAGCATCGAAGCTTTGACCACGCTCGATCAGCTCCGATGGACGGGTCACATCGTCCGCGTGCCGGATACGAGACTCTCAAAACAAGCGCTCTACTCGGAGCTCCGACACGGCAAGAGAGCCCCAGGTGGGCAGAGGAAATGCTTCAAGGACACCCTCAAAGCCTCCTTGAAAAAGTGCAACACCCCCACCGACACCTGGGAATCCCTGGCCCAAGACCGCACAAAGTGGAGGAGAAGCATCCGGAAAGGCGCCGAACAAATCGAGTCTCTTCGCCGGGAGCAAGCGGAAGCCAAGCGCAAGCAGTGTAAGGAGCGCATGTCAACCCAAGCACCCGCCCCTTCAACCACCGTCTGCTCAGTCTGTGACAGAGACTGTAGATCCCGCATTGGACTCATCAGTCACCTGAGAACTCATTTTTAGTGTGGAAGCAAGTCATCCTCGGCTCCGAGGGACTGCCTAAGAAGAGAAGAAGATTACATCACCTAACCAGGCAGAGTGAGACTTGCTATACCATGTCATCTGAACAATGGCACCTCTGGCAATGCAGCATCTCCCAGTACTGCACTATCACAACAGGGATGTAGTACAACATTGAATGAAATGTTTAACTGCTAATTTTTAGGCAAAGACATAGTGGGACATAGAGATGCATCAACCAACACTACTTTATTTGACACATTCATAATAACACAACTGACATCATCAGAAGATAATGCGTCGAAAAGTAGATAAAGTACTTAGGTAGATATTATTAATTGACAGTCTAAATCATTGCAGGCAAAACATAGTTTAAGTGTGTCACAGTATTAAAGCAGTAGTTGGATTCTCTTTGCTTACAGATTAAATGTTCAAGATTACCATATGTCTTAGCAAGGTTACATTTACAGTTTGTGTTCGATGGTATCATTCGTAAACTTTCAGCTGGGATCATTCTGGCTATTCCTCTGTGATATAAGCGCAGACACACAACCTTATTTGCCTAGCCGATTGGTTATTGTGGCATCACATGTGTCCTCAGCTTCACTTCAGCTAGTCATTGTCTTCTTCAGTCATCGTCTAGTCCTAGTTTAACTAACCTCACACTTGTGTTCTCTTAATTGTTATGTGGTTGTTTGCTCGCTTTGCACTCGGAGACTTGACCTGTTATATGCGATGCACTTTACGAGTTTGTTGCTGTCAGATTAAACACTTAACCTATCTTAACCTTCCAATTGTCACTCATAAAACCTTCTTGCCTTCGAGAGCCTGTATCCTCAGTTTCCCACATTACAACAGTGACTCCACTTCAAAGGTACTTCATTGGCTGTAAAGCGCTTTGAGACGTCCGGTGGTCGTGAAAGGTGCTATATAAATGCAAGTCTTTCTTTCAGCTCTTACAAAACTTTCTTTAACATTCTTTCTGATTCCAAAGCATTCTGACTTGGGTGACCTTCTTATACATTTAATTTAACAACGCACATCCCATCTTAGGGAATAGAATTATTAGTGACCAACCAAGGTGATTCATTCTGTCACATGGAGCCATTTTAAGGTGTTATGCAATTAGGCAGATGCTTGTCAGGACCTATAATCAGATTTAATTAATTTAATGAAGGTCAAACTTCTGATTGCATGCATCGCTCTTTTCTTCTCCTAGCACCTAAACTGTGATAACAGGACACCCCCGATTTGATAGAAATCTTTCTTTACAATTCTCTTATCAACCTAGACAAAATGACCCATTCACATTGGTAACCTTGACATACGAATGCCCACTCAGCACCAGTCCTCAAGTGAGGAACAGCTGGTGTTCCCGATGAGTCCTTTATTAGTCTTAGCTCTCAGTATTAGCCCATCAACAACCATATTGTCTGCACTCAACGAGTTCGACCGGCCTCTACATTGCAATAAAGGAAATACACCTTGGAAGCTTCACTGAATTAAGTAAATAAAACTTTCATTTATATGGTGCCTTGTCACGTCAAAACACCTCAAAGACTTGAGCACATATTTTCTTTTGCTTGAGGGAGTGCCGCCCTGTCAAGTACTCCTAGGAGAGACGCAGTACGGCTAGATGTAGAGAAAGGCTCCCTCTGCACCACCTCAACCGCCAGTTCCCACACCAACCATTCTATGGTCTCTCTGTGTGGGATTGCCAATTAATGCTGAATTTGGGGCAGTTTTGTGCTGCGGCACTGGGAACTTGATTGAGCCTGCTCAAACCCATTTCACATATAACCCTTGCAGACACTTTTATGCCATCCATCTGGGCTTGCTGTGAACCCAGGTCCCTGAGGTGAAGGTCAATTGCACACAGTCCCCAGAAGGGTATTTCAGTGCTATTTTTGCAGTGAAATTAATGGACGCTTACTTCTTTGTCACAGCAGCTTTCCATCTGTTTCCCTTAATTAAACATCCACCTGTCTCGTTAGGCTCATTGAACTTCCCCAAATCAAGGAGTTTCTACAGAAGGCATTCCAAATGATGCGTGTTCCCTCTAGAAAACCGTACAGCATCTTACAATGGGTGCTGGCTCACTTATCCTTCTGATTACCGCCCCCTATTTAGTACCAATAGATTGGATGCAAACCTTAGGGAGGCAGAGCCAGCATGGGCCAAGCACAATCTTGGCCAGGTATCAAGTGTTCAGCCACTGCCAGCAACAGCATGCCAGGTGTTCTGTATGCACCTCAGACTGGTAACCATAGAAACAATGATTGCTGTTGTCTCCCAGGGGAACGTCGAAGAATAAATGATGACCATTGTGGTGTAGAAGGAGCAAAGCAAAGACGACCTTGAGTTAAACCAGAGATTTTGCACAGACTGTGGTGGGAAATTCTCTGGAGGCGTCTTTTCTCTGCTAAGAACACTGCAGTATGTTGCAATCATGGCAGCTGTACATCTGCCTGTCCCTCCCTTGGTGTGACAATAGCAAACCATAGCCATTCTGAATTTTCTTTTGGTGAATTCTTACGATCAGCAAGGCGAGGGGTGATATTGCTGGGGAATGGAATACTTTCTCATTCACAGTGCCCAGTGTCAGCGTCAAACACTCCCAAGTCAAGTACAGCAGAAGGTTAGATACAAAGTAAAGCTCCCTCTATTCTGCCACAGCATAGAGCCTCAGCTGCAACCTCAGAAAGGTACCCGCACCAGAAAAGGAAGCTAAATGGTGGGGGGTGGGGGAGAGGCAGAGAAGGAAGTGTGGAAAAGTCACCATTCTCTCTACATTCCGCATGTCTTTGTTGCACAACAACCTAGGCACATGCACGAAAGTTGGGTTTGTGAAAACTGCCATCTTTAACGAGAGACTGTTCTGTATGACTGGAAAATAGGTTTGACAAAGCCGTGTGCATCAAGCAAGAGCATCATTGATGGAGGAAACCTCCCAGCTGGTGAACCTACTCCCAGGTATCGGAAAATGCTGTTCTTGAGTTCAAAGCCAGCAATTGCAGTGAGTTCATAGAATCATGGAATCACACAGCACAGACGGAGGCCATTTGGCCCATCGTGCCTGTGGCTGGCTCTCTGAATGAGCTACCAATTAGTCTCACTCCCCTGCTCTTTCCTCTTAGCCCTGCAAATACTTCCTTTTCGATTTCAGATTTCTCATCCTTGTTTTCAAATTCCTCCATGGCCTCGCCCCTCCCTATCTCTGTAATCTCCTTCAGCCCCACAACCCCCCCCCGAGATAGCTGCGCTCCTCTAATTCTGCCCTCTTGAGGATCCCTGATTATAATCGCTCAACCTTTGGTGGCCGTGCCTTCTGTTGCCTGGGCCCTAACCTCTGGAATTTCCTGCCTAAACCTCTCCGCCTCCCTACCTCTCTTTCTTCCTTTAAGACGCTCCTTAAAACCTACCTCTTTGACTAAGCTTTTGGCCACCTGCCCTAATTTCTCCTTATGTGGATCGGTGTCAAATTTTTTGCCTTAAAATACTCCCGTGCAGCGCCTTGGGACGTTTTATTATGTTAAAGGCGCTATATAAATACAAGTTGTTGTTGTTTCAAGTATATATCCAATTCCCTTTTGAATCTGCTTCCATCACCCATTCAGGCAGGGCATTCCAGTTGTGTGAGCGAAGTTACTTTTCCCTCCATTCAGATTCTCCCTCTGGCAGTGTACCTGACTGAAGCCGATGTAGAGTTTTATTTTTAATTCTTTCTTGGGGAAGTGGGTGTCGCTGGAAAGGCCAGCATTTATTGCCCATCCCTAGTTGCCCTTGAGAAGGTGGTGGTGAGCCGCTTTCTTGAACCGCTGCAGTCCGTGTGGTGAAGGTGCACCCGCAGTGCTGTTGGGGGAGGGAGTTCCAGGATTTTGACCCAGTGACGATGAAGGATCGGCGATACACGCCTAAGTCAGGATGGTGTGTGACTTGGAGGAGAACTTGGAGGTGGCGGTGTTCCCATGCGCCTGCTGCCCTTGTCCTTCTAGGTGGTAGGGGTCGCGGGTTTGGGAGATGTTG
Source organism: Somniosus microcephalus (assembly GCF_052327205.1). Classification (NCBI taxonomy): domain Eukaryota; kingdom Metazoa; phylum Chordata; class Chondrichthyes; order Squaliformes; family Somniosidae; genus Somniosus; species Somniosus microcephalus. The sequence goes on from NC_141013.1 coordinate 11,928,167, forward strand.
CCAAAGAAGCCTTGGCGAGTTGCTGCAGTGCATCTTGTAGATGGTACACACTGCAGCCATGGTGCTGTTGGGGAGGGAGTTCCAGGATTTTGACCCAGCGATGACGGGAGCACAGGAAGCTGTTAATGCTGTAGCTGGAGCTGATCTCCGAGTACTTGTTGTGTGCACCGGGTGCCTTAAAACAGGAACGTATTCTATTGCCCACCACTAACTCCCTTCACCTCGAGCATGAAAGACACAAAAATAAATGATCACAGTTATTATAACTTTCTGGGATCAACTGGCATCCTAGCCTTTAGTGGCGCCTACTATTGCACTGATATCATATTAAAGGTCATAGTGGTACTAGGTATCTCTGTTAGCCATTCTGTTCCCAGCGGTTTTGTCAAAAATGTTTTCTAGTCGTACAGTACAGTCTCTTATTAAAGGCGACAGTGGCTGGCAGTTTTCACAAGTCCAATTTCCCTGTACACGGACAAGTTGTTCTGTAACAAAGGTTAAGCCATCATTGCCAGCTGTCACCCTCAAGAAGGTTAATCTGCCAATAATTAATATATGATTGCCGCCCGTCCGCTGATCTGACCTGGAGTGTCTTCCCTTTTGTTGTGTTATGTTCTCCTGGGGGGTGGAGGGGGGTGGAGGGGGAGGGGAGAAGTTCGCTGCAACCTTCAGCTTTACTTCCCTTTTCCGTATGCTTCAAACCCCGCTCTCCTGGGGGATGCCAGCACGGGGAATCTCTGCCTGGCTCTCATCATCCGCTTATCGGGGTAACGTTGACTTATTCACCTAAAGAGGTGCCGACAACTGGATTAATTTAACGGGCTATGCAATTTGCCAAACATTAGGCATTCCCGTTCAATACATGGCATCTTGGGGAATATGAGCATTTGCAGATGTAGATAGAAAAATAGAGAGGAAAAAGTGTCAGTTTAGGAAAAGAAAGAAAATAAGAGACAGCAGTTCTGAATTATGCAGCTGTTTTGTAATATAAATGAAGGCCTTTCTTTAATTTGCTGCTGGCATGTGAGCTACAGTGTCAGGGCCGTACTTATTGCCCATCCCTAGATACCCTGAGGGCATTAAGAGAACTCTGCTGCCCGTATCCCATTCACCCATCCCGCTCGCTGACGTACATTGGCTCCCGGTCCGGCAACGCTTCGATCTTAAAATTCTCATCCTTGTTTTCAAATGCCTCCATGGCCTCACCCCTCCCTATCTCTGTAACAACCTCCAGCCCTACAACCCTCCGAGATCTCTGCGCTCCTCCAATTCTGGCCCCTTGCGCATCCCCGATTTTCATCGCTCCAACACTGGTGGCCGTGCCTTCAGCTGTCTAGGCTCTAATCTCTGGAATTCCTTCCCTAAACCTCTCCGCCTCTCTACCTCTCTCTCCTTCTTTAAGTCGCTCCTTCAAACCTACCTCTTTGACCAAGCTTTTGGTCACCTGTCCTAATATCTCCTTATGTGGCTCGGTGTCAAATTTTGATTGATAATCGCTCCTGTGAAGCGCCTTGGCTCATTTTACTATGTTAAAGGAGCTATATAAATGCAAGTTGTTGTTGTGGCACTGTAGTCACGTGTAGGCTACACCAGGTAAGGGTGGTAGGTCCTCACTGAAGGACATTAGTGAGCCATTTAGGTTTTTACAACAATCCTGCTGCCTTAATGATTATCATTATGGTGTTAACCCACAAATTACCAGATTTATTGAATTCAATGTCACAACATGCCCAGTTAATGTTTTTATATCAAAACAAGCTGGTTTTGGGTACTTGCATCATGTGGTGTGGTACTGAGCCATACCAACCAAGAAGGCCCCATAAGGATAATTTTTTTGTCGTTGGTCGCTCAGCGAGGGTACACACTGATGTAAGAAAACTACTGAGCACTTGATTTGAGTATAAAACAAGGCTTTAATCAACTGTTTCACAACCATGAGTTCTAGTTACATCACTAGTTCTTGGTTACAAAAACATCCTGAGCAAGCTGGGCCCACGCCTGAGTATTTATACTTTCCCTGGACAGCGCCACCAGCTGGCCGCCCAGTGTTATCTCATGAGTCATTTCTACATGAATGGTGAGATTCATGACACCCACCTACTAACTTCTAGCACGTACTACCAGAACATCATGAGCAGCATGCCAGAATTTCCAATCTGTGTTCTTGGTGGGTGAAGGTCCTGTCAGGGGGTATGAAATTAGGAAACTATCTTGCAGGTTCCCTCCCTGGTCTGTGCTGATCTCAGCCAGGTGACGGTGCCACACTACAACTGGCTTCAGCCTAGAAAGGGACAGAAAATATTAGTTGTGACGACCCTACGGTCAACAGCTTGCTGCCACCAGCAGTCTAGAGTTACACATGAAAATGGCCCATAAGGTGAGGTATTGGAGGGTGCCTGGTGTCCATGGAAACCTGTACTCCAGGAAAGAGTCGCGGCCTTCAGAAAAAGAAGGCAGCAGAAAAATCAATGGACAAAGGAGAAAAAAACCTTGTACAAAAGCAAAATACTGCGGATGCTGGAAATCTGAAATAACAACAGAAAATGCTGGAGATACTCAGCAGGTCAGGCAGCATCTGTGGAGAGAGAAACAGAGTCAATGTTTCAGACCCTTCGTCAGAACTGGAAAAAAGCTGGAGATGGAACAGGTTTTTAAGCAAGTGTAGGGGCAGGGAAAGGGGGGAGGGCAGGGAAGAACAAAAGGGAAGGTCTGTGATAGGATGGAAGGCAGGAGAGATTAAAAGACAAAAGGGATGATGGTGTAAGGCAAAAGGAGATGGTGATGGGACAAGTTAAGAAACAAAAGATGACTCTAGATGAAGTGTAAATGGCAATGGCAGAGTGAAAGACAGGTGCCATGTGGGAGAGAGAAAAAAAGTGAAAAAAAAGATAGTGGCAGAGATTATGATCTGAAATTGTTGAAGTCGATGTTGAGTCCAGAAGGCTGTAAAGTGCCTAATTGAAAGATGAGGTGCTGTTCCTCGCGCTTGCTTTGAGCTTCATTGGAACACTGTAAGAGGCCGAGGACAGGGAGGTCAGAGTGGGAGTGGAGCGGTGAATTAAAGTGACAGGCGACCGGAAGCTCGAGGTCACCCTTACGGAGTGAAGTAGATACCTGATCAAACACGATCAAAAAAAAACCTTGACTGCCATGACATCATTGCTTGCCTGTGTTGGACTTGAGGGAAGACCAGCACCTCTCAGCTGAGCCAGTTCCAGTTGCAACACACAATTCAGTGACATAAATTGTCAAAAAACATAATTTTATCATTTGTACATAAAATCGTCCTGCACAGTATTGAAGGTCTCCTCTTCTCCACAGGATAATTGCCAAACGCTGCCCCCGCCCCCCGCCACTGTACATTCCCACCCCCACCATTCTAATGTTCTCCTCTCCTGGTGGTGTTGACTCATTGGGGGTAATTTTAACCTAACCCACCCAGTGGCAGACTGACGCGATCAGATCGGCCACCTACTTTACACACAATTGACGTAAATGGAAAGTAAAATCAGGCCCTTTCAGGACGTTACAAGTCCCATGGCACCATCCAAAGAATTTCTCCCAGTGTCCTGGCCAATGTTCCTCCCCCAACCAAAACAGGCTCGATGGCCGTTCATCTCCTTGCTGTTGGAGGCATTCTGCTCAGAATCAATTGGTTGCTATGTTTCCTTACATAACAGCAGTCACTGTACTTCATGTATGTGAACGGCTTTGAGCTGTTTCCGAGGATGTGATGGGGCGATAGGGTGTTTTATTAACACAAGTCTTTCTTTCTTAATGATGTATGCCAATCCCTATTGAGCATTACACTTTGTGAAGGGAGTTTAAGCATTTATTACTTTAAACATTCATCTGTTCCTTTCTAAATTATTTGTTTGATTAAACCTATCTGATTGTTAACATTCTGTGTTACCCAATGACCCAGTAAAGCACCGATTTGCTCACAAATGATTGTAGTTGATTTTTTTACTTGAATTCAGGAACATAAGAACATAAGAAATAGGAGCAGGAGGAGGCCATTTGGCCCCTCGAGCCTGCTCCGCCATTCAATGCGATCATGGCTGATCCGATTTTGGGCTCAGCTCCATATCCCTGCCCGCTCCCCATAACCCTTCACTCCCTTATTGTTCAAAGAACTAAGACTTAAAGCTCAGAAGGTCTAATCGTGAATTGGTTACGCTCAAATCATAAATAACCTCATCACAACATTGAAAAGGGTAAAAAATGATCTCCCTTTAGGCTACTTTGGAATCTTAGTAATAAAAATGGCTGGTGGTGGGTTTTTTCCAAGCTGATCAAGGTGAGGGATGTCGGTGCTGGGAAACTGGACCTGTTTTCATTTTAGATGCTCAGTATCAGCATCAAGCAGATGTAGCATTGGTTAGGCACTAAGCGAAATTCCCCCATGCTCTACCCCAACATTAAGTTACTCTTTCCAATAAACAATGTTCACACGCAAACCCTTACTGTGCTCTACAACATTCCATTGTGCTATTTTTAGGCAGGCGTTAAGCCATTTAAAATAAAGGGCTTAAAGCCCACTTTAAAATAACGAAGAGGAACGTAACATGTATTTTAATCACTAACCTCGGAACAGTGCCCCAACTGCATCATTATATCATCCCTCTGTCTCCTAATGGACATCTTTGCATGCTCGTTGTGTGGGGAAGCCAGTTTTCGTACCTATTAGTGCAGCATTATTGGTGGCTTTTTTGTACTGATGGCTCATCCCAATTGGAAATGGGTTGCCACTTTCATCTTGGAACCTTACAACCAACACAGAGACCAAGTTTCAACCTATCAGTCTGGCTTGGATTCAAAACTGTGTCCCGGCGGTCAAACCCATTGTGCTAATCAACGCCACCATGTGATCTCACCCCCATTAAAAGTCCCAAACACTTCTGCCATTTGATGGTGGAACGGGAAGGGGGAGAAGCGAGGGACACACATTAAAGCACAGTTAGAAAAGCAGAGGATTCAAGCTGGGGCATAGAGTTGGAGGAGATTGCAGAGGTCAGATTGCACTTAGTGCTGTGCTTTCCAGGTTTACTTCACGCAGAAGCCAATCGTTTTAGAGAAACACAAGTTGATAAACAAAAAGATTTGTCTTAGATTATTATACTAATGGAAAATATCCACAAATCATAAATATATGCCTTCGGGGGGACGGAAGGAGAGGATGTGTTCAAGCAGCGTGTCAATGAATGTTGGACCATTTCTCATTATAGCAAAGATTGAATTTGTCGTGAGGTTTCACGTTGGTTGCTGCTTTTGTCAGGCTCAAGAGCACTCATCTTTGCTTCCTGACGGCACAAAAGGTCTCATTAAACAGCCAGTTCCTAACGTACACTGAGACATTCACTTCCACCTTCTTCCACACGCTGAGTTACGGATCACAGCCAAGGCATGGAGTGGATTACAGCTGCTTCCCTGGAGAAAGGAAGGGAATATTGGTGAGGGAAGTTACCCACGCACAGCCAGCTTCAGAATGATAGTGGAGGAGAGCTGGTAACAGGTGGGGGTGGGCTGGGGTGGGGGAGAGAAAATACATTGAAAATAGAAGTGTACAAGAGAGAATTTGGACTTGCATTTATATAACGCTTTTCACGACCTCAGGATTTTCCAAAGCGTTTTACGGCCAATGAAGTACTTTTGAAGTGCAGTCACTGTTGTAATGTAGGGAAACACGGCAGCCAATTTGCACACAGCAAGATCCCACAAACAGCAATGAGGTAATGACCATGTTTTAGTGATGTTGGTTGAGGGATAAATATTGGCCAAGACACCAGGACTCAGTTTCAGTGAATGTAGCAGAAACCTGTCTCAAAACTTTGCTGAAAGTGGGTTTGATTTCACTTCTGTCTTTTCCCTGTTACATGTTTTCTGTTAAATGATCTTCTTCATCATAGTCATCTAATCGAAACCTCTCCTGCATTACCTGCTGTGATATAAGTAGCCTTGTGGATGGTCTGGACTGGTTTTCTCCTGTTCTTCTTCAAATAGTGCCGTGGGATCTTTTACGTTCACCTGAGAGAGCAGACAAGATCTCAGTTTAATGTCTCACCTGAAAGACGGCACCTCTGACGGTGCAGCACTCTCTCAGAACTGCAATGAAGTGTCAGCCTAGTTTATGTGCTCAAATCTCTGGAGTGGAAGTTGAGCCCACAACCTTCTGACTCAGAGGCGAGAGTGCTGCCCACTGAGCCACGACACCTGTACAAATACATCAGCTCTCACGAAGTTTATCACTAACTATTTTGACCATAATTTACAGATCCAAAAATGGTTGCTTTGAATTTTCCCACTGCCAAGTTTGGAACTCAGCTTAACAGACCAGGAAGATCCCAGAATGATTCTTGCCATGGAGGGAGTGCAGCGAAGATTCACCAGACCTGGGATGGCAGGAATGACGAATGAAGAGAGATTGGGTCGATTGGGCTTATATTCGCTAGAGTTTAGAAGAATGAGAGGGGATCTCATTGAAACTTATAAAATTCTAACAGGACTAGACAGACTAGATGCAGGAAGAATGTTCCCCATGGCGGGGAGTCCAGAATCAGGGGTCACAGTCTAAGGATAAGGGGTAAGCCATTTAGGACAGAGATGAGGAGGAATTTCTTCACCCAGAGAGTGGTGAACCTGTGGAATTCTCTACCAAGGCAGTTGAGGCTAATTCATTAAATATATTCAAGAAGGAGTTAGATATATTTCTTAAGGCTAAAGGGATCAAGGGATATGGGGAGAAAGCAGGGACAGGGTACTGAATTTGGATGATCAGCCATGATCTCATTAAATGACGGAACAGGCTCGAGGGGCCGAATGGCCTACTCCTGCTCCTATCTTCTATTTTTCTATGGTCCAATTTCTGATCCCTGCTGAGATGGCTGATCAAAGCCAAAGCAGAGTTTGAGAGTCCATAGACCTTCGTGCCCTGGGTGAAGGAGGAGACAAAAAAACCCTAGGATTTCCAGATTACCAGGCATGACACTCAATGGAAGCCGTGTGTGGACCCCAGGAGAGGGCAAGATTGGACTTGACTGTGTCCTTAGTAATTGAAAGCCTATTTAGGCTCCGGAATAAAAAAAATGGTCACTTGAGTAAAGTACGAATGGACGCAGACACTCCGAGAAACAGCAGGAGTTAGCACCTTCAGGAGAAAATAACACAATCGCACACAAAACCAAATGGGTGCCTTAGTCTTAAAACCAACTCTTCAGTGGAATTTGTATCTTCTGGGCTCCAGTGAAAAAGAATCAACAGCATCAAAATGCAAATTTCAGTCCACAGGATATAACTTTGCCTTAGGCTCGTGTTATTACGGCAACTGGATCGGGGAGGGGCAAGCAGACTGTGTCGTATCAAGTCTGGTTCTTCCATGTTCAATTATTGCTGTAAGGGCTTGTGTGGGAAGGAAGTGAGACACACACAGAATTATTCACAGCTTCTCTTGACATCACCAAAGGAAGGAGGCATGCTCAGCCTACACAAACCATTAGCTCAGCTGCAATTGGACTATTGCATTCAGCTCTAGGCATCTTCATGAATGCACAGTCCCAGTGCAGATCCTTGCCTCCCCGGAGGACAAATGGGGAACTATTGGGCTTGCTCCCCATGATTTCCTATCTTGGCAAGCATGCCTGTGATTCCGATAACCTCTCTCAGCAGACGAGGCTTTGCGTTGGGAATGCACCTTCATAAAATTTAGCTTACAAAGGTTCCGGCTCTTTAAATCTGTAGAGCGCTTCAGTGGACAGTACGGGACATGTGTGTACGTCCAGATTGACTTGAATACGTGGCCACCGTGGCGTGTGTTTTAATCAAAAGTGCATTCCACTTCAGTACACACGCTCGTCTACCTCAGGCAGTCGGCTTTAAATGATCTTGGCCGACAACACCTGAAGGTGCTGCGAGCCAGTCAATGGAAGCCCGGTTCAAAGCAGTTTCCATATCGTTAACCTTCCTATTGTGAAGCACATTGTAAGGCCAGGGTCAGAATTGAAGGGGCCACGCATTTCTGGCTGCCATTCAACTGCACGAGAGAAAGAAGAATTAAATCTTCCTCTGTGTTGTGCTCATTTCCCACATGAGCAACTGAGAACATGGAAGGCAATTGTGTCCAGTTATGCTGGATATTTAATCTTGCGTAAAAGAAAAAGAATGTCACCTCTAAGTAGATTAAAACACATTTCATCAGGGTTTTTTTTTGCTCTTATTTCACTTTCTCCCAGTTGAGAGAATCAGGCAGTGTGACTGTCTACATGTGATGCCAGTACCCCTAGAATTGTATTACAAGTAGGGTACTTTGACAGAATGGGCCACTGCCCGCAGTGTGATGTACCCATTCCCACCATAGATTTTCAAAGTGGGGTCCCTGGATTCCAGAGCTTCTGGGAGGAGATTGCTAGGAATCCCTTCGGTCATATGTTTTTGATATTTTATTCTGTATCTGTTGACTCACTAGATTGTTATTTCCTGTGGCTATACACTAATGAAAAAACAATTCTCCAAATGACAGCACCATTTTCTTTTGAGCAGCCGGTGCAATCATTGGAAATTAAGATTCCCCAGGAGTGTGTCAATATTTGGAGAGGGTCCCCCAGGAGTATGGAGGTGGGACTGCCGGGAAAATGGCAGAATTTGGGGGCGGGTGCCCAACCCGCCCCCGTGCCATCTTCCCAGGAGGCGGGTTGCCGTCCCGTGCCGGGTCCCGTCTCCTTGGGGGCGGGAAGGGATTAAAGCTTATTAACTGCCTGTTAACAGGTCGTTAACAGGCAGAAAATAGGATTATCCCCTTTTTGCCCTCACAAGTGCGGGCTTCCCGAAGGCTCCAGAACCCGCCAGCTGAGCTCAGCGAGTACTGGGTCTGCGGGGGTCGGGGGGGGTGCATAAGTGTGGTGTGAAGGTGAGTGATGGGTGCAAGAGTGGAGAGGTGAGTATCTGAGGTAAGTGCAAAGTGTTAGTAAAAGTGTACTTACCTTTGTTTCTTCCTGCAGGCTTCAGTCGGTGTCTATGCGGAGAGTCTCGCACCTCCGTGTTGCAGATGAGAGATGGCCGTTGCATTCTCAGATGCAACAACCATCTCATTTCTGTAAAAGAAAGAAGTTTGATGAGGTCTTGCATTCAAGACCTCATCAAACTGCAGAGAATGTCAGTGTTTGACAGCTTCACAGAGCTGTCAAACGATGAAAATTCATCTGGCAAAAACTTTTGACAGATGAAACGTCATACGTTGACATTCTCTGCAACTGGCTTTCCCTTTATTGGCCTGCTAAGCCCACTGGGCGGGCTTAACAAGGTCAATCAAGGGAAAATAGCATGGGTTGGCCACAAGTCGATGGAGGCGGGACATCGACCTGCCAAGCAGTAGTCCCGCCTCCAACACGCCCCCGTTAACAAAATCGCCCCTAATATTTGGAGAGGGTCTCAGGATTGTATCAATATTTGAAGAGGGTCCCCGGGAGTGTACCAATATTTTGAAGGGGTCCCCAGAAGTGTACCAGTATTTGGAGAGGGTGCCCAGGAATACAACAATATTTGGAAGGGTGGGGTTCTCCAGAAGTGTGTCACTATTTGGAGGGAGTTCCTGAGAGTGAGTCAACATTTACAGAAGGCCCCTTCACACAGAAAAAATTGAAAATCACTACCCTAGCAAAATGATCCAAATGCATTACCAAGAACCTGCAAAGTTCTCCAAAGGCTTCCAGTGACAATTGAAGGCATTTTGATCAAATCAAAGATCTTTCATCTGAAGGTAGTTACATTTAATTTTTTTTAAAGAATAAATGAACTGCTGGCTCTGGGTTTAAAGATTTAGGTGTCACATAATGCCCAAGTTGAACTCCTTGACCTGACTGCCATTTAAATTCAATGCGCCCCAAGGTCCTCTATTGAAGATGCTGCAGAAAGGTCTCCCCGATGGCTCAGAGGTAAAGTTAACATTTCTGAGACATACAGATCAGGAAAGTCTCACTTCCGTAACATCGCCCATCTCCGCCCCTTGCCTCAGCTCATCTGCTGCTGAAACCCTCACCCATGCCTTTGTTACCTCTAGACTTGACTATTCCAACGCACTCCTGGCCGACCTCCCATCTTCCACCCTCCATAAACTTGTCATCCAAAACTCTGCTGCCCGTGTCCTAACTTGCACCAAGTCCTGTTCACCCATCACACCCTGTGCTCGCTGATCTACATTGGGGCATTTAAGCAACGCCTCGATCTTTAAGTTCTCATCATTGTTTTCAAATCCCTCCATGGCCTCATCCCTCCCTATCTCTGTAATCTCCTCCAGCCCTACAACTCTCTGAGATAGCTACACTCCTCCAATTCTGGCTTCTTGAACATCCCTGATTTTAATCGCTCCATCATTGGCAGCCGTGCCTTCTGTTGCCTAGGCCCTAAGCTCTGGAAACCCCTCTCTAAACCTCTCCACCTCACTACCTCTCCTCCTTTAAGACGGTCCTTAAAGCCTACCTCTTTGACCAAGCTTTTGGTCATCTGCCCTAATATCTCCTTATGTGGCTGGGTGCCAAGTTTTGTTTGATAATCGCTCCTATGAAGCACCTTGGGACATTTGACTACATTAAAGGTGCTATATAAATGTGTTGTTTTTGTTGAGTGTTAGCTGATCTTAGCTGCAGTTGTGATAGGGCAGCTAATATTAGCCTCTGCGCCTCTGAAATTTAGAAGGGAAAATTATCCAAGTGACTCCTGCAGGAAGATGTATGTGTGGACACTGGGCAAGGCCAGTACTGCGCTGGACTGTAAATTCTTCCACAGTCAGGTAGTCTGTGCACACTCACTCGCAAGTTTACATGAGAAACCGGGGGACATCACAATGTATCCCAGCCTTCAGGGCAAGAGAAATTTAAACAGCTATAACATATTTCACTCATGATGTGATCTCTCTACACAGATGCGGCCGGACCTGCTGTGATTTCCAGCAAAAAAAAATTGTTTTTTGTTTGTTTTTCATACAGACCCCAGCATCTGCAACATTTGACCCCTTGTGACCCCACCTCATTGTTCTTTGATGTAATGTTTTCCTGACTGACCTGTTTGGACTCCATTCACACCTTTGATTGCTGTGATTATCTCTCTGCCGAGGTGTGATAAAGGGCAGTTAGAAAGATTACCTGTAATCATCTGGCAGTATTCCCTGACTATATATGCTGTGCCTATATGCTTCTCATCACTTCACCTGACGAAGGAGCAGCGCTCTGAAAGCTTGTGATTTCAAATAAAGCTGTTGGACTATAACCTGGTGTGTGACTTCTTACATATTTCACTCAAAACTGGAAACAAAAGGTGTTTGTTAGTCTCAGGGACTATTGACTCATAAACAAATTGCAGGAAGCTGTGGAATGTGAGATTCCTGAGATTTTATCAGGTTGTTAATTGTGGAGAAAAAGAGTCTTTCTCCAATTATTAATTAAAGGATATGAATTTCACTCAATGGTCGCTTCAAGCCAGTCCTGGTCGAGCTGCTGAGGCACTTCAATTCATAGCCTGGTTGAAATTAGTAGTCTGGAGTTGTACCAAATCTAGACTCCGTGAAGCTTGGTGAAGCTTGGCCCAGTCCCTGTGCTAACTGTTTTAAAGTGCACATGTGGTGTGTCCTATAATGCACAATGCGTTGACATCACAGGGTAAATCCACGAACTCTATGTTCTCGGTGAGGAGCTCCATTCGAAGGGAGCACGGGCAGGGACAGAGATAAGCACCTTAGCAACTGAGGAATATAAAGGGATGGAAAGACCATTTCAGTCCATTGAGCTAGGCCCACTATAATGCCAATTCTCCGCACTCCCTTTGATTGCAACTCCCCACTGCATCACAGGATCAGTGAACTTATCCTGATAAATCATCCCTACGATTCATTATAGGGCATCCAATACAACGTGTTACACTGCACCAGATACAGATGCAGATACAGGCCCTGAGAATCATCAAAGACGCGAGCCACCCTAGCCACAACCTCTTCGCCCTGCTCCCATCCGGTAAGAGATACCGAAGCATACTCTCGTACCAGCAGGTTTCGAATCAGCTTCTACCCCCAGGCCACAAGACTCATGAACGAATAATTTATTATTATTTATTACTGTTGTTTTATTTATTATTACTGTATTTCTATTAGTATTTTTATCATTGCTATGCCATATTTATTCCAATGTTGGGAGGACTCGTAAAAATCAACATTTCATTATGCAGTACACATGTCTGCTGCATATATGACAAATAAAATTGAATTGAATTGAGATGTTCCCATGTTTGGATATTCTGTGATGGTGTCTATCAAAGAAGCAGGAGTCCCAGTCAAAGCATTCACCTCTGAGCATTTGTGCGATGGGATCAATATGATTCCCTTGATGGCTCTGCCTCATCCTTGTCTCCAACAACTCATCACACCAGTCCCATTCTGACTTAACAACAGAAAATGCTGGAAAAACTCAGCAGGCCAGGCAACATCCGTGGAGAGAAAATAGAGTCAACGTTTCAGGTCGAAACCCTTCGTCAGCACTGGAAAGGGTTAGGGAAGAGAGATTTTTAAGCCCGGGCAGGGAGGAGGGGAGGAAAGAACAAAGGGAAGGTCTGTGATGGGTTGGAAGGCAGGACAAAAGGGATGATGGTGCAAGGCAAAAGGAGATGGTAATGGGACAAGTTAAGAAACAAAAGATGGCTCTAGATGATGTGTGAACGATGATGGCAGCAACATTAACAGCTGCCATGTGAGGAAGCAAGAGAAAGAAATACAGGTATAACAACAGAAAATCTCATTCTGACACTTGACCTTTAATGTAATGGAAAATCCAATGAATGGATGGCCCTGACTCTCAGACAGTGAAGTACCTATCTCTCAATGGTTACAGGTTCAAAGGCTGAAACTTGCTGCCTGTAGAAGGTGGGAGCTGAATCACCCAACCCTGAGCTGGGGGCAGTTCAGTGGGAAGTCAAAATAAACACAGTTGGCTTCCTGTGGCGCAGAGTGCTGAAGGAAGCAGGCTGCAGAGAAACCTGCGACCGAAACATCCCATCCTCCTACACAATGGTGTAAGGCTCCAAGAACCTCAGAATGCAAGGAATGAGAAGACAGCAATTAACATCAGACCTATTCCTTCTACATACCATGTACAAGTTACTCCATAGACTCTACTCCACGCATTCAGTCTCCTGAGGAAAGGTTCTGAAAAACTTCTTCCTGCCCACTCCCGAAGATAAACCATGCAACAATGCAGAAAGTCTATCTAACCTCATATCCTACGTTACACGTTCTTAATCAGCTTGCCTTGTCGTGACACTTCCATGGTCTGGAACCATCATAGTTAATTGCACTCTCTCTATCCTTGTAAGCATCAACAACAACCACTTGTATTTATATAGCACCTTTACCGTAGTAAAATGCCCCAAGGCGCTGCACAGGAGTACTTTAAGACAAAAAAAATTCAATCCCTTTCTTAACTAGAAATGCAGGTGTTAATCAGTCCAGCATTGACCGTTTCAGTTGTGAGTTGGTGCCTAGTTAATATACAGAATTGCTAGATGAAAAAAGACCAAGATCTATCCCGTTCGCCTTCTCCTATCCTGGTGGTTGCATGATACAACAATAATGGAGTTGTTGACTAACCATAGCAACTGCCCCCGTCCAAGTAATATAAGATTCTGAGGGGGCTTGACAGGATAGATGCTGAGAGGATGTTTCCCCTCATGGGGGAATCTAGAACTAGGGGGCATAGTTTCAGAATAAGGGGTCGCCCATTTAAAACAGAGATGAGGAGGAATTTCTTCTCTCAGAGGGTCGTGAATCTTTGGAATTCTCTACCCCAGAGAGCTGTGGAAGCTGAGTCATTGAATATATTCAAGGCGGAGATAGACTGATTTTTGAAAAACAGGGGAGTCAAGAGTTATGGGGAGCGGGTCGGAAAGTGGAGTTGAGGTGAAGATCAGCCACGATCTTATTAAATGGCGGAGCAGGCTCGAGGGGCCGAATGGCCTACTCCTGCTCCTTATGTTCTTATGTAACCTCTATCAATTAGTCTGCAACAGACCCAGAAATAACATGAGGAAATTCCCAGTAGTGGAGAGATTTGGGAGCTACAGGTCCAGAGATACCAAGAGCGGTGTGGTGAGGGGGGGGGGGGGGGGGAGGGGAGAAAACTGGGAAAAAAAGAATGTAGGAAATGGACTTAAGATCAGCAAGCAGATCAGTGTAAAAGGTACATAGAGGAACGTGGCATGAAGGTTAGTGCTGGTTGACATCACACAGTAGTGTGGGATGGCGGAGGTTTGTCCAATAAGCAAATACAGCTGGCTGTATAACAGAGTGACCAGGAGTTTTTGTCAGGGTGTTGACTCATCACAGTTTACACAAGAATCACAGGCAACAGTTACTCATTCCGAAACCACTAAGAAAACAGGGACCGAGGCAGATCAAAGCAGCCATCATTGACTCTCATTCACCTGTTACCAATGAGCCCCTAATCACCGTTTACACTACCCGATTGGAATTGGCAAATCAAGTGTATAGAGGCCGTGTGAAGTTAATTCAGAGCAAATCCAAACATCAAAGAACCGTGGAGGGTTGCTGCATTTCCTCTGGATTGACAAACCACTGTACACACTTGAACTGAATTCACTGCAGAACGGGCATCCCATAACTCAACATGTTAGTTATGATGGTTAAATTTCACCGTTGACCTACTTTTCCTTCCCCTCCTCTCCTTTGAAATCAGTGACCCATCCTGGGTTATTGTTGCACAGGTGCCGACTACCCTCTGGTGGCTCATCCAAGCGGCTATTGTTCATCTGTGAGCCTAGACAATGGGTTTGGGCAGGCCATCCAACCATGGAGGGTGAGGGAAGGGGGCGGGGGGGGGGAGAGGTGGGTGGAGTTGCAGTTAATTTCTGTCCTCACCCGCACATCCCAACAGCAAACATGTGCCAAGATTTTAGGATACGAGTTTTTCTTCCTTGTTTTCAAATCCCTCCGTCGCCTCGCCCCCTCCCTATCTCTGTAATCTCCTCCAGCCCTACAGCCCTCTGAGATCTCTGCGTTCCTACAATTCTGGCCTCTTGTGCATCCCCGATTTTCATCACTCCACCATTGGCGGACGTGCCTTCAGCTGTCTGGGCCCTAAGTTTTGAAATTACCCCCCCAAAACCTCTCCACCTTTAAGATGCTCCTTAAAACCTACCTCTTCGACCAGGCTTTTGGTCATCTGTGCTAATATCTCCGTTTATGGTTCCATGTCAAAACTTGTCTGATAACACTCCTGTGCAGTGCCTTGAGACATTTTACTGTGTTAAAAACGTGATATAAATACAAGCCATTGTGGTTGTTGTGTTCAGTTTACGTTCAATGCGGCAGATCTTGACTTTGTGCGATAGTGTAAAACAAATAAGCAGCCTGTTTTACCTTTCTCCCGATTTTAATTTCCATTGAGGTCCATATGAAAAAGTAGAGGTATGGGGGGGGGAGTCCCATTATTCAGGGTGTAAACATCATTTGAGTAATCCTGCACACATGAGCACTGGCAGCCACTTTTCTTACATTGAGCATTAGCAGTGAGTGCCAGTAGGCTAGACTCCACGAAGCCCAATCTTGTCCTCACTTAATGCTCCAACACAGGGGATCACTGGATGGCGGTCAGGGGTGAAAGCCTGGCTCCATGCTAGGGTGCCAACTCTGCTTGGCCGCATTCCTGGAGGTTCCATCACACGAAGGTCCTGCCTTCAACTGCCCCGCTCAGCCTTTATTCCCCATCTCCAATATTTTTATAACTGATAAACAAAAGTATTCAAAGAAAATGAAAAAAAATACATGATCTTTTTTAACGCCCCTATGATATTTCTCCCGGGTTGCTCACAGCAGGAAATTAATCTTCAATTCCTGGAGGTGCTAGGACAATCCTGGAGGATTGGCAACCCTAACTGCAAGGAAAAACTGGCCTCTATATAATATAGGAAGGAGGGAAGACTAAGGGAGGTAAGGAGCTTGAGAGTTTTGAGATCTTGCTGGAGTTGGCGATCATCCGCTTAGTCTTCATGTCAACAGAGTGAGCACGCAGGTAGGAGGAAGCCTATGCAGGACATGGTATTAGGAAGACATATTTTGTCCTGGAGTGTTGATAGTTTTGATGGGAGGAGGTGGCGTAGTGGTTATGTCACTAGACTAGTAAGCCAGGGGGCTCAGTCAAATGCTCTGAGGGTATGGGTCAAATCCCACCACGGCAGCTGGTCGAATTTAAATTCAATTTAATTCTGGAATTAAATGTTAGTCTTAGTAATGGCGACCATGATACCATTGTTGATTGTTGCAAAAAACCCATCTGGTTCACTAATGTCCTTTAGGGAAGGAAATCTGCCGTCCTTACCTGGTCTGGCCTACATGTGACTCCAGACCCACAGCAATGTGGTTGACTCTTAATGCCCTCTGAAATGGCCTAGCAAGCCACTCAGTTGTAAACAACCGCTACGTAAAACAATCTACACCATATGGGCTGCAGCGGTTCAAGAAGGCGGCTCACCACCATCTTCTCAAGGGCAATTAGTGATGGGCACTAAATGCAGGCCTAACCAGCCAGCGACGCCCACATCCCATCAATGAATAAAAAAAAAAGACATATTTTGTCCTGGAGTGTTAACAGTTTTGATGGGTTTCGCATTATAGAGATGGCAACTACTTTCATTTGTAAACATAGCCCAAAATTGAAATGGCTGAGAAAAATCAAGGCAGGCTGGATGGCTGAAACCTAACCCTTGCAGCAACAGATTTAATTGAGATTGAGAAGTACAAATTGGTAGCGTTTCTGCTTCCGCCCAGCGTTAGTCACCAGGCCTGAAGTGTTGCGAATTGCTGTGTGCAGCTGTTTTGTCTTTGCAAGCACAATCATGTTCTGTAGCAAACGATGTTAATAAAGCTGCATGTAACCATTATCATCTCACTAATAAACAGGCAGCCAGGTGACAGGTGACCCGGGTGGCCTTTCTAAAATGAGCGCCTGCACGTAAATAAAATAGTCTCTGCTTGTTAATAAAAGGTTAATAGCACCTGATGGAAAAGGCTCAACCTAAACTGTCACACATGCAAGGAATTTCTACAATCCTCAGAGGAGTTAGCGTAAGCTTTTTCTTTATGTAATCCTTCAGGATATTTGAACAGGTTTTTTTTCCCCCTAGGCTTTCAGCTGATTTTTTCAGCAGTTTTTGGGCGGGTGGAGGGGGGGGTGGTGTGTGAGACGAGCTCCACTGCTCCTTGCCTGGGTGCCCGGCCGCTTTATTTCTAGAGCTGGTTCTGCAGGGGGCACAACACGCCCAGCCAAAGGCGGGCAGGCAAAAGTTAGCAGGAAGCCTCGGCCAACGGAAACCCAACAGCAGTTAAACTCCTCCCAATAGTCTCTGCCTCAATAGTCATGCGCGGTAAAGCTTTCCATATTCTAATAACCCTGTGTGTGAAAAAAATTCGGCTAGCTTCATTCTTTTAATGATAATGCTGAGTCTATACCCTCTTGTTACCAAATGCTAAGCAATGAAAATAATCTTTTACTACTTGTCCTCTCAAAACTTTTCATAATTTTAAAAACCTCTCTTAGATCCTTAACCTTCTCTATATCAGTGGGAAAAAACCTAGTTGTTCAAACCTTTCTTCAGAACTATAACCACTCATTCTTGGTAAAATTCTAATGGATCCTCACTACTCGCTCTCCATGGCTCTAATATCCTTCCTACAATGAAGTCTTCAGAACTACATGGAAAGCTCCAGCTGTGGCCCAAACAATATTTTGTAGAAATTCAACATCACTTTCTTCCTTTTGTGTTCAACTATCTTAAATATAAAACCCAGAATCCTATTTTCCTTATTTATAGCCTTTGCTACCAGCACTCACGTGTAAAGATCTATTTGTCTGCACCCGAGATATCTTTGTTCCTCCACTCTCTTAAGAGTTTAGGGTATACTTCCCTTTCTTTTTAGGACATACTTATTTTTCCCAGACTACAGGTCTTCACATTTATGTGCGTTGAACTGCACCTGCCACCCACCTGCCCACCCTCTGTAATGGAAATGGCAATGACAGGTAGAACTTATTGTTTTCTTACTTTATCTGGTAGGTATTACTGAGCAGGCTCATAATTTCTGATTATTAGAAAGGGGACAATCTATACACTTACTGTTGCATCTACGTTATCTCCTTTTGCCCACACCATGACAGTATTAAAGAAGAACAGGAATTTCTCCTAGTGTCCTAGCTAACGCTCCTCCCTCAACCATTGCTGCCGAAACAGAGATTACTTGCTCTTGGTAGAACCTTGCTGTGTGCAAAATGGCTCCCTCATTCACAAATATGGCACCAGTCACTGACCTTTAAAGTAATCCATTGCATGTGAAGAACACTGGGATATCTGAGATGTGCTAAATGCTAGCTCCTTCTTTCCTTTGTTTCAATGACCTCATGAAAGAGGATTACTGCTCACAGCTTGTCATCCTCACTGATAATGTCAAAGAAAGCTCAATTTGACGGTGTTGCATGAAGGGAGCTCTGCACAAAATGGCTGCCCCCTAACCAGCAGTTCAACAGTGTTACAATCAGTGACTGCGGGTGACCAATAACATTTAGTGATGATTCCGCACTGCTGACTGGAGGGGGCGGTGGAGAGGGGAAGAATATGATCGTTTTTCTTAAATCTGGTCAATGCTACTTCATGACTGGTCATTTATGTGTCAGCAGTTTGAGATCTAGAGGCCAGACTACGAGTGAGGCCCTGGAAACCCATAGTGAGAGATCAGCTAATGTTTATGACAACAAAGCTACATTTGTGGTTGGAAATATCAGGAGAGTCTGCAGTGGACCCTTACATAGTGGCATAGTGGTTAGCGCTGTTGCCTCACAGCGCCAGGGACCCGGGTTCGAATCCGGCCTCGGGTGACTGTCTGTGTGGAGTTTGCACATTCTCCCCGTGTTTGCGTGGGTTTCCTCCGGGTGCTCCGGTTTCCTCCCACAGTCCAAAGATGTGCGGGTTAGGTTGATTGGCTATGATAAACTGACCCTTAGTGTTAGGGGGATTAAATACGTGGGGTTACGGGGATAGGGTGGGATATGTGTTGGTGTAGGGGTTACGGGGATCGGGTGGGATATGTGTCAGTGCAGGCTCGATGGGGTGAAATGGCCTCTATCTGCACTGTGGGGTTTCTGTGATTCTGTGATATGGTGCAGATTCCAAAGCCAGTTTGACTCAAGTCTTCTTTCATCCTTGACCTGGCCATGTGCCGTCCAATAGTCTGCCAATATGAGATAAGCAAGTTGAAGTAACATGTTTTTTAACATTCATTCATGGGATGTGGGCATCACTGGTAAGGCCAGCATTTATTGCCCTTGAGAAGGTGGTGGTGAGCTGCCTCCTTGCACAACTGAGTGGCTTGCTCGGCCATTTCAGAGGACAGTTAAGAGTCGACCACATTGCTGTGGGTCTGGAGTCACATATAGGCCAGACCGGGTGAGGACGGCAGGTTTCCTTCCCTAAAGGACATTAGTGAACCAGATGGGTTTTTACAACAATCCGATAGTTTCATGGTTACCATTACTGATACTAGCTTTTTATTCCAGATTTATTTAATTAATTGAATTTAAATTCCCCAGCTGCTCATGGTGGAATGTGAACTCATGTCTCTGGATCATTAGTCCAGGCCTCTGGATCATTAGTCCAGGCCTCTGGATTACTAGTCCAGTAACATAACCACAACGCTACCGTTCACTCATCACTAACAATATGGTTGAGAATCATTCTCATCTTCTGCTTGAGCTGATGAGGGTGAATTTTGTTCACTTAAAAATGTTTACCTTTACCAAATAAGCCCATCTGAGAACTTGAATGTTACTCCCATATCTGAAGATGTTCTTCTAACACTTCCTTCGCCCTCCAGGACATTACACAGCAACAAAAAAGCTTATCATTTGATGGGTGATCCTTCTCTCATCTTTAACCTCCTCTCTTTCTTTCTCTCTCTGAGTCACAACCTTTCTTGTCTCTCTCTTTTTATCAATATTATTAAGGTCAATGTTTTGTGAACATTCTTCTCTCGTTGCTCCTAGGCCACAAAAACGCCATCCGACACAGTCTTCCGCCTCTCCGCATTCTCACTGTGTTGAAATCGAGACTCATTGCACCATCTCCTACCTCTAACGCATTCTTTCCCAGAACCTCAAAACTGTGGAACTCCTTAATTCCCTCCTTCCTCTTGTAATCTGTAGCCTTTAAAACTGCATCACCTGATCACAAATTCCTGATTCCTCACCAACTCCCTTTCAACCTCAGTGGCGTCTTGTGATCTCGGGCCTTTCCCTTCACTTAAGTTTCTTGATGGAAAAAAAACGGGGTAGCTAACTTCTCAAATCAGAGATTAAGGATGTTAAATTCTGGTCATTTTAATTCAGTGTATTGAAGGCCCTAGAGCCAGTAAGATTGGTGATAACAGGGCAGTAAGTGGGGGGGGTGGGGGGCGGGGGTGGAGCTGATGTCAGCCACCGATTTTTGGGCAGGACAAAATACAAACATTTATAATTATGCTGCCCTGATGGAACTAATTGGTTCGCTCTTTTAAAGTGCTAGCACAGGCACGATGGGCCGAATGGCCTCCTTCTGTGCTCTATGATTCTATATCATTCTATGATTCTATAACCCACACCCTCGGAACCCCAGTTAGTGCAAGTATGGCAACAGTCAGCAAAATGAAAGTGGCAGTGGCAACATGGATATGAAATTGGCAGAGGGACAGAAAGCAGAGGGTAGCAGTGAACGGTTGTTTTTCAGACTGGAGTGAAGTGTGCAGTGGTGTCCCCCCAGGGGTCGGTATTAGGACCACTGCACTTTTTGATATATATTAATGACCTGGACTTGGGTATTCAGGGCATCATTTCAAAGTTTGCAGATGATACGAAACTCGGAAATGTGAGGTGGATAGTAACAGACTTCAGAGAGGGGATCTCATTGAAGCATACAAAATTATTACAGGGCTTGATAGGGTGGATGCTGGGAGAATGTTTCCCCTGGCTGGGGAGTCAAGAACCAAGGGCCACAGCCTCAAAATAAAGGGTAGGCCATTCAGGACTGAGATGAGAAGAAATTTCTTCACTCAGAGGGTGGTGAATCTTTGGAATTCTCTACCCCAGAGGGCTGTGGAGGCTCAGTCATTGAGTATATTCAAGACAGAAGTTGATAGATTTCTGACTAGTAAGGGCATCAAGGGATATGGCGATAGGGCCGGTGAATGGAGTTGAGGCAGAAGATCAGCCATGATCTCATTGAATGGCGGAGCAGGCTCGAAGGGCCGAATGGCCTACTCCTGCTCCTATTTCTTATGTTCTTATGTTCAGGAGGACATAGACAGACTGGCGAAATGGGCCGACACACGGCGGATTAAATTTAACGCAGAGAAGTGTGAAGCGATGCATTTTGGAAGGAAGAATGAGGAGAGGCAATATAAACTAAATGGTACAGTTTTATAGGGCGTGCAGGAATAGAGAGACCTGGGGGTATACGTAGATCTTTGAAGGTGGCAGGACAAGTTGAGAAGGCTGTTAAAAAATGATACGGAACCGTGGGCTTTATAAATAGAGCCATTGAGCACCAAACAGTTGCTGGGTCCTCAGTGGAATGCATGTATTTCAGTTCACTTGATTCAGTGTCAGTCAGTATTGTGCAATGAAGCACTCACTCCTCCGGCAAATAAGGAAGCCATGAAAGGTTAATCCAGACACCAAAACCTGATTTTACAAGGTTGCTGTTTTTTTTTCGCCTCTCTGATGCTCTCTTTTATGAAGCTAGCTGGCTGGACCCACCCAAAGGTTCTTGACAGAGTCAGATCCTTAAAACAACATTTAAACAAGGTATCATGCAAGACAAACCTAATACTTTGAAATACAAACAGAGTTAAAAAAAAACACATTTGTTTGCAAAAGCTGTTCCTATTGACAACTGTGTAGGTGTTGTGCTAGATACCAGAAGCACAGACCTTGCCCAGTACAGTACACCCAAGAGATCACTTGCCAGCTGGACCATCATCATTTACCCCTCGTAGCACCACCAATTTTAGGAACATAGGAAAAGGAGGAGGCCATTCAGCCCTTCGAGCCTGTTCCGTCATTCAATGAGATCTTGGCTCACCTGTACCTCAACTCCTTTTACCTGCCTTAGATCCATATCTCTTAATACTCTTGCCTAATAAAAATGTATCAATCTCAGTTTTGACATTTTTAACTGACCCCCCCCAGCCTCAACAGGTTTTTTGGGGGAGAGAGTTCCAGATTTCCACTGCTCTTTGTGTGCAGAAGTGCTTCCTGACATCACCCCTGAACGGCCTGGCTCTAATTTTAAGGTTATGCCCCCTTGTTCTCGACTCCCCTACCGGAGGAAATTATTATCTCTATCAATTTTATTCTGTCTGGTCCTGAAGACAGTGACTCCTGCTGGGACATTGCCTTGTGGGTGTTGTCAGATCTCTGGGACCTGCCCAAGTGGCTATTTTACACCAGTGATGCTAGGCGGTGATTGGCATCAAGCTGTTTCATTGTTGAGCCCAAACCTGCGATGATAATTTATACTTGCTGTTGAATGGTCTGTGCTAAATTGGCTGATCTGAGATTAGGCAGAGACAGTCTCAGCATCTCCCCAGCTAATAAGAGAAAAGAAAGAAAGACTTGCATTTCTATAGCGGCTTTCGTGATCTCAGGACGTCCCAAAGCGCTTTACAGCCAATGAAGTACTTTTGAAGTGTGGTCACTGTTGTAATGTGAGAAATGCGGCAGCCAAGTTTGCACACAGCAAGGTCCCACAAACAGCAATGAGATAATGAGCAGATAATCTGTTTTTAGTGATGTTGGTTGAGGGATAAATATTGGCCAGGACACCGGGGATAACTCTCCTGCCCTTCTTCAAAATAGTGCCACGGGATCTTTTACATCCACCTGAGAGAGCAGACGGGGCCTTGGTTAAACATCTGATCCAAAAGACGGCACCTCCGACAGTGCAGCACTCCCTCAGCACTGCACTGGAGTGTCAGCCTGGATCATGTGCTCAAGCCTTTGGAGTGGGACTTGAACCCACAACCTTCTGACTCAGAGGTGAGAGTGCTACCCACTGAGCCAGGGCTGGAGGGGGTTCCTGTTCTTGATTGCTGTCCATTCAGTCCTGTGGGAAAGTACGTGTGTGTGTGTGTGTGTGTGTGTGTGTGTGTGTGTGTGTGTGTGTGTGGATGTCAGGTGTGAACTCAGCTGCCGCGGACGATCTTTCCGCCTCAATCTGATGGCACGCACCACACTAGTCAAATTTTGAGGCTGGGTCCTCAAAATCGGGATGGGGTGGGGGGGCTCTTCGCCCCTGCACCAGGCGGCCGACCAGCGGCCTTCGGTCAGTCGCTAAAGTCAAAATCGACCTCAGTGCCTCACTTGAAGGGGGGAAAATCGAGCTCAAGTCCCCTCCACAGTTTAAACTTTTTGCCTCCCAGGGACCAGATTCCACGACGATAGCGTCTGGCAGAGAAGAAGAGAAAAGAAACGCGCGAGTCCTCACTGCTGGCATTTCTGTGCGGCCTTGCAGCATTAACGCGTGACAGATGTTTTTCCCGGAATAACAGAGTTTGTACAGCAGCGTCAAAAAATATTTCAGGGTCCTCTAAATTAAGACTAAAAGACAATAATCTCCATTCTTATTCATTTGAAAAATGACCAGCGATTTTTTTCTTTTTGAGGAGCAGCTTAAACATGTGATAAAAATAGAAGAGGTCGTGGGTAGGGCCAAGGGCTGTAAAATTCACAAGATTGACCATAACTCACTGCATGGCCTGTGTCTGGGACTCCAACTTCCTTGTGCGTGGAACGGTTTCATGTCCCTGACTGGAGTTCAGAGCCACAGAGAGATAATACGAAGCAAAGCTTTTAAGCAGGGCTTTTTTTATTTTCCCCGGGAGAGTTTAGCAGAGTAGGAAGGGTTTTTTTTTCTCTTGTGATTGCGGTATTTGTACAATTGCACAGTCCAAATATCATTGCATGACATCCTGCTTTAAACTGACGGCTGCGGCAAAAAAAAAATCTCAGCCTTCTTGCCTGACCTTTAAGCTTGGTGGAAACTAGATAGTTTGTACATCTGTTACAAGTGCAAATATCGTGCGCCTCCTGCACAGTGGATCAGTGCTACAGCTGTGCAACTTGTTTACCCATGAAAATGCAATTCTCAGCTGTCAGGAAATTGCCATTTGTCTCACTCGTTTTTGACCATTGCTCGCTCTCTCACTTTTTTTTGCTCTTTCCATCTGCGTCTCACGCACTCTGTCCCTTTTGGCGTCCGAATAGGCTCAGCTTTCCCTGGCTGCAGACTTTGGCCTAGAAGTTCGATGGTGCTGCATCCGCTTTTTTCAGGCGTTAAACGGGCGCCTAAGCCAAAATATGGCGGGCAGGAAGGGTGTGCCCGTTATGAGTCGGAAGTGCGCCAGCTGCCATAGTGGTATAGGCACAAAAATAGGGGTCCATTTATCAATCCCTGTATCTTGCTTCTCTCTCTCTCTTTCTCCCTCCCTCTGTCCTGCTCTCTCCCCTCTCTTTCTGTTTCCCATTTCCCATTTCCTGAATCTGTTGTCAAATCTCAAAGGCCACAAACATTCTAATGGAGAACGGCCACCTGTTTCCACATGTGGTGGATCAGCTCCCTTACCCTCTGCGCTTGGAGGCGGTAATAACCATCGATGCTGCTGAATCCATTTAATGACCATTCCATAATTCATCAGGCTGTAACAGGATGAGCTTATTACAAGCTCTAATTTTAATTAGTTATGGTAAATGCTTCTGCGGAAGATCTGTCTTTCCCACCTGTTGGTGATCTGGGCAATCAGCAATCTTTTTTGTGCTGTCTCTAGTTTCTGTGGCCTCGATTTTTAAAGGGTATGGTGTGCGTGAGCCCCGAGTGGGCGCTGAACTCGGGGACGTGAAGACCCAGCCAAGGTTAGCGACCAGGCCTCATTTTTTTTTTCTCTTCTTCCCTCCCACATGGCAGCTGTCCGTCCTTCTGCTAACGCAATTCACGCCCCATCTAGCGCCATCCTTTGTTTCTTAACCTGTCCCATTACCACCTCCTCTCGCCTTGAATATCTCTTAATGTCTCTCAATGTCTCTTAATCTCTCCTGCTTTCTATCCTATCACTGACCTTCCCTTTTGTTCTTTCATTCCCTCCCCCTTTTCTGGACTGGACAGACTAGATGCAGGGAGGATGTTCCCGATGGTCGGGGAGTCCAGAACCAGGGGTCACAGTCTAAGGATAAGGGGTAAGCCATTTAGGACTGAGATGAGGAGGAATTTCTTCACCCAGAGAGTGGTGAACCTGTGGAATTCTCTACCACAGAAGGCAGTAGAGGCCAATTCATTAAATATATTCAAGAAGGAGTTGAAGGAATCACTGTAATACAGAGAAATGATATTGGGTCAAAAGATCAGGATAATGAAACAGTTTGGGTGGAGGTAAGGAATAATAAGGGGAAAAAAACACTAGTGGGCATAGTCTATAGGCCTCCGAACAGTGGCAACTCTGTTGGACGGAGTATCAATCAGGAAATAGTTGAGGCTTGTAATAAGGGAACATTTATAATTATGGGGGATTTTAACTATCATATTAATTGGACAAATCAAATTGGGCAGGGCTGCCTTGAGGATGAGTTCATTGAGTGTATTAGGGATGGGTTTCTTGAGCAGTATGTAACTGAACCGACCAGGGGGCAAGCAACCTTAGATCTGGTCCTGTGTAACGAGACAGGATTAATTAAAAATGTCCTAGTAAAGGATCCCCTTGGAATGAGTGACCATAACATGGTTGAATTCCATATTCAATTAGAGCGTGAAAAGGTTGGCTCTCAAACAAGCGTGCTAAGCTTGAATAAAGGAGACTATGAAGGTATGAGAGCAGAATTGAGTAGTGTGGATTGGGAAAATAGATTAAAGGGTAAGACGATACATGATCAGTGGTGTACATTTAAGGAGTTATTTTACAACTTCCAAAAAATATATATTCCACTGAGAAGAAAAGGGTGTAAAAGAAAAGACAGCCATCCGTGGCTAAGTAAAGAAATTAAGGATAGTATTCGACTAAAAACAAGGGCATATAAGGTAGCCAAATCTAGTGGGAGGATAGAGGATTGGGAAAACTTTAAAAGACAGCAAAAAATAACAAAAAGATTGATTAAGAAAGGGAAGATAGATTATGAAAGTAAATTAGCAAAAAATATAAAAACAGATAGTAAGAGTTTTTATAGTTATATAAAAAGAAAAAGGGTGGCTAAAGTAAATGTTGGTCCCTTAGAGGATGAGACTGGGAAATTAATGGTGGGAAATATGGAGATGGCAAAAACACTGAATGAATATTTTACATCAGTCTTTACAGTAGAAGACACTAAGACTATCCCAACACTGGACAAACAGGGGGCTAAAGGAGGGGAGGAGCTAAACACGATCAAAATTGTGGTGTATGTAACCTGTTCCACCTTAAGAGAACTACCTTAAGAGATGTACTACTTTCTCTTGGCTGCTGTATACTGTAATACCGGTGGTGACCACACCGGTATATAAGTGTTGTGTAGGGATTTGCTGGGCAGTTCAGCCCTGACCTCTGAATAGTAAAGACCTGTTAAAAGTTATTCTTGTGGTCTGTGTCCAGTGATTTATAATAAGCATAACTGGGACACACAGACTTAACAGTGGCGACGAGTCCGATCTTACCCTGCGGCAGTTTTACATCCAAGGCAGCTTCGTCCTCAGAACGGGCGTCGAGAAGAGGCATCCGCCCTCATCATCCTGCTGAGCACCATCGCACGCGAGGCATCGAGAACCCGGGTTAAAAAGAAAAATTCTGACCACGAAGCCCTCCATCAGCGACAGGCAGTGATCATCCCTTCTACCACGGTGGTGGGTAAGCCGATCAGCGACACGAGCAGAAAGTCGGCCGCGTGGACTGTGGAGTGGGGGAGGGAAAACGGAGGAATAAGGGCGGAGAACTCGACCACGGCCGGTGAAAAGGGCCGGGCTGCAATCGAGGCCGAGAGGCGCAGCGACTGGGGCAGCTTAAGGCACGAAAGCCGCGGAGAACTCAAACGCAGCCGGTGTAAAGGACCGGCCTGCATGCGGGGCAACCGCGGGGGAGTAAAAGCAGCGTCGGGGAAGTGAGAACCGCTGGGGAGGCGAGAACGGCAGCAGCACGGCAATTGCCATTGCAGCCAGTGGGGGAAGAAGGCAAACGTGGGAATCCGCCATTGTAGTCGGCGGGGGAAGAAGACGAGCGCGGGAAGCCGCCATATTGAGAAAAAGAAAAATTTAAAAACTTGCAAGGATGCCTAAACATGGGAACATTAATACCTTTGATAGCGATATCGAAGATTGGACCACGTATGTAGAACGCATGGAAGTTTATTGTAAAGCAAATAAGGTACCAGATGATGAGAAAGCACTAACCTTATTAAGTTCAATGGGTGCGAAGACATACGGGCTATTGAAGCACCTTCTATCACCAGATAAACCGGCGGATCTTACTTTCGCGAATATTGTTACTGTCCTGAAAAATCATTTAAATCCCACGCCGCTGATGATAGCGGAACGATTTAAATTTTACAGAAGAACGCAGCTGAAAGACGAAAGCAACGCTGAATTTTTAATTGAACTGCGTAAGCTATCAAAGTACTGTCAGTTTGGAACAGGACTAGCAGATGCGCTGAGAGATAAATTTGTGTGTGGATTGTTAAAAGAAGGAACACAAAAGCGACTGCTTGAGGAGAATGATCTTACGCTTGATAAAGCTATCACTATTGCAGCATCGCAGGAAGCCGCAGCGAGAGGCACTGCGGAAATGCAGCTACGGTCACCGGAACTCAGCACCAATCAAATGGTCTTGGGTACAGTAAAACGTTATCGTTGTGGAAAGACAATGCACGATCAGAACCAGTGCTGGTTCAAAAATCAGGAATGCAGAAAATGTGGCAGCCTTGGTCACATAGCTAAAGTATGCTGGTCAGGAAAGAAGACCAGCAACAAAAAGTCACCGCAGGAAAAGTACAGAAAGGTGCACAAGGTGACAGAGAACAGCTCGAACGAACAGAAGTCAAATTCAGACTCCAGCAGTAATGAACTGGGTAGTCTAAGAGTACACAATGTTGGTAATGGAGCAGACCTCCAAACAATCTGGGTCACACTTCAGATAGCAGGAGTCCAAGTGAAGATGGAATTGGACACTGGATCGGCATTGACGGTCATGAATAAGCAAGATTACAAAAGGTTATTCCCACATATTCCCCTACGGGATACGGAGATTGTATTGAAAACATACACGGGGCAAAGAGTATACTCCATCGGGAAGATAGAGGTAAAGGTGGTCCACAAGGGCAAAGAAAGCCGAGGAATGGACTTATATGTACTACCTGAGGGAGGTCCACCACTACTGGGACGGGAGTGGATTAGGAAAATAAATATGGACTGGCATTCCTTAAAAGCACTAACGGTAGATTCCGGTAACAAAGATGTCAAACCTAAACGATTGTCCAGAATATTGGACGATGCTAAAGAGGTGTTCCAACAGGGACTGGGAACACTGAGAGGAATTACGGCAAACATCAAGGTTGAAGAACATGCAAACCTGAAATTTTTCAAAGCCAGACCGGTACCTTATGCGATACGACCTGCTGTGGAAGCTGAGCTGGAAGGGCTAGAACATTCAGGAGTACTGTCTAAGGTAGACTGGAGTGAGTGGGCCACACCCATTGTTCCCGTCATGAAGCGTTCATCGAGCAACAAGCCGGGGGAACCGGGGAAGGTTCGCATCTGTGGAGATTTCAAGATCACTGTTAATCCGGTGCTTCACACGGTGCAGTATCCGCTTCCGCGGATTGAGGATATCTTCGCTTCGTTGTCTGGCGGGAAACACTTCACCAAGATAGACCTGGCGCAGGCGTACTTACAGATGGAAGTTGAGGAAGAGTCACGCCAGTATCTCACGATCAACACGCATAGAGGCTTGTACCGGTATAATAGACTGGTTTTTGGAGTGGCATCGGCTCCAGCAATTTGGCAGAGGGCCATGGAGCAGGTATTACAGGGAATTCCAGGCACACAATGTTACCTGGACGATATTCTGATTACAGGAGATGATGACGAGGAACACCTTGCAAATTTGGAACTGGTGCTCACCAGATTGAAAGAATATGGACTTCCAGTTAATCGCCCGAAATGTGAGTTCTTTCAGAAGTGGATCTCGTACTGTGGTCATGTCATTGACCAGGAGGGGCTTCATAAGTCTCCTGACAAGATCGAAGCTGTTGTGAAGGCTCCCGCTCTGGATAATGTATCCCAGTTGAGGTCGTTCCTAGGGTTGATTAACTATTACCATAAGTTTCTGCCAAATTTATCCACGGTGCTGCACCCGCTGAACGCTCTTTTGCAGAAGGGAGTACCATGGAAGTGGAGCGAGGACTGTAAGAGGGCCTTTCGCAAAAGCAAGGCATTGATCACCTCAGAGGAAGTGTTGGCTCACTTCAACCCAACACTGCCTATTCGTTTGGCTTGTGATGCTCCTCCATATGGTATTGGGGCAGTACTCTCACACAAGTTGCCAAATGGCCTGGAGAGGCCAGTTGCGTTCGCATCCAGATCATTGACCTCCGCTGAGCGCAACTATGCTCAGATAGATAGGGAGGCTCTCAGCCTTGTGTGGGGAGTAAAGAAGTTTAATCATTACCTGCAGGGCCAAAAGTTTACGCTTCTGACAGACCACCAGCCGTTGGTATCCATTTTTAACCCTAAGAAGGGTGTTTCGGTGATGACAGCACAGAGACTCCAGAGATGGTTCCCTTTTCCTAGGGGCACATCAATATCAGATCGAATTCAAAGGTACAAAGCAGCATGGTAATGCTGATGGGCTGTTGCGCCTGCCACTACCTACAGAGGAGGAGGCACCGACGGTTGACCCTGTTGAGTTATTTCACTCGACCATCATCGAATGTTTACCAGTCACCAATGCAAGTATTGAAAGAGAAACCAGGAACGACCCGACACTGTCCCGGGTCTACGAAGTGACAGTGAAGGGATGGCCAGCACATGGTGATCCACTGTTACCGGCATTCTCAGCAAGACGAGACCAGCTGTCCGTCTGTCAAGGAACATTGATGTATGGAACAAGGGTGATTATTCCTCCTAAGTTAAGAGAGAGAGTTCTAAAGGAACTGCATGAAGGTCATCTGGGGGGAGTCAAGATGAAAAGCCTTGCTAGGGCTTATGTGTGGTGGCCGGGTATCGACCAACAGATAGAGGATCTGACGAAAAGCTGCTCAGGGTGCCAAAAAGTGCAAAGTGCACCTCCGATTGCACCGCTGCATCCATGGGAATGGCCTTCAACCCCATGGCAACGTGTACATATTGACTTTGCTGGTCCATTCATGGACTCCATGTTTTTAATTGCGGTGGATGCACATTCTAAATGGCCAGAAGTGATTAAGATGACTACCACTACCTCGGAAAAGACGATCGCGGTGCTAAGAACGATATTTGCGAGAAATGGATTGCCAGAACAAATATGTTCAGACAACGGACCGCAGTTCGTGTCAGAAGAATTCCAGAAATTCATGAAGAAGAATGGGGTGAAACATTATACCTCTGTCCCATATCATCTGGCTACAAACGGGTTGGCCGAGAGATTTGTACAAACATTCAAAAAAACAATAAAGGCCATGAGCGAAGATCAGATTCCACTACAACACAAGGTGGACAAATTCCTACTGGCATATCGAAACGCCACTCATGCAGTGACAAACCAAAGTCCTGCCATGATGTTCTATAACAGGAGGTTGCGGTCCAGGTTGGACTTGTTAAAACCAAATGTGCGGAGGGAAGTTGAAAACAAACAGTTCCAGCATATAAATAACAAGACCACTCGGAGTTTCGAAATAGGACAACCAGTGTTAGCCCGGGACTATAAAAATGAGAAATGGCAATCTGGAACAATTCGGGCCAGACAAGGACCCCTGATGTACACGGTAGATATTGGTGAAAATGTAATACGGCGTCATGCTGACCAACTGGTAGAATCGAGAACAAGGGTCGAACCCATGGTTACGGCAGAGACAACCGTGGAAGAAGTTAGTGAACCTGAAGCATCTACCTCAGAAGTGAATGTACCTGATGATGATGTCCAATCCATAAGAGATCAACTAGATGAGTCACCCCAGCAACGAGAATCAGAGACCCCTGAAAGGCGTTATCCAACTCGAATCAGGAGGACTCCTCAGAGACTGAATCTTTGAACTGTTTTGCATGAAGTTGTATATATATATGTTATTATGTTATGTTAAATGGGGATATAACTGTTAAGCTAAAAAGGGAGGATTGTGGTGTATGTAACCTGTTCCACCTTAAGAGAACTACCTTAAGAGATGTACTACTTTCTCTTGGCTGCTGTATACTGTAATACCGGTGGTGACCACACCGGTATATAAGTGTTGTGTAGGGATTTGCTGGGCAGTTCAGCCCTGACCTCCGAATAGTAAAGATCTGTTAAAAGTTATTCTTGTGGTCTGTGTCCAGTGATTTATAATAAGCATAACTGGGACACACAGACTTAACAAAAATCACTAATGAAGTGGTACTCGGTAAAATAATGGGACTCAAGGCGGATAAATCACCTGGACCTGATGGCTTACATCCTAGGGTCTTGAGGGAAGTGGCGGTAGGGATTGTGGGTACATTGGTAATAATTTTCCAAAACTCCCTGGACTCGGCAAAGGTCCCGGCAGACTGGAAAACTGCTAATGTAACACCCTTATTTAAAAAGGGCAGCAGACAGAAGGCTGGAAACTATAGACCGGTTAGCCTAACATCTGTGGTAGGTAAAATTTTGGAGTCCATTATTAAGCAGACAGTAACAGGACATTTGGATAATCATAATTTAATAGGACAAAGTCAGCATGGTTTTATGACGGGGAAGTCATGTTTGACAAATTTGCTGGAGTTCTTTGAGGAAGTAACGTATAGGGTGGATAAAGGGGAACCAGTGGACGTAGTGTATTTAGACTTCCAAAAGGCATTTGACAAGGTGCCACACAAAAGATTATTGCTTAAGATAAAAAATCACAGGATTGGGGGTAATATTCTGGCATGGATAGAGGATTGGCTATCTAACAGAAGGCAGAGAGTTGGGATAAATGGTTCATTCTCAGACTGGCAATCAGTAACTAGTGGTGTTCCGCAGGGGTCAGTGCTGGGTCCCCAACTCTTTACAATCTATATTAATGATTTGGAGGAGGGGACCAAGTGTAACATATCAAAGTTTGCAGATGATACTAAGTTGGGAGGGAAAGTAGTGAGTGAGGAGGACATAAAAAACCTGCAAGGGGACATCGACAGGCTAAGTAAGTGGGCAGAGATTTGGCAGATGGAATACAATACTGGAAAGTGTGAGGTTATGCACTTTGGCAGGAAAAATCGTAGAGCAAGTTATTATCTTAATGGCAAGAAACTGGAAAGTACTGAAGTACAAAGGGATCTGGGGGTCCTGGTGCACGAAACTCAAAAGGTTAGTATGCAGATGCAGCAAGTGATTAAGAAGGCCAATGGAATGTTGGCTTTCATTGCTAGGGGGATAGAATATAAAAATAGGGAGGTATTGCTTCAGTTGTACAAGGTATTGGTGAGACCGCACCTGGAATACTGCGTACAGTTTTGGTGTCCATACTTAAGAAAGGACATACTTGCTCTCGAGTCAGTACAAAGAAGGTTCACTCGGTTAATCCCGGGGATGAGGGGATGGACATATGAGGAGAGGTTGAGTAGATTGGGACTCTACTCATTGGAGTTCAGAAGAATGAGAGGCGATCTTATTGAAACATATAAGATTGTGAAGGGGTTGGATCGGGTGGATGCGGGGAAGATGTTCCCGATGATGGGTGAAACTAGAACTAGGGGGCATAGTCTTAGAATAAGGGGCTGCTCTTTCAAAACTGAGATGAGGAGGAACTACTTCACTCAGAGGGTGGTAGGTCCATGGAATATGCTGCCCCAAAAAGCTGTAGAAGCTACATCATTACATAAATTTAAAACAGAAATAGACAGTTTCCTAGAAGTAAAGGGAATTAAGGGTTACGGGGAGCGGGCAGGAATTTGGACATGAGTCTAGGTTCGGATCGGTCATGGCCCTGTGGGTAGCGGAGCAGGCCCAGGGGCCATGTAGCCTGATCCTGCTCCTATTTTGTGTGTCTAATTCTGTTAGATTCAGGAGATGGTTCTGTGATAGTGGATTGACGGTTAGGATCAGATCAGCCATGATCTTATTGAATGGCGGAGCAGGCTCGAGGGGCCGATTGGCCTACTCCTGCTCCTATTTCTTATGTTCTTATGTTCTTATGTTCTTAAGGCTAAAGGGATCAAGGGGTATGGGGAGAAAGCAGGGACCGGGTACTGAACTTGGATGATCAGCCATGATCGCATTGAATGGCGGAGCAGGCTCGAGGGGCCGAATGGCCTACTCCTGCTCCTATCTTCTACATTTCTATGTTTCTAAACCTGCTTTCCATTTCCTGCTTTTTTCCAGTTCTGATGAAACGTTAACTCTGTTTCTCTCTCCACAGATGCTGCCCTGGCCTGCTGAGTTTTTCCAGTGTTTTCTGTTGTTATTCCTCATTTTCATAGGTGTTCCTGGAGTCCTGCCTGCTGACCGGGTCACAGGAGCTCGGCTGTGGGTGTGGGGGGTGGGGGGGGTGACCTGTGGGAACGATCCCCGGTCTTAGTTGAAGGGAAGGGGAGGGGCTCTGGAGGTAATTGGAGTGAGGGGATGGGGAGGCCGTTGGCAAGGGAGGCCCAAGGCTTCTTTGTGAGGCCTGGAGGGGAACTCCTGCTCCTAAGGAAAACTGGCCCACAAGGAAACCTAAAATTAAATTTTAGAACTTACCTACCTGTTACTCCTCGCGCCCACGATCCCCCTCCCGGTGGCTCTGAGCTGATGGGGAAGCTGTCACTCCTCTCCCCTGCTCAGGCCTCCACCTAAAATTGCATATCGGGCCTTGATGACGCAGTTAGGCCCAGCCAGCATATTTAAAGAAGGACCCCGCTTTCTCCTTGTGGGCGTCCCGCTCGCCTGCTCAAAAGAGCAAGTTAATGTGGAGACACGGCATCACGGGACCCCGAGTGTAGTGTATTCAAGAGGGAGGCCGCCCCCCCCCACCCGTTTAATTAGGTGACGGGTGGGGCCACCTCAGGAACGCAGCGGTAAGTATGCGACCATTATTTTAACCACTCGCCGCCCCGCTCTGTTCCCGTTGGGCTGGCAGGGTTAAAATCGGGCCCTTATTTTGTTCACAGTGACACAATGCAGCTTCCCTGGTGGTTTGGCTGGTAAGTGTACCATGTGGTACTGGTTGCTATCCAGTAGCTTATTGTGTTAAAGTGGACCACTGTAGACCTTGCAGCAGCCATCAAACAGGGGGGATCGAGCGCTGGCCTGCTCCGTCACTTGCCTGCAGATCCATGCGGTACATTGGGCATCCTCTCCCTTCCTTTTTACCCGCCACTTCTTAGCCCACTCTCCCTTTCCCCTTGGTCAAAGCTATCAATGCGTCGAGATGCCGTTAAAGCTCATCAAAGACTATAAGAAAACGCTGGAAAAACTCAGCAGGCCAGGCAGCATCCATGGAGAGAGAAACAGAGTTAACATTTCAGGTCGAACATAGAGTTCAACATAGAGTTCAACAATTTCAGATTATCTGCCAAGACTATAAGAAATTTTGTTGCCCCCTTTTTTGCTACTTCCTTTAATTGTCCACAACCCCTTTAAATTTCACATACAAGCAGCTTTCTGTTCCCACCTCTAGCGTGATCCCTGCACCCATCCATAGCTGGACCAGGAGCTCGGAATAATTAGGTGAAGTTTGAGTGCTATTCGCACATTACTGTTCTGGTGAGATTCGCACCAGCTGTTACCATTTTGAACTGATTTACAGCAGTACAATAAAATTTAACTCCATATTCTCAGGAGGTAGCTGATACTAACAGATCATTGAAGGGCATGGAGAGTGAGCAGGAGAGTGGGATCAGGCCAGGTGTTCTCAGGTGGAGAACAGCACATACCTGATGGGCCGAATGGGCTGTTTCTGTGCTGTAACATTCTATGATACTATGAGATCTTGACGTTTTAATCGGGATGCATTCACTAATGAGGCACCAGTGCTCAAAATAGCCCTTTCCAAACCTCCAGACTCACTGGGCGTGATCTTGCCAGCCCTGGGGAGATGGGCTTGGGAGCGGGACTGCCGGGAAAGTGGCAGAATCTGTGGGCGGGTGCCCATCCCGCCCCCAACCCGCCTACATGTCCTCTTCCCAGGAGGCGGGTAGCCGACCCGCGCTGGCTCCTGTCTCCTGGAGATGGGAAGGGGATTACAGCCACTTAACTGCCTGCTAACAGGTAGTTAACAGGCAGTTAAGAGGATTATCCCCATTTTTCCACCAGAGGTGTGGGCTTCCCTACATCGGGAAACCCTGCCAGGGTCACCGAGGCGAGCAGTGGTTCTGCGGGGGTCGGAGGGGTGCAAAATTGCGCTGTGAAGGTAAGCGATGGGTGCAAGTGTGGAGAGGTGTGTATGTGAGGTAAGTGGAAAGTGATAGAAAATGTTTACCTACCTTTGTTTCTTCCTGCAGGCTTCAACAGCTGGGGATGTGGAGAGTCTCGCATCTCCGCGGCAGAGATGACAGATGGCTGCTGCATTCTCCGATGCAACAACCATCTAATTTCTGCTAAAGAAAGAGGTTTGATGAGCCTTGAATACAAGGACTCATCAAACAACAGAGAATGTCAGTGTTTGACAACTTCACAGAGCTGTCAAACGATGACAATTCATCTGTCAAAAACTTTTGACAGATGAAACATCATACACTGACCTTCTCTGTAACTGACTTCCCTTAATTGGCCTGCTAAGCCCGCTGGGTGGGCTTAACGAGGTCAATCAAGGGAAAGTAGCGTGGGTTGTCCAGAAGTCGATGGAGGCGGGACAACAACCCGACAAACAGCAGTCCCGCCTCCAACGCACCCCCATTTGCAAAATAGCCCCAAATGTTTAAACAGGACAAAACAGCAAATTAGAACTATAAGCACAAACAGGTCTAATACCTGGGCTTTGAGTGACAAATTGCCATGGATTGGATGACCGTGCGTCACTCTAAGGACTGATACCTGGAAACCCCTGGGCCAGCCACAGTTGGAGTATTGTGTGCAGTTTTGGGGCACTTCATCATAGAAAGGATACTGGAGAAGGTGCAAACCAGGGGATGAGAGGATATGGTTATAACGTGAGACTTGTAAAACTAGTAGCCAGTGGAGCAGAGAAGTTTAAAGGAGGATCAAGTGATCAAAATGATGAAAGAGTTTGAGGCTAAATTGTGAAAGATTATTTCCACTGATAGTGAATCAGTAACAAGTGGACATAAACTCAGGATTAGTGTTAGTAGCATAAAGGAGAAGGTGAGAATTTATTTTTCATGCAAAGGGTTATTATCATATGGAAACCATTACCATAAAGGAGTATTGAAGTCAAGTCAATCACAGCATTTAAGAGGGAATTAGATAAAAATTTCAAGAAGTAAAATAGTAAGGGTACAGAGGGCTGAAAATTCAGTAGGGTTAGCGCCCATTTTGCGGCGCTAGAGGGCCTAGCGCCGCAATGATAGCCGTTTCTGAAATTCACTTCGGCGCTGCCATCGGCGTTAGCCGGTTGCGCTGCGCCGGCACTGATGACGTCATCGGTGTGCGCAGCATCCCGGTTGCCGTGGCAACGCGCCCGAACGCCGAAATTCAGTTGCGGCCGCCTCGCCCGTGGCAGCCGCAACTAAGACTCTGGCAACCGAGTCTTACACAAGTTAGCGCCGGCGCATTAAGGTCGCGCGGCGGCCGGCCGCTTTCCCGCCGGCCGCCTGCCCGCACCTCCCTCCCCGGACTCCTCCACCCCCCCCCCCGCGGAACAGATGCGTCTGGCCTGCAAGCCCGGCACTTGTCCGAGGTGCCGGGCTCATTTTTGAAAAAATCAAACGGCCAGCGATCGGGTGAAGGCAGCGCCTCCTTAACGGGAGGAGGAGGCCTGCACTTCCCCAGCCTGCCGCACCGCATCGGGTGCCGCAGCGCCGGATTAGCGCCGCAATGCGGCACTCAGCGCCCATTGGGAGGCACTCACGCCCGCCAGTAGCGCCGGCAGCCGTCTGGGCGCGGCGCTACTGAATTTTTGGCGCGCGCAAGGGAATTAGCGCCGGCGCTAAATTTCCGGCGCTAAAGCCCTGGCGCGGCGTCAACTCAATTTCTAGGCCAGAGTTTCCAATGTGGAGTGAGCAGGATGGGCCTCATTCTGTGCTGACATTTCTATGATTCTTTTTTACCTTGTACTTGCTTTGTTGTTTCTTGAAATGGAATAAAATTACACACTCACACCCACACACACTCACACACACTCACACACACTCACACACACCCAC
Organism: Somniosus microcephalus; assembly: GCF_052327205.1. Lineage (NCBI taxonomy): Eukaryota > Metazoa > Chordata > Chondrichthyes > Squaliformes > Somniosidae > Somniosus > Somniosus microcephalus. The sequence goes on from NC_141013.1 coordinate 11,965,676, forward strand.
ACACACACTCACACCCACACACAGCCACACACACGCACACACTCACACACACCCACACATTCACACACACTCACACACACCCACACGCACGCACACACTCACACACACCCACACACACATTCACACCCACACACTCACACACACCCACACGCACGCACACACTCACACACACCCACACACACTCACACACACCCACACGCACACACTCACACACACCCACACACACTCACACACACCCACACACACTCACACACACCCACACGCACACACTCACACACACCCACACACTCACACACACTCACACACACCCACACGCACGCACACACTCACACACACCCACACACACACTCACACCCACACACTCACACACACTCACACACACCCACACGCACACACTCACACACACTCACACACACTCACACACACCCACACACTCACACACACTCACACACACCCACACGCACACACTCACACACACCCACATGCACACACTCACACACACCCACGTACTCACACACACTCACACACACCCACATGCACACACTCACACACACCCACGTACTCACACACACTCACACACACCCACATGCACACTCTCACACACACCCACGTACTCACACACACTCACACACACCCACACGCACACACTCACACACACCCACGTACTCACACACACTCACACACACCCACACACACTCACACACACCCACACACACACTTTCATGGCTGAAGGCACTTTGTTATCATAACTTGGCCAGACATGGTGAATTTATTTCACACCTACAGATCTACACATTAACTTCTGAAATTTGGTTGCTCAATGTACAATGATCCCAACTGTTTTGTCAACCTTGCGTGCCCAGACACCCCCTCTCAGTTGCCTGAAAGAAACACGACACGTAACAACACAAGGTCGAACGTATCAGATAGGGTTCACAATGCTGTGATGCAGCAGCAGAATCGTGGAAATCAAATTCAGATTTCCAACAATGTGTGCAGGTGAGCTATAGAAGTCGGATCTTTATGGAAACCATATTACAGAGCTGGGCTTCTTTGATATGAGATGTGTGTGACATGTGACGTACTTAATTGAGATCACATTTTTCAAAGTGTTTGTCCAACCAAAACAGCGATTGCTGAATTCTAATATTACCCATGCATCAAGACTGAAATCAGACATCTGAGAATTAATATTGCTCTCACTTAAGTCTTCGTCAGGGCATGTCTGGTGCTTATAAACAATATTACGAGCATTGATGAGGAAGTACTACTGTAGCTTTACAGAGTGCTGGCCAGACTTTGTTTGGAATATCAGGATAAATTTGGGGAAGTTCCGCACTGCTGTGGGTCTCACACAGCTGGAGCATATTGGAAACTCATGGGTTCCTTCACGCAATTTTCTGTCCATGGAATTCAATAGATGGCAGTGTGCCTGTGATTTAGGAACATAGGAATTGCTAGACGAACGAACCATCTAGTTCTCCTTCTACCATCCTGGTGCATGTTACGACAATGGTGTTGTTGACGAATCATAGCAATCAATCGCTATCAATTAGTCTACAACAGACCCAGTCATGAGCCGAGGAAGACCCCCAGTGGTGGAGAGCTTTAGGAACCATGGGGGAAAAATTCGGTTGGTTTGCACCTCCCGTTAGCACCTTAAGAGGGCGCTAATGGGGCGCAAAGCAACTCGCGCCCGTGCGTGGCGATGTTTGCGCCACTCATGAAATTAACTAGACATTTTGCAGCGGCGCTAAACACTACCTCCACGATCTCCTGCGCTGGCAGATCGTGACATCAGTCGAGTGTTCAACGCCCCGGTAGCGCCCCGGACCGGATATTGAGTGGCGCCTCCTGCCTTACCACCTGCCGCTAGCAACGACAGGTTGAGGGGAGCGTTTTGCAGTCGGGATGGGACTGGGGGAGCGCTGTTGTTGTTGGTGACATTTTTGCACCACGCATTCTGAGAGAGAGAGAGAGAGAGGGCTGGATTTTATCAATGGAGGAGTGTAGGAGGTGGGACTACAACTTTTGGGGTTGTAGTCCCGCCTCCATAGAGTTGTGGCCAACCCACTCGATTTTCCCTTGATTGACCTTGTTGAGCCCGCCCAGTGGGCTCAGCAGGCCGATTAAGGGCCACCCGGCAACAGGTGGCGTCACAGAATTAGTCTCCACTTGGAGAGGCAGGGATTAATTGGGGATAGCCAGCATGGCTTTGTCAAGGGAAGATCATGTCTGACCAATTTGATTGAATTTTTCGAGGGGGTGACTAGGTGTGTGGGTGAGGGTAGTGCAGTGGATGTGGTTTACATGGATTTCAGTAAGGCTTTTGATAAAGTCCCGCATAGGAGACTGGTCAGGAAGGTAAGAGCCCATGGGATCCAGGGTACCTTGGCAAATTGGATCCAAAACTGGCTTAGTGGCAGAAGGCAGAGGGTGATGGTGGAAGGTTGTTTTTGTGACTGGAAGCCTGTGTCCAGTGGGGTACCGCAGGGATCGGTGCTGGGTCCCTTGCTGTTTGTGGTCTACATTAATGATTTGGATGTGAATGTAAAAGGTATGATCAGTAAGTTCACAGATGACACGAAAATTGATGGGGTGGTAAATAGCGAGGAGGGAAGCCTCAGGCTACAGGACGATATAGATGGGTTGGTCAGATGGGTGGAACAGTGGCAAATGGAATTTAACCCTGAAAAGTGTGAGGTGATGCATTTTGGACGGACTAACAAGGCAAGGGAATACACAATGAATGGTAAGACCCTAGGAAAGACAAAGGATCAGAGGGACCTTGGTGTGCATGTACATAGATCCCTGAAGGCAGCAGAACAGGTGGATAAGGTGGTTAAAAAGGCATATGGGATACTTGCCTTCATTAGCCGAGGCATAGAATATAAGAGCAGGGAGGTTATGATGGAGCTGTACAAAATGCTGGTAAGGCCACAGCTGGAGTATTGTGTGCAGTTCTGGTCGCCACACTATAGGAGGGATGTGATTGCATTGGAGAGGGTGCAGAGGAGATTTACCAGGATGTTACCTGGGCTGGAGCGCTTCAGCTATGAAGAAAGACTGGACAGGCTGGGGTTGTTTTCCTTGGAGCAGAGAAGGCTGAGGGGGGACCTGATTGAGGTATACAAAATTATGAGGGGCATAGATAGGGTAGATAGAAAGGAACTTTTCCCCTTAGTAGAGGGGTCAATAACAAGGGGGCATAGATTCAAGGTAAGGGGCAGGAGGTTTAGAGGGGATTTGAGGAAAAACATTTTCACCCAGAGGGTGGTTGGAATCTGGAACTCACTGCCTGAAAGGGTGGTAGAGGCAGGAACCCTCACAACATTCAAGAGGCATTTGGATGAGCACTTGAAATGCCATAGCATACAAGGCTATGGACCAAATGCTGGAAAATGGGATTAGATTAGACAGGGCTTGATGGCCGGCGCGGACGCGATGGGCCGAAGGGCCTCTTTCTGTGCTGTATAACTCTTTGGGGGAGAAATTCGGTTGTTAGCGCCACCAATTAACGCCTAAAGAGGCCGAGAAGTGGGGCGCTAGCCAATTTCCGGGTGGGCACAAGGCGCCTAGCGCCTCACCCCATATTGAGCATGCATTTAGTGCCGGCGCTAAATCTTAGCGCCCGCTCATGGGCGCAGGCTGATTATGACGTCATTTGAGTGTGCAACGCCTTTTGGGCGCCCCGGACCGGAAATTCTGTGGCGCCCCCCTCCGTAGCGCCTGGCGCTAATAGTGACAGCTTACCTGGACCTTACCAAGTCGCTCTCGGGCTGGAGGAGCGTTATTTAAAGGGGACTGGTGTGGTTTAAAAGCGGCAGCCATTTTTGGAGCACAACTTCCTCGAGAGCTACAAAGAGTTGCTGAGCTGCACACTGAGAGCCATTTGACCACTGAGCCAGCACAGGCAAATGATCTTCAGCCTTCTGACCATCACCTTGCTGTTGGTGAGCCTTGACAACGGGGAACCTTCCTGTGGGCACTTATTATGGGGGCTGCATTGGAGGGGAACGTCCTGCTGCTGAATCATCTGGAAAGGGCACTGAGACGCTGGGAGAGGGGGGCGGGCATGGCCAGACGGAGGAGGGCCAACAGACGTCGCCACAGCAGACCTTACGCTGGCAGGGTTTTCCGACAGCAGTTTTCCTACATGAACATGCCGGAGGAGCAGTGTGTCAGAAGGCTGCGATTTAGAAAGGAGGTGGTGACTGAGCTATGCCAACTGCTTCAGCCAGATCTGCAGCCTCAGATAAAGTGTTTCATTACACAAAATGTGGTTCCTTCAAACATGAGAAAGCTATGGCAACAGAAAGCAAAACTAATACACTGACACATAACTGCCTCTCACACCCGGGAGACTGTCCAAAACATAAATCACATTCCGACCATCTTCCTTGGCCTTGATTCCACTGCGCCAACCAAAGCATCCAATGCCCCATCAGTGAGGTGTTCCGCCCTCTGCCTCACCCTTTCCATGTCTTGCTAGGCTGGTGCGCCACAGGTAGGTTCCCAGCGCTTTGAAGGCCTACAAGGCAGTGAGTGTGTCTGGTGATGCCAATTGACCTGCCCCTTTAAGAGCTGGCCGGCGCCAGTGTGTCTCAGGGAAAGTGATTATTGACAGCACCCTCGCTGCGCCCCGCCGCTGTGAAATTGGGTTGTGCCGCCGGGTTAGCGCCTTAAGAGTAGCGTGCAGTGCCTGATTTAGTGCCGCAATCACCTTTAGGGGCGCTGCAACCCAATATCGCGCTAGGTGGCGCTAAACTTTGCGCATCGCCAGGACTAGCGCCCCAAACGCGGCTATACCGAATTTCTAGGCCATATGACTCTGTGAGATTGACATTTCATCTGTCAAGAGCTTTTGACAGATGAAATATCAGCGTTTGACAGCTCTTTGAAGCTGTGAAACACTGACAATCTGTACTTCAAGTTAATTCCTTCCTCTCAGGCTGATTTAGAGATCTCTCCAGAACAGAAAGCTGAATGCTGCAGATTTTGACAGCTCGCGGCCATTCTGCTTTCTGTGCCGGTGAGATGAGGGACTCCCGAGACCTGAAGGAAGGAAGCCTGCATTAGTAAGAAAAGGTAAGTAAAACTTATTTAAACACTTTACACACACCAAACACACTTACCTCTGCACTCATGCACCCATCACTCACCTGAACACCAGACATCTCGAACCCTCCAAGTTCTTCAGCCCGACGGTCCGCCTCGCTAACTTGGCGTGGTTTGGAGCCGTTGGGAATCCCACACTTCACCAATAAAAATAGGGATTAGGCTAAAAACTGCCTGTTAACTACCTGTTAACACGCAGTTAATTGGCACTAATCCCCTTCCCGCCTTGGGGAGGCGGCTCCCAGCACAGGTCGGGTACCCGCCTCCTGTGAAATGGGCATGGAGGTGGGTTGGGGGCGGGATGGGTTCGTGCCCCCCGATTTCGTGATTTTAACCCCCCACACGCCTCCAATCCCGCCTCAACGGCCCGATGAAATTAGAGCCCAGAGACTTCTGGAGAGATTCAATGCTGTGTGAAGGAGTTTTGGGTACTGAGCAGCACTTTGCAGGTTCATTTTGATTAGCCCTTCCTTGTATTGATTTAGAAGAGACTGTGGGGGCTGCACTCTGAGCTCTTTCCCTGGGTCTCTCCATTGTTCTTTCCAGCAGATTTGATGTACAGGTCTCTCCAGGCCGAGATTCAAGGCCGCAATGAGCAGGGTGCGGATGGAGAGCAAGATCGACCCTCCCCTTTAAGAATTGTCCGGCGCCAGTGTGTCTGTGTTCCATTGCTGACTGACATCACATGAGCTTCGCCAGCACTCTGAGGTAGCGCCTCGCTCCTCGGCGTTAGCGCCTTAAGTGTGAAGCGCCTGATTTAGCGCCCCAATCACCTCCAGGGGCGATAGAAGCCAAGTTTGCAGTCGGAGGCGATAATTAGCACCAGGTGCTAATCTTTGCGCGCAGCTGATAATTTCGCCCCAAATGGGGTGATACCGAATTTCTCCCCCCATTAGGTCCAAAGTCATCTTTTTCCTCCCAAGCGTAAAACTTTTAGGATTTTGAAAGGAATTGATAGAGAGAATGTTTCCGCTAGTGGGGGAGTCTAGGTCAAGGGGACATAACCTTAAAATCAGAGCCAGGCCGTTCACGAGTTAGGAAACACCTCTTCACGCAAAGGGTGGTAGAAGTTTGGCACTCTCTCCCACAAAGAGCAGTAGATGCCGGCTCAATTAATAATTTTAAATCTGAGATTGATAGATTTTTGCTTGCCAAGGGTGTAAAAGGATATGGAGCCAAGGCAGGTGGATGGAGTTAAGATACAGATCAGCCATGACCTTACTGAATGATGGAACAGGCTCGAGGGGCTGAATGGCCTACTCTCGTTCCTATGTTCATGCTATGCTTTCCGCATGTCATTTCTGACATGCACTGGTGGTGTGGACCTCACACAATCTACCATATTGTGTGCAGTTTTCTGATGCCTTCGGAAAGAGACACTGGCTCAGAACAGGTCACATTAACGCTTGCAGTTGGCCGCATTCCTCAACAATGCACGAACCGAGTGATCCATCGCTACGGGTCGTGCGCTTTCTGTATCCCCGGAAGGTAACAATGTGCCAGGATGATGCCTGGGATAAGTTACTGGGCAAACATGGATCATGTTCCCTGGAGGTGAGAAGGGGTAAGGGGTGATTTGGTTGAGGTGTTTAAAATAATGGAAGGAGCTGATGGAATGACTCTTCTCTCTAGTAGTGGAATTCAGAAGAAAGGGATATCATCTGTCTTCACACAAAGGGTTGTGAGAATGTGGAACGCATTGACTCAGAAGTCATGGATGCAGAATCAATTGAGCTATTTAAAAAGGAGATAGATAAGGGTATTAAAGGATATGGAGAAAGGGTGGGGAATTGGGATTAAGAAGATGCCAAGGCTAATAGAATAGTGGAGCAGGCTCAACATGCCGAATGGACTACCCCTATGAGTCTTATGATGGGGACAAAACAAAGTAAATTTTTCACCCAATGGTCTTCTGAAGGCCCTGATTCCTGCTGGCATACAATTAAACAGGTGCTAGACACGCTCAGACACTCTCCCAAATTCTTTATGTGTAAGTCTATATGGTGAGTGTTGGAAAACTATCCATATGTGTGTGGGGGTGGGGGGGGAGCGGGTGTTGAGAGGGAAGGGGGGCTATTACAACCGAACTCAATCTTGTCCTCCTCCAACGTCTACATTTTCCAGCAGCGGTCACTTGATAGCTATTAGGAGTAGGAGGACTTGCTGGTTTTTCCCCTCCTTAACTCGGGTATGTAGAGGCCAATTGTTGTGCCCCTATTACTGTCCCAATGAGCTCTGCACAGATTGGGAGTTGATCCTGGGGGCCTTGAAGTTTGAATAGCTCGATACCGTTCCGCGACGGAGCAGTTGCTCTTACATTTCTCTCCGTTTAAAATCTTTCACCGACCTGTGCCCTATGCCACCCTACTCTTACCATCCACACAGGGAACTTCACAGCAAAGTGCATCGGGTAAATAAAAGCCGATAAATTACCGATGATGTAAGTGGATGAACATTTAAGGACATTTTGCTGCCCTTTATTTTAACCCATTTAAAATAAATAGGCTAACAGCTATATTAAAATGACAAGACAGCAGCATGCCATGCAACCATGTTAAGTGTTCTTCCACCAGAACAGTAATTTCCAAACTAAGGAGGTACATAGTTAAGACGAAAAACCAGACTGTGATCGAAGAACTCATTAAAGTTCAGGGACTTGAGTTTCTCCCCATGACTGGGCACTGACAACAAATGAAGTATAATGGGCGGAACTGCACTGATGCTGGTACATGGCTGAGAGAAAATGACAAGATTGGTGATAAGATGGCTTCCAGCAGATAACTGCTAGTTTAACTCATTAAGGTGTAATATTTACAGACTATGCAATGGAAATGCACACAGTTACTTATGATGGTGATAAAAAAGAACCACAAAAGCTGAAATTCTGAAATTTATCAGATGTCTATCTACACCAATCTATATCTTGTGTATGGTGCATACAGTCACATATTTCCTGTGACATCTTTGTGTAATGTCTCTCTTTAACAATTCTTGGTCACACTTAATCAATGTCAGAATGAATCAATGTCAAATTTGTTCAGATTAAGGCAAGTTTACTTGGCAAATTTATGCTACCACACCTGATTGGGTCGTTCTTCCCAGGTGATTGACTTCTGCCAGCCCTGATTTGCACTCTCTCAGAACCTGCAGCGAGCAACAGAGAAGTTAGTCAAAGAGAGCTAAAAAACACTTGAACACGTTCCAAGATTGATGCGCTATCAATTACTCATAAAAGACTGAGAGTTAGAAGAGTAACTAAAGGCTTTTATTAACAACAGAATGGAGGTCTGCCTCGAGTGGTCGACCGGTCCAGGATACCAAGGGCTGGGGAGCAGTCACCTTTATACTAGGACCTGTGGGAGGAGTCAGCCGAGGCATGTCCAGGCATGTACACAGTGGAATACAAACAGGACAAACAGGAATACAAACAGTGGTTTACCACAAAGATTTTGCCTCCCTTTATCCGAGCTGGAAGTCCGTTCCATGTGTTGATCACTCTTTGTGCGAGGAGCTTCCTGGCATCAATTGTAAATGCGCCTTTCACTAGCTTGAGCTTGTGTCTAGAAAGCCGGAACTCCTCGCCTGACTATTTCAGCAGGATGCTGATGAAACGAAACATACCCTGTCCATTTCCTAGTTGTTCTCTGTGCAGCATAGCCACAGGGGGACATTTCCACGTTAATTACCATTACAGCTGCTGCAGTTTGTTCTAATGACACTGTACCTCATTACAGATGGTAATGCGTGGCTTTTCAATCTGCTTGTTATATTTTCTCCTCATATTGTGGTTCTGTAATGAATTAAAACTGCAGAGCTCTGAATGTGCCCTGGTTATATGACTGGTAAGAACACTCAGGACCTGTTGTTCAAAAGTTATATTCACCACTTTATAGCAATGGTGCAAACACTAAGGGCGCGATCTTGCCAGCCCTGGGGAGGCAGGCATGGAGGCGGGACTGCTGGGAAAATGGCAGAATTTGGGGGCGGGTGCCCAACCCGCCTCTGGGTCATCTTCCCAAGAGGCGGGTATCCGTCCCATGCCGGGTCCCATCTCCTTGGAGGCGGGAAGGGATTAAAGCCTATTAACAGAAAATAGGATTATCCCCTTTTTGCCCTCACAAGTGCAGGCTTCCTGAAGGCTCTGAACTCCGCCAGGGTCACAGAGGCAAGTAGTGGGTCTGCGGGGGTCGGAGGGGTCCAAAAGTGTGCTGTGAAGGTAAGTGATGGGTTCAAGAGTGGAGAGGTGAGTATCTGAGGTAAGTGCAAAGTGTTAGTAAAAGTGTACTTACCTTTGTTTCTTCCTGCAGGCTTCAATCGGTGGGTATGCGGAGAGTCTTGCACCTCCACGGTAGAGATGACAGATGGCTGTTGCATTCTCCAATGCAACAACCATCTAATTTCGGCAAAAGAAAGATGTTTGATGAGGTCTTGAATTCAAGACCTCATCAAACTACAGAGAATGTCAGTGTTTGACAGCTTCACAGAGCTGTCAAAACGATGACAATTTATCTGTCAAAAATTTTTGACAGATGAAACGTCATACATTGACGTTCTCTGTAACCGGCTTTCCCTTAATTGGCCTGCTAAGCCCGCTGGGTGGGCTTAACAAGGTCAATCAAGGGAAAATAGCATGGCCAGAAGTTGATGGAGGCAGGACTGAAACCCGACAAGTGGGAGTCCCGCCTCCAAAAGCTTCCCATTTGCAAAATCACCCCCAATATTACAAATGCACAGTTGCCTCCATATTGCATTTGCGACTCCCAGCTTCTGGTTGCGAATCTGAGTGTCAGCTTGGCTCAGTTGGTAGCCCTCTCACCTCTGAGTCGGGCTTGAGCTTCTAATCTAGGCTGACGCTCCAGTGCAGTGCTGAGGGAGTGCTGCACTGTTGGAGGTGCCGTCTTTTGGATGAGACGTTAAACCGAGGCCCCCTCTGCCCTCTCAGGTAGACATAAAAGATCCCCTGGCACTATTTGAAGAAGAGCAGGGCCGTTCTCCCCGGTGTCCCGAACAATATTTATCCCTCAGCCAGCATCACTACATCGATTACATAGAATGTACAGTACAGAAACAGGCCATTCGGCCCAACAGCTCCATGCTGGTATTTTTGCTCCACACGAGCCTCCTCCCACCCCTCTTCACCTAACCCCATCAGCATATCCTTCTATTCCATTCTCCCTCATGTGTTTATCTAGCTTCTCCTTAAATATATCTATGCAATTTGCCTCAACCACTCCCTATGGTAGCGAGTTCCACATTCTCACCAATCACTGGATAAAGAAGTTTCTCCTGAATTCCCTGTTGGATTTATTAGTGACTATCTTATATTTATGGCCCCTTGTTTGGTCTCCCCCACAAGTGGAAACACCTTCTTTACACTTCACTGAAACAGATTATCTGGTCATCATCAGATTGTCACTGGAGCAGGAACCCTGGCGGAATTTTCCTCTCCCTACATTACAACAGTGACCACACTTCGCTGGCTGTAAAACACTTTGGGACGCTTTCAGTGTCAGCTGTGGCTCAGTGGGTAGCACACTCGCCTCTGGGTCAGAAGGCTGTAGGTTCAAGTCCCACTCTAGAGACTTGAACGCAAAAATCTAGGCTGACATTCCCGAGGGAATGCCGCACTGTCAGAGGGTGCCATCGTTTGGATGAGATGTTAAACCGAGGCCCCGTCTGCTCTTTCGGGTGGATGTAAAAGATCCCATGGCACTATTTCGAAGAAGAGCAGGGGAGTTCTCCCCAGTGTCCTGGTCAATATTTATCTCTCAATCAATGTCACTTAAAAACAGATTATCTGCTCATTACAACAGTGCCAGTACTTCATTGGCTGTAAAGTGCTTTGGGGCGTCTGGTGGTCGTGCAAGGCGCTATAGAAATGCAAATCCTTCTTTTTCTTTCCCTAGCCTGGACAGCATTCCGACAGCTGCCCCAGATGAGATTAATTAAATCAGCACAGACCATGGATTGGAGTTGTGACTTTTTGTGTGGACATTGCCTGTTGCCCTTCCCAGCTCAGCGGAGTGTGAGGTGGAGGGCGGGGGTGTGGAGTGGGGGGGCGGGGGGCGGGGGCGGGGGGAGAGAGAGAGAGAAGTTGGCAAGCCAGCATGAATAGAAATGTCCCTCATCTTCCAATTAGGCACTTTACAGCCTTCCGGACTCAATATTGAGTTCAACAACTTCAGATCATAACCTCGGCCCCTATTATATTTTTATATTTTTATATTTTTTATCCACACTTTTGGTTTGTGCCTTTTCCTTTTTCTCTCTCCCACATGGCAGCTGTCTCTCACTCTGCCAGCGCATTTCACACTTCATCTAGAGCCATTGTTTGTTTCTTTACCTGTCCTATTACCATCTGGTCTCACCTTGAATATCTCTTAATGTCTCTTCTTTCATCCCCTCCCCCATTTCCCAGACCCCAAACTGCCTTTTGTTTCATGTCCTGCCTTTTCTCTCAGTTCTGTAGAAGGGTTTAAACCTGAAACATTGACTCTGTTTCTCTCTCCACGGATGTTGCCTGGCCTGCTGAGTTTTTCCAGCATTTTCTGTTGTTATTTTGAATAGAAATGTTATTCTTTCTCATTCATCCATCAGCGATATTGATCTTTGATTACAACCTGGGAATCGAAGTTCTTCCGCGATTAACCAGCACCAGCTCTTTGCATGCTCCATTATTCCCCTGCAGTTCTGCAGACCCCAAGAAAAGAGGCAAGAACCCTAAAGGTAATGACTGAACACCAGCAAGTCCCTGGAACAGGCAGGAGCTTGAAAACAAGACAAAATCATTGCACAGGCCCCCCCACTACACGACCTGAGCTGTCAGAGCACTCAATAAAGTAATAATAGAGTATTGATTACATATTGACAGCACTCACCAAAGCAGATTTACACACTGCTAGTCATCAATATCTAATTTTGTACCCAGCTCACATCACAAAGAAACGATTCTTTCTCTTTGTTTTCCTGTATTTTTTTTTTAACAAATTGGCAACAAGAGTTGCAATCTATGTTCGACCCTCTTTGTTTTTATTTTAACAGGACATCTTCTCAGGAAAGATTTTCTTTCTTGCAGATACAATATTTCCCACTGCAGTGACCTACTTGGAGGATTCGAAACAATTCCATTACTTTGGGAATTAGCCGTCCAGGGAATGCTGCATGCTTGTCCCATTCGAGGGATGGATCGGAGCACAGGTCAGTGCGTTTTACAACCAAAAAAAACAGCTGTAGAGATTTGAAATGTTGGCGGCAGGTGCGGCTACAGATGGCCCTCTGTGTTGGTCCTGTCATCACCAGACAAGCTCGAGGAGTGATATTTTCTGTTGAAGGTGCATACTTGAGGTGTCACCTTGTGGCTATACGTGGCAAGGTGCATGTGGGCAACACGGGCTGGCCAAGTGGCATTAATATACACCTCCTCTCTCTCTTTATTATTCCTCTATTTTTTCCCTCTCTCTTCCTCCCTTTCTCTGTGCGTTTCTTTCTCTCTTCACAGCCCTCCTGGCATTTGCAATTGTTTTCTTTTGCTGAACAATGAAAGCCAGAACCAGAATGCACCCTTAACAACAATAGCAGCTTGCATTTATATAGCAGCTCTAACGTAGTAAAACGTCCCAAGGCGCTTCACAGGAGCGATTATCAAACAACATTTGGCACTGAGCCACATAAGGAGGTATTAGAACAGATGACCAAAAGCTTAGTCAAAGAGGCAGGTTTCAAGGAGTGGCACAATAGAGAAAAGAGAGGGAGAGAAGCAGAGAAATTTAGGGAGGGATTTAAAGCTTAGGGCCCAGGCAGCTGAAGGCACAGCCGCCAGTGGTGGAGCGCTGAAAATCGGGGATGCGCAAGAGGCCAGAATCGGAGGAGCGCAGAGATCTCGGAGGGTTGTAGGGCTGGCGGAGGTTACAAAGATAGGGAGGGGCGAGGCCATGGAGGGATTTGAAAACAAGGTAATGAAATGGTGATGGTAATGAAAGCTCTCTATTAAACCCATAGGGACAGTCCGTCCTGCCTGCAGGAACCATTAATTGCAACCTTTATTCCTCTTGCCTTCTTTCACTGCCCAAGTGGTTATTTTCTATGTTTAAGTCCAGATGCCACAATACTGAAGATCAAAACATCATTGGGCGTACCTTTGCGATCAGAACAGACAATCTGTCTGGACCCTTAAAGCCTCCGCCTGAGCTTATTTTTAGTTTTCTTTTTTCGTTCTAATAAAATGCAGCCGGAAGGTTCAAAAACAGTTAGCAATTTGGCAAAACAGAAATACTGATTCGAATAAAAATAGTTTAAATAAGATCCAGCATTGGATTCTAAAGTAGCCCCCAGTGTAGTTCCAATGAAGAGTCTTATTATTTATGCTGCTTCGAACCAATTATGTAATAATTTCATTCATACATGTCTGAGTTTACAACTCTGACACTGGCATAAAGTTGGCAACTCTCGTTGGATGTATTCCTGGATTGATCACATGCCTGATCACGTGATGTCCAATCACATGACACTTGCCCACAATTTGTAAATGGTATTGTGAAAATTGGGTCCCCTGTGGTTGAATATCTTTGCTCATTGTTTTGCGGGGGCGTGAGAGGTTCTGATAACTAAAAGTCCGCCCACAAGCAGGCGGAGAAAGCGACCAGGTGCAAACACCAAACGTGAAGCCCCCAAGTAATGAAGTCCTGGGAAAGAATTAGATCGAGTTGGAGACATGGTGTGACAAGGCTTCCTTTCAGCACTGGGAGGATGCAAGCTGGAAGAAGAGCGTGTAGATGGATCTGGAATTCAGAAAGTTGACACAGCTATAACAATATAGATGCAGTCAGAAGACAGGAATGGATGTAATGGAGAATGGGAGGTCAGAGGTGAGACGGAAACCATTTTCTTGGATCCAGTCTGGGAGTGTGCCAGACATGTTGGCATTGGTAGAGCCGAGAACTGTGGAAGGGGAAAGAATCTTTGGGTATGAAGGGAGGCGGCGGGGTCTGGAGGGAGAGGGGCAGCTTCATCAACGGAGGCGCGCGATTGATGTGCAAGTGCTGGTTTATGAGTTTTGAATCATTTAGAGCTTATGTCATTGGGCAAGGGGGGGGACATTAGAGATAATGGGGGTGAAAATGGCACAAAACGGGCCACGGGAAATAAAATCGGGCGCGGTGTAAAACCAATTTCCACCCCCCAATGTCACTCCCTTGTTTTCTGAAGTTTTGATCATGTTTCTAACCACATCAAACTGAACTCCCTCCCTGGTGCTAAATACCAAAAACTGTGGGGCCGCAATGGCGGAGCCGGATGCCCACAATACACCGGGCTGCTGAAACCGCTCTATTGTATGAGTGAAGTGAACGCGCTGCGGGAGCATCTGCACCGAGCAGAGATGGAGCCGGGAGAGAACAAACTTCACCCTTCCAAATACATCGGTGGCCGTCATCAGCCGAGCTTGAAAATCTGCTCCCGAGTTGCTCACAGGAGTGCCCGGGGTGTTCGATCCTCAATTCTGGGAGTCTCCCGGACAATCCCCTCCAAGTCACACACCATCCTGACTTGGAAGTATATCGCCGATCCTTCATCGTCGCTGGAACTCCCTCCCTAACAGCACTGTGGGAGTACCTTCACCACACGGACTGCAGCGGTTCAAGAAGGCGGCTCACCACCACCTTCTCGAGGGCAACTAGGGATGGGCAATAAATGCTGGCCTTGCCAGCGACGCCCGCATCCCAGGAACGAATTTAAAAAAAAAGTCTCCTGGACAATCTGGGAGCGTTGGCAACCCAACCCTGGTAGTCAAATTAGATGGAAAAAACAGAAAGAAAAGAAAGGGAAGGAAGAAACGGAAGGAAAAAGGGGGGGAAAAAGGGAAGGAAGAAACGGAAGGAAAAAGGGGGGAAAAAAAGGGAAGGAAGGAAAAGAATGAAAGACAGACTTGCAAACTTGCATTTATATAGCGCCTTTTCACGACCTCAGGAAGTCCCAAAACGCATTACTGCCAATGAAGTACTTTTGAAGTTTAGTCATTGTAGGAAGCTACATTATTTAGTCCTTCTTTACAGAGCACTAACTGAGACAGGAGGCTCGCAATACGCTGACTGTATATTTTGGGCCATCTGGCAGCCATATTGGAAAATGGCAAGATTGGAGAGCTGGCAAGGAGCAAGATACAGACAAGGGACAATCTGTGTTGACAATTGCACGGGTCGCAAAAACTAAATTCCAAGGTTCCAAAAAAAAACTGAGGAAACCAGGTGCCTGGAAGCCAATCTAAGCGGATTTGAGAGTGACTCAGTCCAATGTGCAGCAATACTTGGAATCCGACCCAGAACAGAAAATAGTTTTAACGCAAGCACTCCGGACCTGCAGTAAACACAATATCAGTTACAACTGTAGAGCTTTATTGTATAGCTATATATAAGTTACTGGGAGAATGACAGGGAACTGGTCTCCCTCCAGGCTTGCAGTCATAACTCTTCACATATTCACCACATATATGGAGCAGACTTTGCCTGCTTTCGTTCTAACAACGTCCCACCCACCAAACACGAACAACCGATAGTTTCTCATTAGGTTACAGTGCATGGATGACAGTTTACATCACTTTATCCTTCCTCCAATGTTCTCCTTTGTTCCCTGAAGGCAGTGACTCATGCTGAGGTATGGGTCCACGGTGCTGGCAGCCTTCCAGCAGCCTCGCAGCTCACCAACATTTTAGCGATGGAACAATGTTAACTCTGAACATCTGCTGGCATGGTTGATATGTGGCACTTCAGGAAAGATATATTGGCCTTGGAAGGATTGCAGCGCAGATTCCACCAGAATGATACTGGGGCTAAGAGAGTTAAATTATGAGGACAGGTTGCTCCTATTCCCTTGAGTCTCGAAGTTTAAGTGGTGATCTAATTGAGGTGTTTAAGCTGATTAAAGGATTTGATTGGGTAGATAGAGAGAAATTATTTCCTCTGGTGGAGGGAGTCCAGAACAAGGGGGCGTAACCTTAAAATGAGAGCCAGGCCATTCAGGGGTGATGTCAGGAAGCACTTCTTCACACTAAGGGTAGTGGAAATCTGGAACTCGCTCCCCCAAAAAGCTGTTGAGGCTGGGGGTCAATTGAAAATTTTAAAACTGATATTGATAGATTGTTGTTAGGTAAGGGTATGAAGGGTTACAGAACCAAGGCGGGTAGTTGGAGTTAAGTTACAGGTCAGCCATGATCTCATTGAATGGTGGAACAGGCTTGAGGAGCTGAATGGCCTCATCCTGTTTCTATGTTCCTGGCTCTTGTTTATTTATTCAGCCAGTTTTCTTCCGACTTGCTCTGAAGGCATTGACTCATTTGGTAGGGGGAGGCCATGGCTGAACCTGTGCTGTCAGCCCCTCGTCCAAGTGGCCATTCTTCATGTGTGAGTCTAGGTCCAGAATGGCAGTGTAATATTCGACCGTGGTGTGCATCAGAATCAAACCCAATCACAGATCACAGAAATCACAGAAACCCCACAGTGCAGATAGAGGCCATTTCGGCCCATCGAGCCTGCACC
Organism: Somniosus microcephalus; assembly: GCF_052327205.1. Taxonomy (NCBI): domain Eukaryota; kingdom Metazoa; phylum Chordata; class Chondrichthyes; order Squaliformes; family Somniosidae; genus Somniosus; species Somniosus microcephalus. The sequence continues at coordinate 11,982,322 of NC_141013.1, forward strand.
TTCGGCCCATCGAGCCTGCACCGACACATATCCCACCCGACCCCCGTAACCCCTACACCAACACATATCCCACCCTATCCCCATAACCCCACGTATTTAATCCCCCTAACACTAAGGGTCAATTTATCATAGCCAATCAACCTAACCCGCACATCTTTGGACTGTGGGAGGAAACCAGAGCACCCGGAGGAAACCCACGCAAACACGGGGAGAATGTGCAAACTCCACACAGACAGTCACCCGAGGCCGGATTCGAACCCGGGTCCCTGGTGCTGTGAGGCAACAGTGCTAACCACTATGCCACCGTGCTGCCCTATAATCCTGTCCTGAATTTTCCGATCGGTTTATTCTGGCGCCGGTGGCTGTGTGCCAATCAGAAAATCTAGGCTACACACTTCCCAACAGATCGGTGGACAGAGATCCGGGGCAGGGATTACAACTGATTTCCACCCCTGTGACTCCAACCCAGGTTTGCTAAGGCTGCTTGGAGTTCCCTCACTCCTTTGCACACTCCCCTCTCAAGTCTCTTCCATAGACTGGATCTGTAAAGCTTAAGCCAAGTGGTTCTGTAACCCAGGGAGCTGAGAGGAGGCCAGGCCAAAAGGTAGCGAAGTATCTGCCAGCAGTGTTGAAATGAGTTGATACATCACGACATGGCCATTCTAAATCATTAAAGAAGGGAGTCTCACTATCACTTTATCTTGTTTTTAATTTCATTTCTCCCTTTCTCTCCTGAAGGTGCTGACTCTTATTGGGGTACAGTTACAAGACCACTGGCTTCAATCTTGTGCCACCTCCAAGTAGCTACTCCCTTGTTTGACCCTAGGCACAGATACTGGGACTTCAGTTGGGCAGTCTCCCGTCGTAACTTTGGTAGATGGTCAGTAGAAACCCCTATTTACACGGTTAATCTAGAGTTTTGGCCAAGTTATGGCGACAGATTGGAAGAACCCCCAACAACAACAAGTTGCATTTATATTAGCGCCTTTAACGTAGGAAAATATCCTTGGCGCTTCACAGGAGTGTTATCAGACAAAATGGGGCACCGAATTGAAGGAGATATCAGAACGGGTGACTGAAAGCTTGGTCAAAGAGGTAGATACAGGCGTTAAGCGGGCGGAGAGGCAGGGAGATTTAGGGGAGAATTCTGTAGCTTAGGACCTAAACCACTGAAGGCATGGCCGCCAATGGTGGGTTGAAGGAAGTGGGGGGATGCACAAGAGGTCAGAGTTGGAGGAACGCAGAGCTCGCGGAGGGTTGTTGATCTGAGGAATTTCTCGGCGTGAGTGTCAGACGGCTATTTGACAACCACTTTCTATCAGGGGTCACTGGGTAATGTTCAGAAGTGGGAATCCTGGCTGAGCTCTCCTATTCCTAGTCTAAGGGAGCTGAGACCTTTCACCCCAACTGCTGCCCAACTGGAATAGAACTATAGATGTTTATAGCACAGAATGAGGCCATTGTGTCTGTGCTAGCTCTTTGCCAAAGCAATCCAAAACTAATCCCACTGCCCCGCTCTTTCCCCCAGTCCTGTATCTTCCTCTGCTTCAAATATGTATTCCATTTTCTCCTTATGAGAGGCAATGGTTTGTGTCTCAACCACTCCCTGTGCTAACTGAGCATGGACTGGGCATTGATTAAGATAGGTTATAAAATCAGCCAATTAGAAAGGCTCAGGATCAGTTTGATGCCCATGTATCTTGTTTTAGTTCTCTGGTTTAATTTTTATTTAAACAATTAAGTAACAAAATGATCAGGGGAATGGGTTTAAAGCGGGTACTGAACAACAGAGTACAAAGCGGAGGAATAAATACACACACAACACACACTGAAGCACCCTGTGCTAATGATGTTACAAACTAATGTTAGGTTCAGCTTCGTTACATAGAATTACATTGGATATACAGCACAGAAACAGGCCATTCGGCCCAACCAGTCTATGCCGGCATTTATGCTCCACTCGAGCCTCCTCCCATCGTTCCTCATCTAACTCTATCAGCATAACCCTCTATTCCCTTCTCCCTCATATGCTTATCTAACCGCCCCTTAAATGCATCTATGCTATTTGCCTCAATGACTCCCTGTGGTAGTTACATTATTGGAATCAGATCTCTCAGTGGTGTCACAAGGAAACACTGTTTAGGGAAAAATATTTTTAAAAGGCGCAAAATAAGAAGTGAACGATATCCGCTGACGTGTGCACACCCAAAACTGTCATCACCCGCCTTTTCTCTTTTGGTCGCTAACTGGACTGCCCTGTATTTCCAGCATTTCCTGTTTTAATTTCAGCAAAGGAGATCAAATAGGTGTGCAAAGATATCCATAATTCTTCATAATAGGCCATGTAAAGAGGAAAAGGTCATTAGGGTCCAATAAACCAAATCATGAAGGGTTTAGATAGAGTAAGTGAAGAGAAACTGCTTCCAGTGGCTGACAGGTCCATTACCAGAGGGCACAGATTTAAGGTGATTGGCAAAAGAACCAGAGGCGACATGAGGAAAAACTTTATTACGCAACGAGTGGTTAGGATTTGGAATGCGCTGCCTGATAGGGCGGTGGAAGCAGATTGAATAGTAGCCTTCAAAAGGGAATTGGATCAATACTTGAAGGAGAAAAAATGGCAGGGATATGGAGAAAGAGCGGGGGAGTGGGATTAACTGGATTGCTCTTCGAAAGAGCCGGCGCAGACTCGATGGGCTGAATGGCCTCCTTCTGTGCTGTATCATTTTATGATTCTAAACCCTTCCCTGGTGGGTCCACCTCAACTATCCACCTTCTCGCCATACCACACCCCGCAACCCCACCCCCCCAACCCCGCCATCTCTCTCTCCAGAAACACATCTAATTGTCCCTTGAGCCCAGTTATCTTGTCTGCATCCCATTTTTGAGCAATTTGCCTGCATTGACTTTCTGAATCCCCTTCACAATCCGATGAAATTGTGCTGTTCGACATTAGCGATGAACAAAACTTAAGTCTCCCCAACATCTATTGTAACAAAGGGGTTAACCAGTTTGAAAACCGGTTTTGCAATGTGTCTCTTACAAGTATCACACAACGCAATTTCACCCTTTCTGTCCAACAAAATGTGAAACATTTTTACTTAAAGGTTGGGTTATAAATAAAGTGTCTGTCTTCTGTTGAAAGGTCTCTTTCCTGCTCTGTCCCTGATTGAAGTCCTCGTTCTCATTTGACTGGGGCATTTTGTGCCATGTGTAAAGCTAAAGAGAAATTATTTTACTAAACTCTCATTAGAACCTTCAGTTAGATCTTTATAAATGGGCTGTGCGCAAGGGTATCTTAGAGGGTAGTGGCGAGATAAGAATCTCTTTCCACCATAAGACGTCAGGACCTGATTAATGAGTAAGTTGATAGTTTATGAGATGTACCAGAAATTTATACGATAGCCGATAACAGACGGTGTGTATTATTTCTCTTCCAGTCAGCTAACCCTATTACAACCCCAGTCCGCTGGATTAATGTGGTGGGACGGCCATCTTGCCTGTCATGTGACTTCAAAAGAAATGGCTGTCAGGTTTTAATGAAATACCTTTGTATGCTTCAGTCAGCAGCAATTCAGTCACCACCCTACGCCACAAAAAAGGTTTTAAAGAATAATACAGATGTTCTTTTTTAAAAACTGCGTAAGTTATTATTAACCTCTTGGCACAAGTGAGCTGATTAGCAGAGAAACAGTAATGTTAATGCTCATTCGAGGACTTGATCACTTAATCTCGATTGATGCTCCAGTGCAATACTGAGGGAGTGCTGCACTGTCAACGATTCTGTCCTTTGGATGATACATTTAAGCTGAGGCCCTGTCTGCCTGTTCAGGTGGATGTGGAAATCCCATGGCACTATTCGAAGAAGATAAAAGATTTCTCCAGGTGTCCTTCAATCCTCCTTCACTAAATACTGCCACAGTGTTTATGTGGCTGGCCCAGTTAAGTTTCTGGTCAATGGTGACCCCCCAGGATGTTGATGGTGGGGGATTCGGCGATGGTAATGCCATTGAATGTCAAGGGGCGGTGGTTAGACGCTCGCTTGTTGGAGATAGTCATTGCCTGGCACTTGTGTGGCGCAAATGTTACCTGCCACTTATCAGCCCAAGCCTGAATGTCGTCCAGGTCCTGTTGCATGCGGACGTGGACTGCTTCATTATCTGAGGAGTTGTGAATGGCGCTGAACACTAGGGATGGGCAATAAATGCTGACCTTGCCAGCGACGCACACATCCCATGAACGAATTTAAAAAAAATCAACACCACACACACACACCAAACAAAAATAGATTAGCTGGTTATCCATCTCACTGCTGATTGTGGGACATTGCTGTGCACAAAATGGCTGCCATGTTAGTCTTTTTTTCATTCATGGGATGTGGGTGTTGCTGTCAAGGCCAGCATTTATTGCCCATCCCTAGTTGCCCTTGAGAAGGTGCTGGTGAACTGCCTTTTTGAACTGCTGTAGTCCGTGTGGAGAAGGTGCTCCCACAGTGCTGTTAGGGAGGGAGTGCCAGGATTTTGACCAAGCGACGATGAAGGATCGCCAATATATTTCTAAGTCAGGGTGGTGTGTGACTTGGAGGGGAACTTGGAGGTGATGGTATTCCCGTGCGCCCGCTGCCCTTGTCCTTCTAGGTGGTAGAGGTCGTGCGTTTGGGAGGTGCTGCCGAAGAAGCCTTGGCAGGTTGCTGCAGTGCATCTTGTAGATGGTATTCACTGCGGCCACGGTGCGCCGGTGGTGGGCAGAGTGAATGTTTAAGGTAGTAGATGGGATGCTTTGTCCTGGATACTGTCAAGCTTCTTGAGTGTTGTTGGAGCTGCACTCATCCAGGTAAGTGGAGAGTATTCCATCACACTCCTTTCTTGTGCCTTGTAGATGGTGGAAAGGCTTTGGTGAATCAGGAGGTGAGACACTCACCGCAGAATACCTAGCCATAAACAGTATTTATGTGGCTGTTCCAGTTAAGTTTCTGGTCAATGGTGACCCCCAGGATGTTGGTGGGGGATTCAGCGATGGTAACAATACATAACAATAGTTGCTGCACTTCAAAGCAATTAATTGTACGTGACCACTTTGGAGAGGTTTCTGAGAGATAGGATAAGATGCTGTATAAATTCAAGTTCCACTCTGGTTTTCTTCCAATCTTCCAACCTTTTCTCTGCTTTTCTTCTCTTTGCCCTTTTTCTCTGGTAGGCACTGGTTTATGGTGGGACACAGATTTACAAATAATTTCAACCTTGCACCACTAACACTAATGGCTATTCTTCATAGAATCATACAAAGTTACAGCATGGAAGGAGGCCATTCGGCCCATCGTGTCCGCGCCGGCCAACAAAGAGCTATCCAGCCTAATCCCACTTCCCAGCTCTTGGTCCGTAGCCCTGCAGGTTACAGCATCCCAAGTGCACATCCAAGTACTTTTTAAATGTGGTTAGGGTTTCTGCCTCTACCACCCTTTCAGGCAGTGAGTTCCAGACCCCCATAACCTTCTGGGTGAAGAAATTTCCCCTCAAATCCCCTCTAAACTTTCCCCTAATTACTTTAAATCTGTGCCCCCTGGTTTTTGATCCCTCTGCTAAGGGAAATAGGTCCTTTCTATCCACTTTATCTATGCCCCTCATAATTTTATACACCTCAATAAGGTCTCCCCTCAGCCTCCTCTGTTCCAAGGAAAACAGACCCAGCCTATCCAGTCTTTCCTCATAGCTAAGATTCTCTACTCCCAGCAACATCCTTGTAAATCTCCTCTGTACCCTCTCTAGTGCAATCACATCTTTCCTGTAATGTGGTGACCAGAACTGCACGCAGTACTCTAGCTGAGGCCTAACTAGTGTTTTATACAGTCGAAGCATAACCTCCCTGCTCTTGTATTCTATGCCACGGCTAATAAAGGCAAGCATTCCGTATGCCTTCTTAACCACCTTATATACCTGGCCTGCTACCTTCAGGGATCTGTGGACATGCACTCCAAGGTCCCTTTGTTCCTATGCACTACTCAGTGTCCTGCCATTTAATGTGTATTCCCTTTCCTTGTTAGCCCTCCCCAAATGCATTACCTCACACTTCTCCAGATTGAATTCCATTTGCCACTGTTCTGCCCACCTGACCAATTTATTGATATCTTCCTGCAGTCTACAGCTTCCTTCTTCAGTATCAACCACACAGCCGATTTTAGTAACATCTGTAAACTTCTTAATCATTCCCCCTATATTCAAGCTTAACGTGGACAGTGGGTATCGGGACAAGCTATTTGATAGTGGGAAATGTCCTGATCTCACCCAACATCCAAATACAGACACCATCCAGCAGAAGGCACTGGGGTAGACCTTGACTTTGTGTGTTATTTGGGTGATAGCGAGTCAGCAGCCCGTTTAACATCTCTTCCCCATTTGTAGTTCCATTGAAGTCGAGACCTACCCCACTGAGTGGTAATCAGGAGTGCTTTTCCTCATCCTAGCCCAGGGTCACAGAGGCCAATTGTGGCTGATGGGAAGAGCAGGACACCGAGACAGGCAGGGTTATGGTGGGGAGGAACTGATAGCATGATCAAGGAGATGGGTTATTAGGAAGCCTTTGAAGGAAGACTGGAAGATAACGAGGTCGAGGGGTTTTAGGAGGGGAACCAGGGTGCAGTGACTTAAAGCTTGGCTGCGGATGGTGGAGCTGTGAGGGAGATAACCAGAGCTGGAGAGGCCAAGGGTGGGGCTTGGATCTAATGACAACAACAACTTGCATTTATACAACGCCTTTAACATAGTAAAACGTCCCAAGGCCCTTCACAGGAGCGTTATCAACAAAATGGACACCAAGCCACATAAGGTGATATTAGGGCAGGTGACCAAAAGCTTGGTCAAAGAGGTAGGTTTTAAGGAGCATCTCAAAGGAGGAGAGAGAGGAAGAGAGGCGGAGAGGTTTAGGAAGGGAATTCCAGAGCTTAGGGCAGCAGCTGAAGTCACGGGAAGCCAATGGTGAAGTGATTAAAATCAGAGATGTACAAGAGGCCAGAACTGGAGGAGCGCAGAGATCTTGGAGGGTTGTAGGGCTGGAGGAGGTTACAGAGATAGGGAGGGGTGAGGCCATGGAGGCATTTGAAAACAATGATGAGAATTTTAAAATCGAGATGTTGCCGGACCGGGAACCAATGTAGGTCAGCGAGCACAGGGGTGATGGGTGAACGGGACTTGGTGTGCGTATGGGCACGGGCAGCAGAGCTTTGGATGAGTTCAAGTTTACGGAGGGTGCAAGGTGGAAGGCCGACCAGAAGAGCATTGGAATAGTTGAGTCTAGAGGCAACAAAGGCATGGATGACTGGAAAAATTAATTCAGATAATGAGGCATGGAAAACGAGAATGAACTTTGAAGTCAATCCACTGAAGGATGAGCCACTGGAGCTTGATGAAGACAGGGGTGCTGCAAAACTTCTCCCAGAGGCATGGAAAAATGTTACACCTGTAGGGTAGGTGGTCCATTTCTGAGGCTGGGTCTGACACATGTGGTAAAGGGAGCTTTACTCATCAGCTAACAAATCTAAGTTGAGAGAGAGCTTAATGCTGACATCAGGTACCCAAAATGGGAATGTCTTCTATTTCTCCATCACCAATTTCTCTCACCTTGATGAGCACAAAACTCACACGAGAAATGTAAGCAATACTTTCCTCAGGAACAGATCTAATTGAGGTCCTTGAACTCTCCAGAAAATTGGGTATCCATCTAATAATCCAACTCCATTATTTACGCACTTCGTACAATCACGCAAGCAATGGTCAATTTGAACCATATGCAATAGTAGATCATAAAGATAACATCCATTGAGTATCATGGAACAAATATAAGGAGGTTGCATTACTGTTAAGGAATTGGGCAGGCCTCATAGAAACATAGAAGGTAGGAGCAGGAGTAGGCCATTCGGACCCTCGAGCCTGCTCCGCCATTCACTGAGATCATGGCTGATCATCCAAATTCAGTAACCCGTTCCTGCCTTCTCTCCATATCCCATATCCCTTGATCCCTTTAGCCTTAAGAAATATATCCAACTCCTTCTTTGAATATATTTAATGAATTGGCCTCTACTGCCTTCTGTGGTAGAGAATTCCACAGGTTCACCACTCTCTGGGCACTGTGTGCAGTTCTGGTCACCTAATCATGTGGAGGTACCATTGCTCCTGAGAGTGGACAAAAATGAAAGTCAAAGAGCAGGAATTTCAAATTATAAAAGAACGGCTGGGTCTGTTTTCTTCAAATTGGAGTAATTTAATTGAAGTTTTCAACACATTGTAAAGGAGATTGATCCACTGATCTCGGCAAATTGTACATTATGGTGAGAAGTTAAAATGCCGGGAGACATGTTAAAAATGAAGATGCGAGCAGTAAGAACGGAAGCCAGGGGGAACTTTTTCAATTAAAGAGGAATCAAGTTGTGAATGAGCTACCAAGGAAGGTCGTTGAAACGGATAGTACAAATGGGTTCAAGAGACAATTGCATGTGTTTTCTGGAGAAAAAAGGGATTATTGTGAGTGGTGGTGCAGTTGATCCATCAAAACGTGTCAGACTCGTTGGGACTAATGGCTTTTTTCCTGTTCCTAAAGGATTTTTAACAAGAGGATGGCTCGTCTGGCAAAACAGCGAGTATCTGAGGCATGCAGACCGGGGAGGACTCAATCCCTGGTCCATGCTCCGTTAACTGATCTTAGCCGGAGCAGCAGTAGGGATACTACAATGGGCCTTAATGTCCCTGGGTTAGAAAGGCCGGGGGCACGATTTTGCCAGCCCTGGGGAGGCGGGTGCCCAACCCGTCCCCATGCCATCTTGCCAGGAGGCGGATAGCTGTCCCGCGCCGGGTCCCGTCTCCTTGGAAACGGGAAGGGATTAAAGTCCATTAATTGCCTGTTAACAGGTAGTTAACAGGCAGAAAATAGGATTATCCCCTTTTTGCCCTCACAAGTGCGGGCTTCCTGACGGCTCCAAAACCCGCCAGCTCAGCTCAGCGAGTACTGGGTCTGTGGGGGTCGGGGGTGGGGGAGGTGTGAAGGTGAGTGATGGGTGCAAGTGTGTAGAGGTGAGAAACTGAGGTAAGTGCAATGTGTTAGTAAAGTATACTTACCTTTGTTTCTTCCTGCAGACTTCAGTTGCTGGGTATGTGGAGAGTCTCCCATCTCCGCGTTGCAGATGAGAGATGGCCGCTGCAATCCCCAATGCAACAACCATCTAATTTCTGCAAAAGAAAGATGTTTGATGAGGTGTTGAATTCAAGACCTCATCAAACTACAGAGAATGTCAGTGTTTGACAGCTTCACAGAGCTGTCAAACGATGATAATTCATCTGTCAAAAGTTTTTAACAGATGAAACGTCATACATTGACGTTCTCTGTAACCGGCTTTCCCTTAATTGGCCTGCTAAGCCGGCTGGGCGGGCTTAACAAGGTCAATCAAGGGAAAATAGCGTGGGTTGGCCAGAAGTTGTTGGAGGCGGGACTGAAACATGACAAGTGGGAGTTCCGCCTCCAAAAGCTCCCCACTGGCAAAATCACCCCCCAGGTTTCCCATTGGATGTGACAGGATCAGGCTATCCTGTGATGTTCCTACCTGTTAAATAGCTTGCCAACACTCACTGTCAGATATGAAAAATGGGCACCTTGTGCGAGGTACTGAAGTGTGCTTGTGGAAACGGGTCCAAACTTCAGGAGAGGAGGAGGGGGAATGGGAAAAAGCTCGCGGAGGGAGGGAGGAAATAAATAGAAAGAATCTGAATAAAGATCCAGCAAGTGGAACAATACCATTCGGGGCAAAGAAATGGATTAAGCTCGGTTAATGGAGGCAGGAGAATAGATTAGACACCCAACTGAGTCAAAGAAACTTACAGAACACAGCAAACGTGAGCAGGGAAACTGAATAATCACCTAAATGAGCCAGGAAAGCTGTTCATAAACCAAATGAACCAGGGAACTGTATGGAGCACAGCCAGCTGAGGCAGAGCGTCCAAAACTTTTGGATTGGAGTCAAGCAATCAACTACTGTTATATCGAATGCCCAGGTCTTAAGATGATGTGAGCTTGAGAATAAGAAATGTTTCTTAACTGCCGTAGATTGGAAACATATTACTGTTGTTTTAAAGTGTTGACATTCTCCAAAAGAAATTCTAAATTGACATTATGACTGACGTAAGAAAACTACTAGGCACTTGGTCTAAGCGTTAAACAAAGCTTTAATCAACTGTTTTACAACATGGAGGTCTAGTTGTGTCCTTCACTAGTTCCTGTTAAGAATGTCCTGTGCAAGCTGGGCCCGTGCCCGAGTATTTATACTCTCCCTGGACAGTGCCACCCGCAGGCCGCTCAGTATTATTTCATAAGTCTTTCTTTCATGAATGACTGATTCATGTCAGTGACATTGTGAAGTCCTCTAGGATGGGCAAGGCTGGGAGTCACTCCTTGCACCAGGTCTGAGGACATATGATGCTCATTAATCGATATACACATCAAGAGTGGTAAAAAGTTCTTTTCCCTCCAGTTTCCTTCACTCCTCTCCTGAGGGCACCAGCCTGGGCCAGGGTACGGTCCCATGGGTGCCAACAGCCTTCCAGTACTTTGCGCAAGTGCATCTTCTTAGCGTGTTCTCCTAACCGATGAGCACTGGCTTGCTATTCAACCAGACGGACCATCGCAGTCGAGTGTGGTCCCGTCCTCACCTGACACACGAGCACGTGCTTTTCAGCAGGGGTCACTGGACAGCACTCAGAAGCAGGAGTGATTTTCCTCCTCTCGGTTGTAGCATCCCCAACTGTGGCTTCGGCGGAGATGAGCAAACTCAGTCCAGATTGGGAATCAATGCTGGGGTCTGCTGGTCGGAGTTGGGACAATGCTGCACATTTAATGCATTTGTCAGCGGCGGAGTCGATAACATTCTACAGGGTAAATCTTGACCTCGTGCGATCGTGTCACAACCTTTGTTAATTTGAGCTTATCCAAAACTCTGTTGCCCGTATCATTACTAGCACCAAGTCACGTTCACCCTGTGCTCGCTGACCTACTCTGGCTCCCGGTCCGGCAACACCTCAATTTTAACATTTTCATCCTTGTTTTCAAATCCCTCCAAGGTCTCACCCCTCCCTATCTCTGTAACCTCCTCTAGCCCGACAAACCTCCGAGATCTCTGTGCGCCTCCAATTCTGGCTCTTGCGTATCCCAGATTTTAAGCGCTTCATCATTGGTGACCATGCCTTCAGCTGCCTAGGCCCTAAACTCTGGTATTCCGTTCCTAAATCTGTCCGCCTCTCTACCTCTCTTTCCTGCTTTAAGACGCTCCTTAAAACCTACCTCTTTGACCAAGCTTTTGGACACCCGTCCTAATATCTCCTTATGTGGCTCGGTGTCAAACACTGTTCGATAACGTTCTTCTGAAGTGTGTGGGGACGTTTTACTACGTTAAAAGTGTTATATAAAATCATAGAAAAATTCTTCTCTTCTTAACATAGACATAGAAACATAACATAGAAGTTAAGAGCAGGAGTAGGCCATTCGGCCCCTCGAGCCTGCTCCGCCATTCAATGCGATCATGGCTGATCATCCAAATTCAGTACCCGGTCCCTGCTTTCTCCCCATACCCCTTGACTCCTTTAGCCTTAAGAAATATATCCAACTCCTTCTTGAATATATTTAATGAATTGGCCTCTACTGCCTTCTGTGGTAGAGAATTCCACAGGTTCACCACTCTCTGGGTGAAGAAATTCCTCCTCATTTCTGTCCTAAAAGGCCTACCCCTTATCCTTAGACTGTGATCCCTGATTCTGGATTCCCCGACCATCGGGAACATCCTCCCTGCATCTAGTCAGTCCAGTCCTGCCAGAATTTTATAAGTTTCAATGAGATCCCCTCTCATTCTTCTAAACTCCAGCGCGTACAAGCCCAATCGACCCAATCTCTCCTCATATGTCATTCCTGCCATCCCAGGTATCAGCCTGGTGCATCTTCGCTGAACTCCTTCTATGGCAAGAATATCCTTCCTCAGATAAGGCGAAGAAAACTGCACACAATACTCAAGGTGTGGTCTCACCAAGGCCCTGTACAACTGCAGCAAGACATCCTTGTTCCTGTACTCAAACCCTCTCGCTATGAAGGCCAACATACCATTTGCCTTCTTAATGGCCTGCTGCACCTGCATGCTTACTTTCAGCGACTGGTGCACAAGGACGCCCAGGTCTCGTTGCACTTCCCCTTCTCCCAATCTATTGCCATTCAGATAATAATCTGCCTTCCTGTTTTTGACACCAAAGTGGATAACCTCACATTTATCCACGTTATATTGCATCTGCCATGCTTCTGCCCAATCACCCAACCTGTCCAAATCATCCTGTAGTTTCTCGGCATCCTCCTCACAGCACACACGCCCACCCAGCTTTGTGTCGTCTGCAAATTTGGAGATATTACATCTAGTTCCCTTGTCTAGATCATTAATATATATTGTGAATAGCTGGGGTCCAAGGACCGATCCCTGCGGTACCCCACTAGTCACTGCCTGCCACTCAGAAAAAGACCCATTTATTCCAACTCTTTGCTTTCTATCTGCCAACCAGTTCTCTATCCAAGTCAGTACCTTGTCCCCAATCCCATGTGCCTTAACTTTACACGCTTATCTCTTATGTGGGACCTTATCGAAAGCCTTCTGAAAGTCCAAATACACCACATCCACTGGTTCTCCCTTATCTATTTTACCAGTTACATCCTCAAAAAATTCCAGTAGATTAGTCAAGCACGATTTACCTTTTGTAAATCCATGTTGACTTTGTCCGATCTTGTCACTGTTTTCCAAGTGCTCTGCTATTACATCTTTTATAATGGACTCTAGCATTTTCCCCACTACCGATGTCAGGCTTACCAGTCTGTAATTCCCCATTTTCTCTCTACCACCTTTTTTGAATAGTGGGGTAACATTGGCTACCCTCCAATCCATGGGTACTGTTCCAGATTCCATCGAATGTTGGAAGATGATCAGCAATGCATCTACTATTTCTAGGGCCACTTCCTTAAGTACCCTAGGATGTAGATTATCAGGCCCTGGGGATTTATCGGCCTTCAATCCCATCAATTTCCCTAACAGTATTTCCCTACAAATACTGATTTCTTTCAGTTCCTCCCTTTCGTCAGACCCTATGTTCCCTGACATTTCTGGGAGGTTACTTGTGTCCTCCTTCTTCTTGGGCAGTCCCTCAGAACCAAGGATGACTTGCTTCCACACTAAAAATGAGTTCTCAGGTGACTAATGAGTCCAATGATGAGAAAAATGATGACACAGAAGAAGGCCCATCGTGTCCGTGCAGGTCAGAAAAGAGCTATCCATCCTAATCCCACTTTCCAGCTCTTGGTCTGTAACCCTGTAGGTTACGGCACTTCAAGCGCACATTGAAACACTTTTTTAATGCGGTGAGGGTTTCTGCCTCTACTATCCTTTCAGGCAGTGAGTTCCAGACCCCCACCACCCTCTGGGTGAATTTTTTTCCCCTCAACTCCCCTCTAATCCTTCTACCAATTACTTTAAATCTGTGCCCCCTGGTTCTTGACTTCTCTGCTAAGGGAAATAGGTCTTTCCTATCCACTCTATCTAGGCCCCTCATAATTTTATACACCTCAATTAAATCTCCCCTCAGCCTCCTCTGTTCCAAGGAAAACAACCCCAGCCTATCCAGCCTTTCCTCATAGCTAAAGTTTTCCCGTCCCGGCAAGTCGTTGTTCAAAACGGGTGATAGCGAGTCGGCAGCCTGTTTTACATCTCTCCTGATTTTTATTTCATTGAAGTCACCAGGAGAGATGTAAAACAGGTTGCCATTTTGCACGATCCCACAAAGTCAAGATCTATCCCAAATTGGCTCGTGAAATTAGCACATGAAATGCATGCAATTCCACTGCAGCTGAACAACAGGTTGTAATATGCAAATCCAGTGTTTTAAGACACATTTTGCATCCTGCCCAGCTGCCAGACTGATAAAACCCTGCTTGCAAGTCAAAAGCTGCTTGGCCAGAATTCCACAAGGAGTTGGCCCCAATTGTTGACAATGGCACGACAGAAATATATTCAACACTCCTGCAAAGAGCCAAGGTTTCTCTGTGTGAAATGCGTTGACATGTTTTGATAGGAAGCACACTACATAAATGCAAGTCTAATTTAATTATCTCTTCGTTTTAAAAGTTAAAAACAAACTCGTTTTAACTTTGGGACGAAGAGGGAAAAAAGAATGTTTGAAGAAACATTCAACGCAAGGTTTATCTTGGGACTGGGGCGAGCCTATAAATCATTTGTCGCTCATTGCATTGCAGAGCATCCCAGGCTTATCACTGAGTTGTATCTAGGGAAAAAGCTGTAAGACTTTCTGTCAAAGTGTCTTGCAGCCATTCTGTTTAACCAACATATCTGCACCGCAGCGCTTAGCAACGGCAGCTCTGTGTTTAGACTTGCTTTGAAAGGCCACTTTTCTTAAAGAGACAAAAAAAAAACCCCAAAACAAAAAAAAAATCCCTTGCAGCACTCAATTCAGCTCTTCCCCCTCGGCGCGGTCTTTAGATAAAGTCCCTCCTAATACTTTGCACAAGAAAAGCCCCGGGAGTGCACCTGCGAAGGCCCAGGCGCACAATGCGAGGGCAGCACACAAAGGGTCACAAAACACTCCATTGAGTCGCAACTGTCAGCCCAGGCAGCGTGGATACAATGGAGTGGAGGGAACAATTTCCTTTCACTGCTCAATGTAACTGTGCCAAACAAACACACACACAAAAAGCTCTTCTCTTTGGTGCTACAAGGAGGACCTCGCTGGTCTTTAGTTCCTATGGTACTTGTCTGCAAACCTCGATTCAGCAGCCTTTTCAGTTCCAAAAACTCTCAGAAAATAACTTTGATACAGGCTTTCTTCTTGCGGCTTATCCGATAGCCCGACTCATTGATAGAACCCCTTTCTATTGAAATTATTTGGGTTTTTTTCTATTATAGTAAAAGGCACAAAAAATGTTCCTCTGCGGGCTCCTGATTAAACCCTCAGCTTCGTTACTTAAAATCCTTTCTTGATCTTCCACATTCCCCTGAAATCGCCCTCTTCAGCATCCGTCATTTAATCCGTTCCTTCTAATGTATTTTATGAATTAACGACACCCTGTTAATGTGAACACTTTAAAAAGGGACAGGGTTACATTTCCCACACATTTATAAAGAAAGGAAACTTTTTTTGTATTACCAAGAATGATTTAGACTTGGCCCACTGCTCACAGCCTGCATTACATAGAAACATAGAAGATAGGAGCAGGAGTAGGCCATTCGGCCCCTCGAGCCTGTTCCACCATTCAATGAGATCATGGCTGATCATCCAAACTCAGTACCCTGTGTAATGTATGTAATGTATATATACCTTAAGGGAGAGAACTACTTTTTACAGCTCCTGTATACTGTAGTACCGGCAGTGACCACACCTATATATAAACCCTGAGTAATGATCTGTACAATTAGCTCTAGAGTAACCCTCATTCAGTAAACACCTGTTGAATCGTTCCCTGCAGTCTGTTGTCTGATTATTGAAGGACACAACATTAAGATACACGGACATAACATTGGCAACGACGCAGATTCGAACCTACCTGCAACTCTGCATCATCTCCCAGGGATTCGCTCCTGGAGAACAGTGGAAGAAGGTCGAGTCCAGAAGCACGGGCGTCGACCACGGGCAACTGCCCAGTCATCCAGCGGAGATTTGAGCATCGCAGGGGAGGCTGTCGAGAGCCAGGCTTGGCTTTCCAGTCACGGTGGTCCAGCGAAATGGGCTGGCAACAGGTACTGTGCAGACCCTTCCCGGACAACGGCGGGCTAGAGCCCGACCAAGCGCCACAGAAAAAGGCCGAGCAGCGTCGATGGGGGAGAGAGAGAGGGCAGAGCGCACAGGGTGCAGCCGGTGTTCAGGACTGAGCGGCGTCAACGGGGGGAGAGAGACGAGAGAGAGCAGAGTGCAGCCGGTGGTCAAGGGCCGAGCAGCGTCAACGGGGGAGAGAGGCGCGCAGGAAAACGCGAGGCGCTGCCATTGCCATGAGGACCGCAGAGAGCGGCATTGGCAGCAGCACAGGAGCAGCGCACGAAACCCACAGGGTGTTGCCATTTGCCACGAGGACCGCCGAGAGCGGTGTTGGCAGCAGCGCGGGAGACGCCATTTTAAGCCGCAGCGGGGAAGAAAGGAAAGCGTGGGAGACGCCATTTTAAGCCAGTCTAACCACACCCAAAAATGCCAAAGAGTGGCAGTATCACAGCGTTCGACAATGAAGCCGAAGATTGGACGACATATGTCGAATGCATAGAAGTATACTGCAAGGCGAATGAAGTGCCAGATGACAAGAAAGCGCTGGTATTGTTGAATTCAATGGGTGCAAAAACGTATGGCTTACTATGAAACCTAGTAACCCCAGAGAAGCCAGTAGAAAAGGATTTTGAAAACATAGTGTCAATCCTACAGGACCACTTAAACCCCACACCGCTGCTGATAGCAGAAAGATTTAAGTTTCACAAAAGGAACCAGCATAAAGATGAAAGTAATGCTGAGTATTTAACGGAACTGCGCAAGCTATTGAAACACTGCCAGTTTGGAACGGGACTAGCAGATACTTTAAGGGACAAGTTTGTGTGTGGGCTTCAAAGTGAAGGAACCCAGAAACAGCTTCTATCAGAAAAGGATCTTACGCTGGACAAGGCTTTCAGCATTGCAGTATCACACGACGCAGCAGCATAGGGCGCTGCAGAGATACAACGGAGACCGCAAGAATATGGCACAAATGAAATGTCATACAGAACAGTGAAGTGCTATCGCTGCGGCAGAACAACACACGACCATAATGATTGCTGGTTCAAGGACAAAGTGTGCAGACAGTGTGGAAAAGTAGGACACATAGCAAGAGTTTGCAGGTTGGGAAAGAAAACCAGCAGCAAGAAATCTCCACAGGAGAAGTACAAGAAGGTACATAAGGTGACGGAGAGTAGTTCAGACGAACAGAAGAGTAATACAGACTCCGGAAGCAAGGAGCTGGGTTGTCTGAAACTACATAATATGTTCAAAACGGAGGATCACCAAACTATCTGGTTCATGCTCAAGATAGCAGGAGTCCAAGTGAAAATGGAATTGGACACAGGATCAGCCCTAACAGTCATAAACCGAAGGGACTACAAGCGGCTATTCTCACATATACCCTTGAGAGATACAAAGATTGTCTTGAAGACGTACACGGGGCAAAAAGTCTACCCCAAAGGAAAAATAAGGGTGAACATTATATATAACGGCAAGGAAACACCAAAAATGGACCTATATGTATTGCCAGATGGAGGACCACCACTACTAGGCCGTGAATGGATCCGGAAGATACAGCTAGATTGGCATTCCATACAGGCACTGACTGTGGCTGACAAAAAGGATGACGACATCACACCTGGGCGACTGTCAAAGATCCTAACTGACACGAAAGAAGTGTTCCAGCAAGGACTCGGAACACTAAAAGGCATGACAGCGATGATTAAAATTGAAGAAAACGCAAGCCCAAAATTTTTTAAGGCCAGACCGGTACCTTATGCGATCCGCCCAGCCGTTGAAGCAGAGCTGGAGAGTCTGGAACGTTCAGGTGTACTGTCCAAGGTAGACTGGAGCGAGTGGGCTACACCCATCGTCCCTGTGATGAAAAAGTCGTTGAGCAGCACGCCTGGGGAACCAAGGAAGGTTCGCATCTGTGGGGACTTTAAGGTAACAGTGAACCCGGTCCTTCACACCGTACAATATCCACTTCCGCGGATTGAAGATGTTTTCGCCTCGCTATCTGGAGGGAAACGCTTCACTAAGATTGATCCGGCCCAGGCGTATCTGCAAATGGAGGTAGAAGAAGCATCAAAAAAATACCTCACAATCAACACCCATAAAGGTCTCTACCAATACAACCGGCTGGTATTCGGGGTAGCATCAGCTCCGGCTATTTGGCAGAGGGCAATGGAACAAGTCCTGCAAGGGATCCCAGGGACCGAGCGTTATTTGGACGACATCCTGGTCATGGGCGAAAATGACAGTGATCACCTTGCCAAACTGGAGCAGGTGCTCACTAGATTGCAGGAATATGGGCTCCGAGCTAACTGCCCCAAATGCGAGTTTTTTAGAAAACAGATCTCGTAATGTGGCCACGTTATCGATAAAGAGGGGTTACATAAGTCCCCAGAGAAGATTGAGGCAGTAGTCAAGGCTCCAGCACCGGAAAATGTGTCACAGCTGAGGTCGTTCCTCAGGCTGGTAAACTACTACCATAAGTTCTTGCCAAATTTGTCTACAATATTACACCCACTGAACACCCTACTGCAAACTGGGGTGCCATGGAAGTGGAGTGATGAATGTAGATGAGCTTTCCAGAAGAGCAAAACACTAATCACATCGAAAGAGGTATTGGCCCATTACAACCCGGCATTACCAATTCGGTTGGCATGTGATGCGTCACCCTACGGCATTGGAGCGGTGCTGTCGCACAAATTCTCGGACGGCTCAGAGAGGCCAATAGCCTTTGCGTCATGATCACTAACCACAGCCGAGCGTAACTACGCCCAGATTGACAGGGAGGCCCTCAGCCTAGTGTGGGGAGTGAAAAAGTTCAATCACTATCTGCACGGGCAGAAGTTCACCTTGCTGACTGACCACCAACCACTTGTCTCCATCTTTAATCCAAAGAAGGGCGTTCCGGTGATGACTTCGCAACGGCTACAAAGATGGTCCCTTTTTCTAGGGGTGCACCAATATGAAATCGAGTATAAGGGCACGAAACAGCATGGAAACGCTGATGGGCTATCACGCCTGCCACTGCCTACTGCAGAGGAAGCACCAGCAGTGGATCCTGTCGAAATATTTCATTCGACTATAATTGAATGCTTGCCAGTAACTAACGCTGGTTTAGAGAAGGAGACCCGAAATGACCCGACACTGTCTCGGGTATATGATTTGACGGTGAAGGGATGGCCAGCACATGGCGACTCACTGTTGCCAGCATTCTCATCCAGAAGAGAACAGCTGTCAGTATGCCAGGGGACCTTGATGTGTGGATCCCAAGTGGTAATTCCACCCAAGTTAAGGGAGAGAGTGCTCAATGAGCTTCACGAAGGTCATCTGGGAGGGGTGAAAATGAAAAGCCATGCTAGGGCTTATGTGTGGTGGCCGGGGATCGATCAGCAAATCGAGGACCTGACAAAGAGCTGCTCAGGATGCCAGAAGGTCCAAAATGCAGCACCACATGCCCCTCTACACCCATGGGAGTGGCCCTCATCTCCATGGCAACGTGTGCATATTGATTTTGCTGGTCCATTCATGGACTCAATGTTTTTAATAGCCATGGATGCGCACTCGAAATGGCCTGAGGTCATCAAAATGTCCTCCACCACCACGGAGAAAACTATTGCAGTCCTACGGACCATTTTTGCCAGGAACGGCTTGCCAGAGCAGATTTGCTCTGATAACGGACCACAGTTTGTGTCCGAAGAGTTTCAAAGATTTATGAAAAGGAATGGGGTAAGGCATTACACATCCGCCCCGTATCATCCAGCCACAAATGGATTGGCTGAGAGGTTCGTACAAACCTTTAAAAAAGCAGTAAAGGCCATGTGCGATGACGGCATTCCACTTCAGCATAAGGTGGACAATTTCCTGTTAGCCTACAGAAATGCAACACATGCAGTCACCAACCAGGCCCCGGCCATAATGTTCTTTAACCGAAGGTTGAGATCTCGTCTGGATTTGCTCAGACCAAATGTACGAAGAGATGTTGAGAGTAAGCAATTCCAGCACATCAATGAGAAGCGAACAAGGAGCTTCAATGTAGGGCAACCAGTCTTGGCCCGCGACTACCGAACAGAGAAATGGCAACCAGGAACGATATGCAGGGGCCACTAATGTACACAGTGGATGTTGGGGAGAACATTGTGAGACGCCATGCTGACCAGATCCTAGAGTCACAGGAACGAGTCAACCCCATGTCTCGGCCATACGTACCTGGTGAGGAACCCGACGTACAGGTCGCATCTACCTCAGAAACAATAGCATTGGAAGCTGATGAATCAACTGACGACAGGGTGCTAGAATCGCCTCCGCACCAAGAGCGAGACACTCGGGAAAGGCGTTATCCAGAAAGAATCAGGAAGCCTCCCCAGAGACTGAATATATGAATGGACTATTTTCATATAACATTGTATATTAAAAATGTTAATTGTTAAATGAGTATTGTGGTACTGTTAATCTAAAAGGGGAGGAATTGTAATGTATGTAATGTATATATACCTTAAGGGAGATAACTACTTTTTACAGCTCCTGTATACTGTAGTACCGGCAGTGACCACACCTGTATATAAACCCTGAGTAGTGATCTGTAGAGTTAGTTCTAGAGTAACCCTCATTAAGTAAACACCTGTTGAATCGTTCCCTGCAGTCTGTTGTCTGATTATTGAAGGACACAACATTAAGATACACGGACATAACACCCTGTCCCTGCCTTCTCCCCATATCCCTTGATCCCTTTAGCCTTAAGAAATATATCTAACTCCTTCTTGAATATATTTAATGAATTGGCCTCAACAGCCTTCTGTGGTAGAGAATTCCACAGGTTCACCACTCTCTGGGTGAAGAAATTCCTCCTAATTTCTGTCCTAAATGGCTTACCCCTTATCTTTAGACTGTGACCCCTGGTTCTGGACGCCCCCGCCATCAGGAACATCCTTCCTGCATCTAATCTGTCTAGTCCTGTTAGAATTTTATAAGTTTCAATGAGATTCCCTCTCATTCTTCTAAATTCCAGCGAGTATAAGCCCAATCGACCCAATCTCTCCTCATACGTCATTCCTGCCATCCCAGGTATCAGTCTGGTGAATTTTCGCTGCACTCCCTCCATGGCAAGAACATCCTTCCTCAGATAAGGCGACCAAAACTGCACACACTGGCCCAGAAATTCGGATCTCCACGGGTGAGTATGCACGGGGTACTCACCCGTAGGCCCAATGGAATTGCCGGTTTCCTGCATGCACTGCGCATGCGCGGGAAACCGGCACTTCCGTTCCCCCGAGCGAAGGGGTTCAGAGGTCGAACGCGTGCGCGGGGGAGGCAGCGCGTGCGCACCGAACTTAGGTTTTTTTCACGGGTTTTTCCATGAGCGTAAGGCCTGCTTTTTACAAGGTAAGTGGTGAATTAATTAAAATTAAAACATTTTTTCCACAGGTTTATTATTTTTAAATACTTTAAAGCAAGGTAAGTTTATTTTTAGCCCCGTTAGAATATAAAATTATTTTTTTCAAAAATTTAAATTATTGTTTAAAATAGTTATTTCATGTAATTTATAGTTTATTTAAAAAATGTGATTTAAAAAAAAATGTATTTGAAGGTTTAGTGCTATTTGGGGGTCATAGTATTTATAAGTCTTGACAGCACTTCCTGTCAAGACTTATGAATGGAGCATTCCCTGCTCCGATTGGCTGCCCATGGCCCACGTGATCCCAGGGGACGCTTCGAACTAACTGCGCCCCTGGGATATGCAAGCACTGCGCGCCGGCAGCTGGACCAGGCCCCGGATCGGAATTCCACAGGGCCCTACAGCTCAACTGCCGGCGCGCAAGGTAAGTGCAGGTCGGGGGCTTGCAACCGCGGGAAGCCCCCGACCCGAATTTCTGGGACAATACTCAAGGTGTGGTCTCACCAAGGCCCTGTACAACTGCGTATGACTGTACGACTGACCGTACAGTCACAGGAAGCTCAACACAGAGGAGACCGTTCGGCCCATCACGCCTGTGCTGATGCTTGCTCCACAACAGCTCTATCCACTGCAATCCCATCATCCTACTCTTTCCCTGTCCTCTTTAAGATGTTTCTTCTTTAAAAAGGGAATTTTAACTCCATGAGGAATGAGGGTTAAAATTAAGCATCTCCATTCTCACCCCCACAACAGGTTTCCGAACACACGGACAATGACGGACAGGTAAAGACCCTCTGGTCCATCCAGCCCGTCACACACAATTGTGATACCTTGTGTATCACAATATATACACTTCCCACCCCGCCCGAAACCATGTGATCTCCTGGGAGAGGCAAAAAACCAGATAAAAAAACCCAGACCAATTTGAGGGGGGGGGGAAACCTGGGAAATTCCTCTCTGACCCATCTAGGTGATCGAAACTAGTCCAGGAGCTCACTCTGGCCCTGAATCCACTGCAGTACCTCCCTTCTGTAGGAGGTGATCTCCGCCCCAGCCAGAAACAGGTTCAGTGAATTTTTAATGCGACTCTTTTTGCTGGCGGCTGATGCGGCCACCTGGCATATGCTAATCGGGGGTCACTCGCTGGGAACTCGCCGCGGTTCCCCCCCACTCAGTAAAACCTTCTCCGGAAAGAAACAGTAAGATTTAATCGTGTCTTTGTGGGGCCATCAGGGGTAGGAGAGCCCCTCCAAGCCTCACAAGGGAGGTCTGGGCCTCTGCTGTCCCCGGGCTCCCATCCCCTTCCCACCTGCCGAACCCTCCCCGTGACTTACCTGAGTGACGGGAGGCGGCCCCAGTGCCACCCACTCGTCACCTGCTGGCTGTCAGTCAGCTGCCGCTTTGGGTGGGCGGCTGGCTGGTGGGATGTAAATGAGGCCCGGGAGTTAATGTCGGCTTGGCGTCCCACAGAGACTTCCAGGCGGGTGGCTCACGTGTCCCACCAGCTTCCCACCCGGCAGCTTAAATTCCCCATTAGGTGATTACTTATCTTCAGTAAACACTTGTGGCAATGAATGCCACACTCTAATAATCTTCTGCCACAATAATTTCCTTTTAACTTGACTCTTTAAGCTTCTTGTACTAATCCTAAATTACAATCTACTTGTTATGGATTCACAAAGCAGTGGAAATAATCTTTCCCTAATTACCCTCCTTAAGTTTGGAATATTTCTATTAGATTCTGCTCAGTCATTTCTTTTCCAGCCCTAGATTTTTCAAATCTGCCATTGCAATTATATCCTCTTCTCCCTCGTATCATCCTAAGGAATCTATGTTGTGCCTTTTTCCAATATCCTCACAATAATGGTGTGGGCACAGTTCTCTAACTATCAGACCCGCGATGGACAAGCCACAACACTGGGAGCACAGACTACCCACAACCATCCAGCACCATTGGCGACACCCATTTATGTTGTCCACCAGTGCCACTTTCCGCCTAAAATGGGTTCTGGTGTCTCCAGAGATGCTGCTGCTGTTCTGTTTGTAGTACAACATTGTTAAATCAACAGAACTTAACCTTGGCTCAATGGATAGCACTCTCGCCTCTGAGACAGTAGGGGAGCAAATATCAGGAAATTGCATGTGCACAGTCCATGGTTTTCTGTCCAAATGAATTATGTGCTTTATCCTAGTATCATAGAATGATACAGCACAGAAGGAGGCCATTCGGCCCATCGTGCCTGTGCCGGCTCTTTGAAAGAGCGATCCAATTAGTCCCAAATCCCCTGCTTTCTCCCCACAGCCCTGTAAGTTTTTTCCTTCAAGTATTTATCCAATTCCCTTTTGAAAGTTACGATTGAATCTGCTTCCACCGCCCTTTCAGGCAGCGCATTCCAGGTGTGCTTTGATGTCACCCAGTGCAGATGTTAGATTTTACATCAGAGTCCCCAGGCTAGGGAGGGGGGGAGAAATCAGCCAGGGTTCCTGCTTCTGACCATTATCAGTGACTCCCGTTGGAAGGTGGACATGCTTGGATGTTGGGTGAGGACAGTATCAGGCTTGGTTGTGAAGTGCCCCGCACCCCACCAAGGTCAAATAGCCAATACAAAAGCAAAATACTGTAGATGCTGGAAATCTGAAATAAGAACTTAAAATGCTGGAAACACTCAGCAGGTCAGACAGCATCTGTAGAGAGAGAAACAGAGTTAATGTTTCAGGTCGATGACCTTTCATCAGACCTGGAAAAGGTTAGAGATGTAACAGGTTTTAAGCAAGTGCAGGGGCAGGGAACGAGGGAGAGGAGGAAAGAACAAAAAGGG
This sequence comes from Somniosus microcephalus, assembly GCF_052327205.1. Taxonomy (NCBI): domain Eukaryota; kingdom Metazoa; phylum Chordata; class Chondrichthyes; order Squaliformes; family Somniosidae; genus Somniosus; species Somniosus microcephalus. Next base: position 12,006,351 of record NC_141013.1, read on the forward strand.
AAGGTCTGTGATAGGGTGGAAGGCAGGAGTGATTAAATGACAAAAGGGATGATGGTGCAAGGTGAAAGGAGATGGTAAAGAAACAAAGGATAAGTCTAGAGGAGGTGTAAATGGCAATGGCAGAATCATCAGCAACAGCTGCCATCTGAAAAAATGGGGGCAGAGGTTATGATCTGAAATTGTTGAACTCAATGTTGAGTCCAGAAGGCTGTAAAGTGCCTCATCGAAAGATGAGGAGCTGTTCCTCGAGCTTTATTGGAACAGTGTAGGAGGCCGAGGACTGAGAGGTCAGAGTGGGAGTGCTCCAGACAATTAAAGCGGGAGTGGTCAAATAGCCTGCTGACATTGTCCAGCTTCACACGTGAAAAACGGCAGCTTGGGCACGTTAACAGCGGGCCTGTGGAACCGTTCCCCTGCAAGAGTCAGCGGCTGGATATTTTCCATTCTGCGCTCCCTAGTCTGCAATTGTCTGCTCACTTGTTCTAATAAGTGGAAAAGTGGGGGACTGTAAGTGGGAAAATTCCAGCCAGTGCCTTCAGGAAAGCTGGAGAGAAAACTGGAGGGGAAAACATGGGAACTGTAAAAAAAAAATTACAGCACTGGCAAGATTTTCAGAAGGTGGTTCCTTGGAAACTCTAGTGCTGGTAAACAAAGATGGTCCTGGGGAGATAAGCTAAGTGAAGTCCCAGAGCTGAATCATGAGGGGGCTTGGGCGGGGGAAGGCAGGGGGCGCATTCCAAAATAAATACCATGTCAGTTTGAAGTACAAATTAACATAAGAGCAGCAGCCTCAATGAGCCTTGTGCATAGCCTAGGGATAATCTGGGCAGTGAGTACTGGCAACCGTTCAAGAAATACTTCTATTGAAAGGCTGGCAAGGCCTCAAAACCCATCTTCACGGATTATACAATTAATTGACTAAAATTATAAGCAAGAAGTGAATTAATTGACTAATTGTGAGTGGGAGCTTGAAAGCAGTAAATTGTCACCCCCACACCGAGCCTGTGCTGTTAAAGAGCGTTGCCAAATGTTACCAGGAGGTGTCTGTTTATTTAAATTTAATCTACATATAATCATACCAATTATGTAGAATTACATAGAATTTACAGCACAGAAAGAGGACATTCAGCCCAACTGGTCTATGCCTTATTGTATTAGTGTTTGGTTCACTGCCACCTCTCTTCTAGGAATGACCACCTTGGAGAAGTTCTGCTCTTCTCTTCGACGGGATTTCCGTTTGTCTCTTCAACCTTGTTCATCTTCATTGCTTTCAGTTTCCCTTCTCCTGTTTGCCTTAACCTGCCCCATTACCACCTCCTCTTGCCTTGAATGTCTCTCAATGTCTCTCAATCTCTCCTGCTTTCTATCCTATCACTGACCTTCCCTTTTGTTCTTTCATCCCCTCCCCCTTTCCCCAGCCCCTAAACTTGCTTTCCATTTCCTGCTTTTTTCCAGTTCTGATGAAAGGTCTTTGACCTGAAACGTTAACTCTGTTTCTCGCTCCACGGATGTTGCCTGGCCTGCTGAATTTTACAGCGTTTTCTGTTGTTATTTCGGATTTCCAGCATCCGCAGTATTTTGCTATTGTCTATGCCATTGTTTATGCTCCACATGAGCCTCCTCCCAGCTTATTTGATCTCACCCTATCTGGCTGGTTCTTTTGCTCAACCATCTCCCAACACACTGAAACCTTCCCTTCCTTTAAAATTCCCCTGTATAAGTACGACTGTCGGTGCTGTGTTCTGACGTTCGGGGATACCACACTTCTTCTTCTACTTAGGCAGTCCCTCGGAACCGAGGATGACTTGCTTCCACACTAAAAATGAGTTCTCAGGTGACTGATGAGTCCAATGCAGGACCTACAGTCGCTGTCACAGGTGGGGCAGGCGGTGGTTGAAGGGGCAGGTGGGTGGGGTGCTTGGGTCGACGTGCGCTCCTTCTGCTTTTTGCGCTTGGCTTCCGCTTGCTCCCGGCGAAGAGACTCGAGGTGTTCGGCGCCTTCCCGGATGCTTCTCCTCCACTTTGTGCAGTCTTGGACCAGGAATTCCCAGGTGTTGATGGGGATGTCGCACTTTTTCAAGGAGGCTTTGAGGGTGTCCTTGAAGCATTTCCTGTGCCCACCTGGGGCTCTCTTACCGCGTCGGAGCTCCGAGTAGAGCGCTTGTACAGCAGGCACCTCAAAGCACTGGAGAGGTACCACCAACGCTGCCTCCGCAAGATCCTGCAAATCCATTGGCAGGATAGGCATACCAATGTCAGTGTTCTTGCTTAGGCCAACATCCCCAGCATCGAAGCTTTGACCACGCTCGATCAGCTCCAATGGACGGGCCACATCGTCCGCATCATACGAGACTCCCAAAACTTGTATAGTGCCTTGTCCTCTGTTCAACACACTTCAAACAATGACTGTTAATTCAAATAATGCGTCTAAACTACAACTGTGGTATAACCCAAACATGACGTAAAATCTGGTGAGATAGTTGAATACTGCTATGGATGTAAAGGTTCTTCCATTTTAGTATATTGAGCTTTCACATAAGGTGAACAAAATGAGAATCAAAATACCAACCTTTCAGTCTCCAGTGAAGGAAATGCAAGGACAGAGACACTGCTAGAAGGTACATTTTTTGTGCCTGGATGTGATCTTCTTACCAGAAAGAGTTCCATGGGCTTGTGTACCAAAAGGGAAGGAGTTCAGCAGCAGAATGATTGAAAAATGTATGTCAACATTTCATCATTAGAACACTGGATGATTGGGGAGTAGGTGGTACCATGGGTTAGAAACGGGCCTTTCACCTTTGGGTGCTGGGTTCACTGTCTAGAATGACATGAAGAATGACCATTTGGATAAAGAACCAGAGGGTGGGGCGATGCCCATTGGAACTGCACCCTGGCAAGAGCCAGGAGAGGAATGCAGGAAAAATTCAGATGGGGGAAAAATGAAGATAAGCCACCTAGAAAAAGGCAGAAAGATCAGGAGATGCAGAGGGAGAAGCCAACAGATTGAGAGAGAGAGAGAAGAGACAAGGAGATTGTTGTACAGATGGAGTTGGCAGCCCTTGCCAAATTGTTGGCTGGTTTCCAGGCCTGCCCAGTTTCTAAACCTCAGTGACACCATTTCTTTGTAATGCTCATCACTGGAAAGAGACAGAACATCAGCTTTCCAGTTGTTTGTTGAAAGGAGCACATAGAATTTTGAAAGCTGAAAAATCTTTCAGTACTTGGGGAGGAAATCTCCACCCGAGATCCAGAATCCCTGACAAGATGTCGGCTTTCTTGCCCCCACAGCAGGTGCACGGAGTGACTTGATCCCCATTAACACTGAAGCTGATATTCCAGACACATTCTCACACTTCCTCGTGGCCTAGTTTAAAAGAAAGCTGATCTGAGCTGATGCCTACAGTCTCATACAAGACCTCGCTGCGAGAGTTTCAGTTCGTAATCAATATCTCTTCTGCGGTAATAACAACAGAAAATGCTGGAAATACTCAGCAGGCCAGGCAGCATCTCTTCTGCGGTTATGGTCAGCTGTTTTTACATTGGCCTCAGTAGGGCTGCAAGTGTTGTGAGTCTGCAATGTACTCGTAAGGTTGGCCAACTCTGGTTAGACGTATTCCTGGCGGTTTCATCCCATGACCTCCTGTCTCCAACCGCCCCGCCCCCACAGTCTCGTCATTGGCTGCCCGACATGTCCATCCTCACGGTGCCCCGGCTACCTACGCCAATCAAAACGTGAATAGACTCTTCAACACTCAATTGGATGATTCTTGACTGTCAGTCAGATTATCCTTTTTTTTCCCCCCCATGTCTGATATTTTTTATCACGAGCAGAAGTGTCCTGGCGATTAGTCTTTGATTCTTGGAGACTCCAGGGCAATCGTGGAGGGTTGGCAACCTGATGCACACATGGCGATAACCACCATGCAAACTTGCCAGATTCGCTAAGGCTGGTTGCTGGGAAGGCTTCGTAAGCGGGACCTGTGCGTCCGGAGCTGGTGCTGCAAACACACGTCTAAGGCCAAGCAGCTACAGTAAGAACCATTTTATCAGCTCTCGATTATTGGAGGTGATTGGAATCCAGCTGTGGCACATGTTGTAAAGGCCCTTTATTCCCTAATTTTCTTCTCTTCTCTGAAGAATGCTGGCTCCTGTTAGGCTACCATTCCCCGGGCGCCAGTAGCCCTCTGTTACTTCGCCCAAGTGCCCCTTCGTGCGTGATCCCAGACAGTGAGTGTCAGCAGGATATTGGACGACGGAGGCCACCACAGCCCATTTAGATCCTGCTCCCACTCCACATCCGTGCACAAACCTTCTACAGCGATCAGAAGTGGGTGCTGTGGCTGGTTTCCCCCCTCCCTAAATAAAGAAAGACTTGCATTTCTATAGCGCCTTTCATGACCTCAGGATGTCCCAAAGCGCCTTACAGCCAATGAAGTACTTTTGAAGTATAGTCAGAGGGACTCTGAGGCCAATTGTAACATCGCCACACCTGGCTCAGTGCGGACTGGGGATTGTACCTGATCTGTATCCTTTAACTGGTAGAGTATATCTTTAACTGGTGGTATTGAATTAATTTAAATTAATTAAAGGGGTAAGTCATGCCAGGAGAGCCCAGCCCCATGTTATGCTCCTCTTGCTCTATGTGGGAATTCAGGGACGCTGCCAGTGTCCCTGACGACCACGTGTGCCAGAAATGCATCCAGCTGCAGCTACTAACGGGCCGTATTGAGGCACTGGAGCTGCGGATGGATGGGTTGTGGAGCATTCACGATGCTGAGAGGGTCGTGGATTACACGTTTGATGAGTTGGTCACGCCGCAGGGTAGGGCTGCACAGGCAGAAGGGAAATGGGTGACCACCAGGCGGAGCAATAGAAGCAGGCAGGTAGTGCAGGGGACCCCTGTGGCCATCCCTCTTTCAAACAGGTATACCAATTTGGATACTGTTGAGGGGGATGACTCACCAGGGGAAGGCAGCAGCAGCCAACTTCCTGGCAACAGGGGTGCTTCTGCTGCTCAGGAAGGGAGGAAAAAGAGTGGGAGAGCAATAGTGGTAGGGGATTCTATCGTAAGGGGAACAGATAGGTGTTTCTGTGGCCGTAGATGTGACTCCAGGATGGTTTGTTGCCTCCCTGGTGCCAGGGTCAAGGATGTCACTGAACGGCTGCAGGGCATTCTGAAGGGGGAGGGTGAACAGGCAGAGGTCGTGGTTCACATTGGGACCAATGACATAGGTAGGAAGAGGGACGAGGTCCTGCAGCAAGAATTTAGGGAGCTAGGTAGCAGATTAAAGAGTAGGACCTCAAAGGTTGTAATCTCTGGATTACTCCCGGTGCCACGTGCTAGTGAGTATAGGAATAGGAGGATAGAGCAGATGAATGCGTGGCTAAAGAGTTGGTGCAGGAGGGAGGGCTTTAGTTTCCTGGATCACTGGGCCTGCTTCTGGGGAAGGTGGGACTTGTACAAGTCGGACGGGTTGCATCTGAACCAGAGCGGGACAAATATCCTTGCGGGGAGGTTTGCTAGCACTGTTCGGGGGGGTTTAAACTAAAATGGCAGGGGGTTGGGAACCTGAGCAGGGAGACAGAGGAAAGGAAAACTGTGATAAAAGCAAAAGATAAGAAGGAGAAAAACAAAAGTGGCAGTCAGAGAAATCAACGGTTTAAATCTAACGTGGCCACAGTAAATAATAATTCTAATAGGTCTAAGAGCAGTAAAAAAACAAGCCTGAAGGCTTTGTGTCTTAATGCGAGGAGCATTTGTAATAAGGTGGATGAATTGGCTGCGCAAATAGAAGTAAACGAATATGATTTGGTTGGGATTACGGAAACGTGGCTCAAGGATGGCCAAGACTGGGAACTCAACATCCAGGGGTATTCGATATTCAGGAAAGATAGGCAAAAAGGAAAGGGAGGTGGGGTAGCATTACTGGTTAAAGAAGGGATTAATACAATTGTAATGAAGGATATTAGCTCTGATGATGTGGAATCTGTATGGGTAGAATTGAGAAATACTAAGGGGAAAAAAACATTAGTGGGAGTGGTATATAGACCTCCAAACAGTAAGGCGGAGGTTGGGGATGGCATTAAAAGGGAAATTAAAGAAGCGTGCAATAAGGGCACAGCAGTCATCATGGGTGACTTTAATCTACATATAGATTGGGCCAACCAAATTAGTAACAATACTGTGGAGGAGGAATTCCTGGAGTGTTTACGGGATGGTTTCCTGGACCAATATGTCGAGGAACCAACCAGAGATCAGGCCATCTTAGATTGGGTATTATGTAACGAGAAAGGATTGATTAGCAATCTTGTTGTACGGGGCCCCTTGGGTCGGAGCGATCATAATATGATCGAATTCTTCATTAAGATGGAGAATGAAGTAGTTGACTCAGAGACAAGGGTCCTCAATTTAAATAAAGGAAACTACGATGGTCTGAGGAGCGAGTTGGGTAGGATTGATTAGGGAATGGCACTCAAAGGGTTGACGGTGGATAGGCAATGGCAAACATTCAAAGACCGAATGGATGAGCTACAGAAATTGTTTATCCCAGTTTGGCATAAAAATAAAACAAGAAAGGTGACTCAACCGTGGCTAACAAGGGAAATTGGGGATAGCATAAGATCCAAGGAGGGGACATATAAATTGGCTAGAAAAAGCAATAATCCTGAGGATTGGGAGCAGTTTAGGAGTCAACAAAGGAAGACAAAGGGATTAATTAAGAAAGGGAAAATAGAATATGAGAGTAAGCTATCAGGGAACATAAAAACTGACTGTAAAAGCTTTTATAGATATGTGAAGAGAAAAAGATTGGTGAAGTCAAGCATAGGTCCCTTACAGTCAGAATCAGGGGAATTTATAATGGGAAACAAGGAAATGGCAGACCAACTAAATACATACTTTGGTTCTCTCTTCATAAAGGAGGACACAAATAACCTCCCAGAGATGCCGGGGAACATAGGGTCTGATGAAAGGGAGGAACTGAAAGAAATCAGTATTTGTAGGGAAATGGTGTTAGGAAAATTGATGGGACTGAAGGCCGATAAATCCCCAGGGCCTGATGGTCTACATCCCAGGGTACTTAAGGAAGTGGCCCTAGAGATAGTAGATGCATTGCTGGTCATCTTCCAGAACTCAATACACTCTGGAACAGTACCCATGGATTGGAGGGTAGCTAATGTTACCCCACTATTCAAAAAAGGTGGTAGAGAAAAAGCAGGGAATTATAGACCGGTAAGCCTGACATCAGTAGTGGGGAAAATGCTAGAGTCTATTATAAAAGATGTAATAGCAGAGCACTTGGAAAGCAGTGACAGGATCGGACAAAGTCAACATGGATTTACAAAAGGTAAATCATGCTTGACTACTCTACTGGAATTTTTTGAGGATGTAACTGGTAAAATAGATAAGGGAGAACCAGTGGATGTGGTGTATTTGGACTTTCAGAAGGCTTTCGATAAGGTCCCACATAAGAGATTAGCGTGCAAAATTAAGGCACATGGGACTGGGGGCAAGGTATTGACTTGGATAGAGAACTGGTTGGCGGACAGAAAGCAAAGAGTTGGAATAAACGGGTCGTTTTCCGAGTGGCAGGCAGTGACTAGTGGGGTACTGCAAGGATCTGTCCTAGGACCCCAGCTGTTCACAATATATATTAATGATCTGGACAAGGGAATTGGATGTAATATCTCTAAATTTGCAGACGACACAAAGCTGGGTGGGAGAGTAAGCTGTGAGGAGGATGTCGTGAAACTCCAGTACGATTTGGACAGGTTGGGTGATTGGGCAGAAACATGGCAAATGCACTATAATGTGGATAAATGTGAGGTTATCCACTTTGGTGGCAAAAACAGGAAGGCAGATTATTATTTGAATGGCAATAGATTGGGAGAAGGGGAAGTGCAAAGAGACCTGGGTGTTATTGTGCACCAGTCGCTGAAGGTAAGCATGCAGGTGCAGCAGGCGGTTAAGAAGGCAAATGGTATGTTGGCCTTCGTAGCAAGAGGGCTCGAGTACAGGAACAAGGATGTCTTGCTACAGTTGTACAGGGCCTTGGTGAGATCGCACCTTGAGTATTGTGTGCAGTTTTGGTCACCTTACCTGAGGAAGGACGTTCTTGCCATGGAGGGAGTGCAGCGAAGATTCACCAGGCTGGTGCCTGGGATGGCAGGAATGACGTATGGGGAGAGATTGTGTCGATTGGGCTTATACTCACTGGAGTTTAGAAGATTGAGAGGGGATCTCATCGAAACCTATAAAATTCTGTCAGGTCTGGACAGACTAGATGCAGGAAGGATGTTTATGATGGCCGGGGGGTCCAGAACCAGGGGACATAGTCTAAGGATAAGGGGTAAGCCATTTAGGACTGAAACGAGGAGGAATTTCTTCACCCAGAAAGTGGTGAACCTGTGGAATTCTCTGCCACAGAGGGCGGTGGAGGCCAGTTCATTAAATATATTCAGGAAAGAGTTGGATATATTTCTTGAGGCTAAAGGGATCAAGGGATATGGGGAGAAGGCAGGGACAGGGTACTGAATTTGGATGATCAGCCATGATCTCATTGAATGGCGGAGCAGGCTCGAAGGGCCGAATGGCCTACTCCTGCTCCTATCTTCTATGTTTCTATGTTTCAGTCACTTAGCATGTGGTGCATTCACTCCCTGATGTGAGATTATTAATAATATAGGTAATACGCAGAGTCCAGCAAGCCAGTCTCACTTTATAGAAAAGCAAAATACTGCAGATGCTGGAAATCTGAAATAAAAAGAGGAAATGCTGGAAAAACTCAGCAGGCCAGGCAGCATCTGTGGAGAGAGAAACAGAGTTAACGTTTCAGGTCGATGACCCTTCATCAGAACGGGAAAAAGCTGGAGATGTAACAGATTTTAAGCAAGTGCAGGGGCAGGAAAAGGGGGGAGGGGAGGAAAGAACAAAAGGGAAGGTCTGTGATAGGATGGAAGGCAGGAGAGATTAAGAGACAAAAGGGATGATGGTGCAAGGCAAAAGGAGATGGTGATGGGACAAGTTAAGAAACAAAAGATGGCTCTAGATGAAATGTAAATGGCACTGGCAGAATGATCGACAGCTGCCAGGTGAGAGAGAGAGAATAGAAAAATAAATGGAAAAAAAGATAGGGGCAGAGGTTATGATCTGAAATTGTTAAACTGTATGTTGAGTCCAGAAGCCTGTAAAGTGCCTAATTGAAAAATGAGGTGCTGTTCCTCGAGCTTACGTTGAGCTTCATAGAGATGTCTGAAATTCTTACCATATTTGCTGATGTAGTCACATAAGAACATAAGAATTAGGAGCAGGAGTAGGCCATACAGCCCCTCGAGCCTGCTCCGCCATTCAATAAGATCATGGCTGATCATCGACCTCAACTCTACTTTCCCGCCCGATCTCCATATCCCTTGATTCACTTAGTGCCCAAAAATCTATTGATCTCAGTCTTGTACATACTCATTGACAGTTAGTTAGTTAATTAGTTAAAGAATGGAAGACTTGCATTTATATAGCATCTTTCATGACCACCGGACGTCCCAAAGCACTTTACAGCTAATGAAGTACTTTTTTTTTGGAAGTGTAGTCACTGTTGTAATGTAGGAAATTATTATAGATATTAATAATTCTTTTGTCGCTACAGTTTTCTCCCCCTCTCCAAAGGTGTTGATTCATATTGGGATACAACTCCTTGGATGCTGGCTACCGTTCAGTATCTCACCAATTGACCATTCTTCATGTATCACCCAGAACAGTGAGTGTTGGAGGCTATTTGATTGCGGACAGCCTGATGTTCAGCTGATGTCCACCCACAGAAACTTTTTAGCAGGGGTTCATTGGATACTGGTCAAGGATGGGAACTCCAGCTGACATTTATTCCCCTCCCTAAATCAGTGATTCCGTGGCCAGTGACAGCACCCCACCTGTATCGATTTGTATGTGGGTTCAATGACGCCACAATCATGAAAGAGAATGACTTTTTATCTAAAGTGTGTTCAACTCAGTTAACAGCATTACAGGAGACACCATGCTAGAGAGCCATCTAAAATGAAACTAAAACTAAACTGCTTGTCTCTCACATGCCCTCTGCTGGTCAGGCATAAGTAATCAATCAGGCAAATATGCTGGTAAGGCATCATAATCAAACAGGCAAATACCATCACTATTTGCTGATATCATTACACCAACCTTAGCTGAGATTTGATTAGCCAACTCAACACACTCAGCCAAGGTGTCAGCCATGACTCAGTGGCCTCTGAGTCAGAAGGTCGTGGGTTCAAGTCCCGCTCGAGAGACCTGAACCCATAATCTAGGCTGACACCCCAGTTAAGTACTGAGGGAGTGCTGCGCTGTTGGAGGTGCCATCTTTCAAATTGAGACGTTAAACCGAGGCCCCATCTGCCCCCTCAGGTGGAAGTAAACGATCCCATGACACTATTTGAAGAAGAGCAGGGGAGCCCTGGCCAATATTTATTCCTCAATCAACATCATTAAAAACACGTGGGGTTACAAGAATAGGGTGGGATATGTGTTGGTGTAGGGGTTACGGGGATCGGGTGGAATATGTGTCGGTGCAGGCTTGATGGACCAAAATGGCCTCTATCTGCACTGTGGGGTTTCTGTGATTTCTGTGATTTCTGAGATGATCTGGTCATTATCACATTGCTGTTTGTGGGAGCTTGCTGTGCGCAAATTGGCTGCTGCATTTCCCTACATTACCACAGTGACTACACTTCAAAAGTGCTTCGCTGGATGTAAAGCGTTTTGGGATGTCCTGAGGTTGTGAAAAGTGCGATAGAAATTGACGTAAAAAAACTACTAGGCACTTGGTCTGAGTATTAAACAAGGTTTTAATCAACTGTTTTCCAACATGGAGATCTAGTTGTGTCCTTCACTAGTTCCTGTTAAAGAATGTCCTGAGCAAGCTGGGCCCATGCCCGAGTATTTATACTCTCCCTGGACAGCGCCACCAGCAGGCCGCCCAGTGTCGTTTCCACATGAATGACAAGATTCATGTCAGAAATCAAGTTCTTTCCTTTCACACACCATGAATCAAATTTGACTCATTTCCACATCGGGCAGTTAATTTACCAGCTGAGCCATTACAGGAGTTAATCTAACCATTTGGGGGTTTCTTTTGGTTCCTTTGTTTGCTAATCATATCAAGCATTGAATTTGGGCCCCAGTCTCGGTTTGCACAGTTCAGTGCTGAATGTTTTTGCCCAAGCGAAGCTGATTCCACAGAGCCCCACGTCACACAGTCCAGAGGAGAGGATTAAATTCCTCTGCTTTATAATTTAACAGGAACCACGTAAAAAAAATAAATCTGTGTAATTCAAGGAACAAAAATATAATCGGATGAGATGGAAATATTTTTGGTGCAGTGGAAGATGACATTGGACTTCAGGAGAAAGCTCCCTGAGTGATTTTGTTTCTTTTTGTGATAAAGCATCATTTTTTGAAGGGGGAGAAAGCAGTGTTTGTCTTGACTTACAGGAGATGTAAGCAGACACTCGCATCACTCGGGTTGTCACCTCCGCTCGGACATATTCTTGGAGGTTTCATCACATGACCTCCCGCCACCAATTGCCCCGCCCGATCAAATTGCTTTTTTCCCCCCATCTTCAATAATTTTACAACTAATCAGTGAAAGTTTTCAAAGAAAAAGCAAAAAAAAAACCCCCACATGATTTTATTTTTAGGATTTTTTTTTTGAGTGTTGCCCGTGGTGGTGTCCCGGGGATGAATCTTTTAATTCCTGGAGCAATCCTCAATGCCTCAGGGCACAGGCGATACGTGTCGGGCACGCGCTTCCAACGCAGTGGGGCATCCGGCGACAGGGCCGGGGGTGGAGGGGGGGTGCTGTCGGTGGGTTGGGCTGTCCGTCGGCGCGACTAACGGCAGCCAAAGAAAGGCTGAAGGGGCCGCACTCCGAGCTGGTCGGCCACAGGCCCCCTCCATGCCACTGGGTATGAAGTGGCCGTGACGTGCCAACGTGCTTACCAGCATTTGGTATTGCTGAAACAAAAGTGGTACTGTTTGTACACATAACAGAAATTATTGAGTTGTTTCACTTGAAAACTGTGCGCGAGCATGCGGTCTGGTCAGTTAGGCTCAGCCCAATATTGTAGTTAACTGATATACTCTTCAATTCAAAGTGGTTAATCCAAGAAACATCTGTGATTATAGTACTATACCGAATCTCAATTGAAATGTACTGCAATACCTCATTTGTAGAGGGTTCGGGTTCAATTTCAATCATGATGAGCCTTATCGAATCCGATATAGCTAGCATCTTCCAGCAGCTTTGCCCCAGACAGTTGCATTCATCAGATGGGATGAAATTACAGTCTGACACATGCTCCCAGGTGTACTGCCCAACATAAGGCTTTTTTTATTATTATTATTTTATATATACATACAGGGAGAAGACATGAACGTTTCCTGGTCAGGCCGCTCGACTTACAAGCGATGCACCGTAACAAGGTCATAGGGACGGCGCAGAGGATATACGACAGGGGGCGGTGGCTGGCAGAAAATAAGCCATGGAGGGGGCACTGTGAAGCGCCATTCACGGAGTACGTTATTTGTAGCTGGGACGCTTGATGCACTGGGCTCTCCATTTCACTCACGTCAGTGTAAGGAGCTGCCAATTGGACGGCAGGAATTTTCCTCAGCTAGGGAAGAGAGAAAATCAGAGGGACAGTTTGCCCCAGAGCCACCTGCACATTCAGCCCAGCATTGGCTGAGATGTTGGAGCAATGTTATTCATCCGCCCATATAAATGGTCCACATTTAAAATGGGAACTGCCCATATACAGATAATGAAGCAGTCCGTGCCCGCACACAACAAGACCTGGACAACATTCAGGCTTGGGCTGATAAGTGGACAGTGACGTTCGCGCCACATAAGTGCCAAGCAATGACTATCTCCAACAAGAGAGAGCCTAACATTGACATTCAATGGCATTACCATCGCTGAATCTCCCACTACCAACACCATTGGCCAGAAATTTAACTAGACCAGCCACGTAGATACTGTGGCTGCAAGAGCAGGTCAGAGGCTGGGTAATCGACGGTGATGCAACATTCGCCACTTGCCTGGATGAGTGCAGCTCCAACAACACTCAAGAAGCCCAATACCATCCAGGACAAAGCAGCCCGCTTGATTGGCACCCCATCCACCACCTTAAACATTCACTCCCTCCACCACCAGCGCACCATGGCTGCAGTGTGTACCATCTACAAGATGCACTGCAGCAACTCGCCAAGGTTTTTTCAACAGCACCTCCCAAACCCGCAACCTCTTCCACCTAGAAGGACAAAGGCAGCAGGTGCACAGGAACACCACCACCTCCAAGTTCCCCTCCAAGTCACACAACATCCTCACTTGGAAATATATCACCGTTCCTTCATCGTCGCTGGGTCAAAATCCTGGAACTCCCTCCCTAACAGCACTGTGGGAGTACCTTCACCACACGAACTGCAGCAGTTCAAGAAGGCGGCTCACCACCACCTTCTCAAGGGCAATTAGGGATGGCCAATAAATGCTGGCCTTGCCAGTGACACCCACATCCCATGAATGGATAAAAAAATACAGTTGTCACACTAATTGCATCATCCCACCAGTGGTGGTAGTGTAACGCCTCAGTTTTATGCTCCTCGGCATGTACTGTAGAAAAGTTCCTATGCTCCAATCAGCCATGTTTCACTTTTTAGCTGTAAATAATAATATAAAAGTAATAAAATTATATAACAATTAGGACAGAATGTATATGACTTGAAAATGGAGATTGAGTTACATCTGCACACCTATCTCAAATTACTTCCCGCCCTCTAACACTGCTTCACCTGAAGATTATACTTTGTCTTCATTCCCAGGTGCAATACCACAGATGATCGACTAGTATATAAAGCAGACGGTGCCTATTTTTGATAGAGTTTTCAGTGATTTGCCTGCACACTGCATCAGCTGGTCATTGTCCTCGCTGGAGAGATGGAGACTTAGAAGGGAGCAGATAGAGGTATTTAAGATTATTAAAAGCATGGACATCACAAAGAAAGAGATGGAGAGATAAATTTTCACCTTCACCGCCTGGGTGGTAATCTGGCTCAGCCAATCACCCGTCCTTTGTAGAGGGCATCCAATGCAATGAAAATCTGACATGATCTATAGAGGGCCAATGATCTGCTCCGCTATGTAACCACACAGACAGCGAAGATGAATATCTACCCCTGAGTTCTTGATGTGATAGGATTGTGTAGAACTAGGGCTCACCTATACAAACTGAGGAAGCGGGGGTTAAGATTGGATGTCCGAAAGACTTCTTTTTCCCCAGCGTGATTGACCTGTGGAAGATTACACTGGAGGGGACAGTGAAGACTGATTCTTTACAGTCATTCAAGAAGGCGTTCCTGGGAAACAATATGATTACATCATATCTAGATTACTACTGGATAAGAATTCATGGGTCTGGAGCCTCCTTGGACTTGCCTGATTGCCTAGGAGGGATCAGGGAGGACTATTTGCCAGAGACTCCTGAATTGATTGCAGGTCCTTTTCTTTTATTGCCTCTCCCGTGAGGTGTGGGGGCATGGCCAGTCCAGAGGGATGGAATCAGTCAGCGAGGCGAGCACTCGCAGGCCTTTTCTCATTCTGCATACATAAACAGAACTATCTCAGTGTTGGGTGTCAAGGTATTTGTCAAGTATTAACAAGGTGCCTCCCCACCCCCCTCCACGCCCCACACACAGTCATTGTGGGGAGCTGTAGATTGCCTTTAACAGGAACCACAACGTCTCAACCTTGACCTCTCCATGTGATGAGGAACTCTCTTATTTTGTGATAGTATTCAATATACAAACCTCATTTGTCTTCGACGGCGACAGAAAAGAATGAAAATAAAAAGGATTTGTTAATCATTATTTGCAAGTATTATTGCTCAAGAATGGGCTCGCATTTAAAAGAGAGAGAAGCTTCTCTCAGAGAACAGGATGCCCTTTGACCTCGGGGGTGCTGATTCATCCCTTTTCTCCTCCCACTATCTTCCTCCCCCTCCTCCCTCGATAATCCCTGGTTTGGGCTGAGCTGAGGTCTCCAGTGGTACGGGAGGTGGTTCAGATTACCATACAAGGTGGAAAACAATATGAAGCCGCCTCTTATTTGCAGTGGCTAATTGGGCAACGAGTCAAAAATAATTGGTGCCAAAGAGACGTTGCCATGGTGACCGTTACAGGAAACTGCCGTCCTGTCTAAATTGGCCGTCAATGTTGATTTGATCTTGTGAAGGTTTCACGGCCTGCGCAAAAAAGGGAGCTGTGACCTCACCATCCAGTTCTTCCACAAATCCCTCTGCTGCCAGCTGAGGCGTTTGATTGACAGCAATTTGCAGCAGCTGCCATTTGACCCCGCAGGCCCTCCGACACTTGAGGGAAGAGGACATTCCTCCGTGGATGATATCATGGGTATTATGGGCTGCCTCTTTTGACCCGTGCACGGCTGGGGCTCTCGGCCTTTCTTTTTGCAGTGCGGGACCACTGTGAATGCCTTCAGCTGCTTTGGGGAAGCAAATGCACAACCACCGCACAACAGTGCAGACAGAAAATAGTTAATTGGATCGCGGAGCCATGGCTAGACATTTAACCTTTTCACCAAAGCAAGCCTATTTCCCAATTAAATCCGATACTGGAGGCAGTTGGCAAAGTCATTCTAGTTTAGGAAGAATTCTTTCATGAATTTTCTCCCTTTTGTTCCCGAAGACAATGCCTTATGCTGAAGTCCAGTGCCACAGGCACCTGTAGCCCTCACCTACCTTGGCCAAGGGGTCCTTTATCATGTTTAAGCTGAAACAGCAAGCGCTGAGGGGCTTTACGACCGTGTCTCAGTGGGTAGTGCTCTCGCCTCGGAGTCAGAAGGTTGTGGGTTGAAGTCCCGCTCCAGGGAATTGAGCACAGAATCCAGGCTGACAGTGTAGAGGGAGCTTTACCCTGCATCTAACCTCGCCTCGGAGTCAGAAGGTTGTGGGTTCAAGTCGCACTCCAGAGACTTGAGCACATAAATCTAGGCTGACACTCCAGTGCAGTGTTGAGGGAGTGCTGCACTGTCGGAGGTGCTGTCTTTTGGATGAGACGTTAAACCGAGGCCCCGTCTGCCCTCTCAGGTGGACGTAAAAGATCCCATGGCCACTATTTCGAAGTAGAGTAGGGGAGTTATCCCCAGTGCCTTGGCCGATATTTATCCCCAACATAACAAAAACAGATTATCTGGTCATTATCACATTGCTGTTTGTGGGAGCTTGCTGTGTGCAATTGGCTGCTGTGTTTCCTACATTACAACAGTGACTACACTTCAAAAGTACTTCATTGGCTGTAAAGCGCTTTGGGAAGTCCTGAGGTTGTGAAAGACGCTGTATAAATACAAGACTTTCTTTTATCACAGCTGAACTTGATCTTTCCCTCACCCATAACGCCGCCTATATTTTGCAAAGGGGCCGGTGAATAGCAGTCAGGCGCGGAAAGCCTGACAAGATTTTCCCCCTCAGTATTCAAGGGGGTGGCGGGGGTTGGGGGGGGGTGCGGCATGCAGCCAAATTATAATGGCCCACTGCCCCCTCAGTACTGACCAAGGATCCAACCTGGGACCTCTATGGTCCGTCCCACACTGCGTGATGCCTTTACTTACTGAGCCACTGAGGTAGTCCTATTAAGTCAAGGTTTAAACTCTTTCACTGACTATGCATTTGCACGACAACTACAATGTCAGTGGGAACCAGTTTTGCTTCACACTGATGCTACAGTAATATTGTAAATGTAGCCTAAATCTGAATCCAATCAAGTGGACACCTGCAGGAGGAAGGCACACTGCATTTCACTCCAGAAGTAAGTTAGCACGGTGGCATAGTGGTTAGCACTGTTGCCTCACAGCGCCAGGGACCCGGGTTCGAATCTGGCCTCGGGCGACTGTCTGTGCGGAGTTTGCATATTCTCCCCGTGTTTGCGTGGGTTTCCTCCGGGTGCTCCGGTTTCCTCCCACAGTCCAAAGATGTGCGGGTTAGGTTGATTGGCTATGATAAATTGACCCTTAGTGTTAAGGGGATTACATACGTGGGGTTACGGGGATAGGGTGGGATATGTGTTGGTGTAGGGGTTACGGGGATCGGGTGGGATATGTGTTGGTGCAGGCTCGATGGGCCGAAATGGCCTCTATCTGCACTGTGGGGTTTCTGTGATTCTGTGATTAACTCTGGGTTCATCCAACTGAAGTTTAGCAGGAACCACTCTGCACCGAGTTTAAACTTGTATTGTAACTGCATCCCGATTGAATTCTGATGGGCTGGGAAGGACATTCTAACGACATAGTATTCCAGATACAGGTCTTGGCGGTGGTCTTCCAATTCCGCCCTTGGCAGCCCGCAATTTTCCGCTCGTGCACTCCAATGGGCGGAAAATTGTGGGTTACCGAGCGCAGAAGTGGAAGATCCTGGGCCCCATGTGTTACAAGGCTGTAACACACGGAGGTATTTACAGGACATCATTAATTGGGGGTGTGATGCTCAACTACCTTATGAGCATCAAGTCTGTTCAATCCATGTAGAGACTATAAGGGCTGACATCTTGCCAGTTGATAATTTCTCACATTGACATTTTTGGTGAACCTGTATCCAGAAGGAGTTCTACCCCCTGCGTTCTCCTCCATTCTCCATTCCCAGAGTTTTTCTTGCACCATGCGCTTTGCTGGGCCAAGAGGACAGTCAGAGACACGGTCCTAGATCTGACATCTGGGGCTGGGTTTTCATTGAGGAGGCGGGTAGGAGGCGGGACTACAACTTTTGGGGTTGTAGTCCCGCCTCCATCGAGTTGTGGCCAACCCACGCGATTTAGACTTGATTGACCTTGTTGAGCCCGCCCAGTGGGCTCAGCAGGCCAATTAAGGGCCACCCGGCAACAAGGGGCTGCTCTTTCAAAACTGAGATGAGGAGAAGCTTCTTCATTCAGGGGGTGGTAGGTTTGTGGAATTTGCTGCCCCAGAAAGCTGTGGAAGCTACATCATTAAATAAATTTAAAACAGAAATAGATAGTTTCCTAGAAGTAAAGGGAATTAAGGGTTACGGGGAGCGGGCAGGAAATTGGACATGAGTCTAGGTTCGGAATGGTCATGGCCCTGTGGGTAGTGGAGCGGGCCCAGGGGCCGTGTAGCCTGGTTCTGCTCCTACTTCTTGTGTTCTAATTCTGTGTTAGATTTCAGGAGATGGTTTTATTCCTGTTCCTGGCTGGGGTGGAGATTGCCTTTACAGAAGGTAAGTACTGTAGAAAATATAGGGACAGAGTGATCTCCTGGAAGAGTTTCGATCGCCTAGATGGGTCGGAGAGGAATTTCCCAGATTTTTTCTCCCAAATTGGCCATTGGGTTTTTTATCTGGTTTTTCGCCTCTCCCGGGAGATCACATTGGTTCGGGTGGGATGGAGAGTGATAGAAGATTTGAGGTTAGGATCAGATCAGCCATGATCTTATTGAATGGTGGAGCAGGCTCGAGGGGCCGATTGGCCTACTCCTGCTCCTATTTCTTATGTTCTTATGTTCTTAGGTGACGTCACAGATTAAAATTTCATCTGTCAAGTGCTTTTGACAGATGAAATATCAGCGTTTCACAGCTCTTTGAACCTGTCAAACACTGACAGTCTGTACTCCAGGTTAATTCTTTCCTCGCAGGACGATTTAGAGATCTCCCTGGAACAGAAAGCAGATGTCATTCTGCGTTCTGTGCCGGTGAGATGAGGGACTCCCGAGACCTGAAGGAAGGAAGGCTGTAAAGGTAAGTAAAGGTTAGTAGAACTTCTTTATGCACTTTACACAGACCAAACACACTTACCTCTGCACTCATGCACCCATCACTCACCTGAACACCGGACATCTCGACCCCTCCAAGCCCTTCATCCCGACGGCCCACCTCGCTAACTTGGCGTGGTTTGGAGCCGTCGGGAATCCCACATTTCAACAATGAAAATAGGGATTAGGCTAAAAACTGTCTGTTAACTACCTGTTAACAGGCAGTTAATTGGCACTAATCCCTTTTCTGCCTCGGGGAGGCGGGTCCCAGTGTGGGGCGGGTACCCGCCTCCTTTGAAACTGGCATGGAGGCGGGATGGGGTCGGGACCCCTGATTTCGGGATTTTAAACCCCCACACGCCTCCAATCCCGACTCCACGGCCCAATGAAAATCCAGCCCCTGATGTTCTGTGGCATTTTTGCAGAAGTGAGTAAGGTGATGCTCCCACTGATCTCCTCCCACCTCTTATTTCCTTGGAAGAAACTCCTGGAATCCCCTTGACCTTCCCCGAAGTGGCATGACTGAGACCAGGGACTCACTTTAACAATATTTCGAGGGCGTGTGTGGGGAGGGGGACAATGTAACTGAGGGTAAATGGTAGCTGGAGATTCACACTGAGCCAGTTTGCTGTGATAAATTGTAACAAAACTGCCTACCGCAGCACTAACTAGAGGTTAATTTTGAAGCTATGCATGTACTGTCTTGTATATAAAATAAAATGACTCCTGAACTGCTCTCCCGAACGCACTGACTTCGTGCTGGAGTTCCATGGCCGCCAACCGCCCTCGATATCTCGTCCATTCTTTATGTGCAAGTGATGACAGCTAAGTCTCTTTGATATAAATGTAATGGTTCAAGACCTAAAGCAATGTAAGAAGGGGAGGGGAACAAGACATTTAGCAAGCACAACTGACAAAGAGATATTCCTTTGAAAGAATATTTTGCTCGTGAAGTGTAATTTGGCTTTTTTTGTATCAAAAGCTAAAGTTCATGCAGCGAAAGAGAATTAGACCAAAATGTGCGAGAAAAGCAATCAAAGAAAAGATGAATTCAGTAAAAGCGTGGTCGAGATTGCTGGGTTTATACCACGGCAACAGTGTTGGCTTGGTGAGATAACGCCATTTTAAAATGATTTTTAGGGAACCATTTGGGATTAGCAGAAAAAAAAATGGTGGTATCAGCTGCAGTTGCTGATTCTTGCCAGAGTATGGTTCCACCGTTGCCAGCCATCCTCCAGAACCTCAGCCATAGTAACGCAGTAACATTAGGATCAGGAGGAGGCTGCTCCACCGTTCAATTAGATCATGGCTGATCTGTACCTCAACTCCATCTACCCGCCCTAGCTCCATATCCCTTGATACCCTTACCTAACAGAAATCTATCAATCTCAGTCTTGAAAGCTCCAATTGTGCTAGCACCCACAGCCTTTAGGGGGAGAGTGTTCCATATTTCTACCATCCTTTGTGTGAAAAAGTGCTTCCTGATTTCGCTCCTGACTGTCTGGCTCTAATTTTAGATGATTTTCCCTTGTTCTTGATTCCCCCACCAGAGGAACTAATTTCTCTGTATCTACCCTATCAAATCCTTTTAACATTTTAAATATCTCTGATATCGTTCCTCAATCTCCTATACTCAAGGGAATACAAGTCAAGTTTATGCAACCCAGGTGGCCATTCTTCATGTGCTGAGTCAGATCCTGCCCACACCCAACATCAACGCACATGCACTTTCCAGCAAGGGTCACTGGGAGTTGGAACTTGGCTGATAGCTTTGGATTGGGGAAGGAAAAGCCAACAGCAGAGGTCCCTGGCTTCGACCTCCCTCGAAGACAGTGGACAGCGCTCAACCCAATCTGCACAGGGCATGAACGATGTGGCCACCTGCTCCACAAGTGGAAGATGAGAGACGACCCGAAGTGTGAGTGTGGCCATGAGACGATGGCTAGCACTCAGGGTCCTGTTAACCAGGCCCGTATCAGTGGCGATGGAGAGCACTCAGGGTCCTGTTAACCAGGCCCGTATCAGTGGCGATGGAGAGCACTCAGGGTCCTGTTAACCAGGCCCATATCAGTGGCGATGGAGAGCACTCAGGGCCCTGTTAACCAGGCCCGTATCAGTGGCGATGGAGAGCACTCAGGGTCCTGTTAACCAGGCCCGTATCAGTGGCGATGGAGAGCACTCAGGGTCCTGTTAACCAGGCCCGTATCAGTGGCGATGGAGAGCACTCAGGGTCCTGTTAACCAGGCCCGTATCAGTGGTGATCGATAGCGCTCAGGGTCCTGTAAACCATGCCCACATCACATCAACCTGCCCACTAAGATCTGTTGCTGGGGGCACCTTATTTCCCCACTCAGCATCTCAGGAGGCCATCGAATGGATAGCCAAACTAGACATCCCATTATAAGCGTTTCCCGCCATACAAAACAACAACAAGGTACTGAGGCCAATTGCATTGTCTGAGCTGTTGCCGCCGGATTAAATTTGTTAACTCAGCACAGTCCAGTTTCAGAACCAGGAACCTTCTGGTTTAGTTACGCACTGGTTAGTTTAAATTAGATACAAAAATGAAAGATTCAAAATGGCCTCCATCTATAACAAGGCTCGGTAAATGGAAAAGTTAGCCCGTGGCAACAGTCTTGAATCACTGCCACTGCCAATAATAAGGAAACATTTCCTGCTTCAAATTGTCTCAGCAGGTTTCTGTGAAGTTTGTTCTCTTGGCCTATTTTACTACCTTCAATACTCTGCGATTGAGTCACAGGAGGTCTATTTTAAAATGTGTGTATCACACTGAATTTCTATAATCACCAGTTCCAATTTGCCAGGTTAATTTATGGTATTACGCAGATTTATGTAACCAAATGAATGGCGGGGACAGAGAAACATAAACATGAAACTACAAGCAGAGAACAATCTCAGGCAAGGGAGGTTAGATAGAACAGTGAGAGATTTAAGACTGCCAAAGCACTAGACAACACTTATGGGGTAAATGGGAAATGATAAGGACTGCAACAAGTGGAATAATTAAGTACGCACTGGTCACAGGGTTGATGTAGACACAGTTGGCCAAAGCGCCCCTGGGCTAGGAAGGGGAAAAATCAGCTAAGGTTCCTGCCCCTGATTGTTATTCCATGGCCCCTGGAAAATGCATGTGCTTGGCTGTCAAGTGAGGGCTGTGATGCCCCATGTGTGAATATCTCAGTATCTAGAGAATAGCCAGTTAGTGAAGTACCGAAGGATGGCCAGCACCATTAGAACCATACCCCAGCAAGAGCCAGCAGCTTCAGTAGAAGAGAGAGAAAAACGGAATGCAATAATTACTGAAAAGGTGGGTAAATTCACATTGAAGCTGAATGGCGATAGTCCACCTAGACTTCAGGTTTGCTGTGGTACTACAACACTTGAGAAACAGAAGGGACAGAAAGAGCAAGGACAGAGAAGGGGAGGGGTTCAAAAAGAAACAGTCCCTCACCAACAAGGGAATTCAGTAAACAGCCTGCATTTACCTAGCGCCTTTAACGTAGAAAAACATTCCAAGGCGCTTCGCAGAAGCGTAATCAAACAAAATTGACACAGAGCTGAAGGAGAGGAGACTAAAAGCTTGGTCGAAGAGGTAGGTTTTAAGAAGGTTCTCAAAGGAGGAGATTGAGGTGGAGAGGCGGAGATGTTTAGGCAAGGAATTCCAGAGGTTATGGCCGAGAAGGCTGAATGCACCACCGCCAATAGTGAGGCAAAGACCAAAGTTGGAGGAACGCAGAGTTCTTGGAGGGTTGTAGAGCTGGAGGAGGTTCAGGAGATGGGGAAAGGCAAGGCCATGAAAGGATTCAGTATTACTGGACACAATATTCCAAATTATGCCTAACCAAGGTCTTGTACAAGGACACTATAGTGCTTTTAGTTACATATTATTTTTGTAGCAATATATCCTAATACTCCATTTTCTTTTGCTGTAGTCGCATAGCACTGCTTGCTGCTGACACTGGGCGCCTCAGATAGAAACTGTTCCAGCCCCCAGCATTAACATTCCTCACATTGTAAATGGAAAGTGCGAGGGGAAGAAAATGGAAGAACGGCTACACTCTCTGCAGCTTCGAGCTGGGCAAAGGATTACAAGCGGCATCATAAAACCAGCACTGTCCTGGTGTGAAATAGACAGCAATTTGTAGATTCCTCAGACATGACTCATAACAGCGAGGAATGCGTGGCTTATTTCATTGCATTCTCAGTTGAAGAATCCAAAAGGATTGTGGATTCAGTGGGGGGCAGAATGAGAGAACTAGGGACAGGAATAGTTGAAAAATGGTGATCTGGATCCTAAAGTGGAGCCATGAATGATGGAGTGCGTGAATGGCCTTTTCTAGTTTTTACATTTACATGTTGAGTTGGGACGAGTGGGGTGGGTGGAGGGAAGGACATAGACCAAGCATGAAAACATAGAAACATAGAAGATAGGAGCAGGAGTAGGCCATTCGGCCCCTCAAGCCTGTTCCGCCATTTAATGAGATCATGGCTGATCATCCAAATTCAGTACCCTGTCCCTGCCTTCTCCCCATATCCCTTGATCCCTTTAGCCTTAAGAAATATATCTAACTCCTTCTTGAATATATTTAATGAATTGGCCTCAACTGCCTGGTAAAAAAAGGTAAGAAAAAAAAGTGCAATATAAAAAAAAAGAGCTATAACCGTTTAACCAACCAGGCAGTACAATGTTTAAGATGTTTCGCAGGCCTGTACTTCTGAGCTCTGGCTTAGACACACTCTTAAGAACATAAGAACATAAGAAATAGGAGCAGGAGTAGGCTAATCGGCCCCTCGAGCCTGCTCCGCCATTCAATAAGATCATGGCTGATCTGATCCTAACCGCCAATCTACTATCACAGAACCATCTCCTGAATCTAACAGAATTAGACACACGAAATAGGAGCAGGATCAGGCTACACGGCCCCTGGGCCCGCTCCGCTACCCACAGGGCCATGTCTGATCCGAACCTAGACTCATGTCCAAATTCCTGCCCGCTCCCCGTAACACTTAATTCCCTTTACTTCTAGGAAACTGTCTATTTCTGTTTTAAATTTATGTAATGATGTAGCTTCTACAGCTTTTTGGGGCAGCATATTCCATGGACCTACCACCCTCTGAGTGAAGTAGTTCTTCCTCATCTCAGTTTTGAAAGAGCAGCCCCTTATTCTAAGACTATGCCCCCTAGTTCTAGTTTCACCCATCATCGGGAACATCCTCCCCGCATCCACCCGATCCAACCCCTTCACAATCTTATATGTTTCAATAAGATCGCCTCTCATTCTTCTGAACTCCAATGAGTAGAGTCCCAATCTACTCAACCTCTCCTCATATGTCCATCCCCTCATCCCCGGGATTAAGCGAGTGAACCTTCTTTGTACTGACTCGAGAGCAAGTGAGTCTTTTCTTAAGTATGGACACCACAACTGTATGCAGTATTCCAGGTGCGGTCTCACCAATACCTTGTACAACTGAAGCAATACCTCCCTATTTTTATATTCTATCCCCCTAGCAATGAAAGCCAACATTCCATTGGCCTTCTTAATCACTTGCTGCACCTGCATACTAACCTTTTGAGTTTCGTGCACCAGGACCCCCAGATCCCTTTGTACTTCAGTACTTTCCAGTTTCTTGCCATTAAGATAATAACTTGCTCTACGATTTTTCCTGCCAAAGTGCATAACCTCACACTTTCCAGTATTGTATTCCATCTGCCAAATCTCTGCCCACTTACTTAGCCTGTCTATGTCCTTTTGCAGGTTTTTTATGTCCTCCTCACTCACTACTTTCCCTCCCATCTTAGTATCATCTGCAAACTTTGATATGTTACACTCGGTCCCCTCCTCCAAATCGTTAATATAGATTGTAAAGAGTTGGGGACCCAGCACTGACCCCTGCGGAACACCACTAGTTACTGATTGCCAGACTGAGAATGAACCATTTATCCCAACTCTCTGCCTTCTGTTAGATAGCCAATCCTCTATCTGTGACAGAATATTACCCCCAATCCCGTGATTTTTTATCTTAAGCAATAATCTTTTGTGTGGCACCTTGTCAAATGCCTTTTGGAAGTCTAAATACACTACGTCCACTGGTTCCCCTTTATCCACCCTATATGTTACTTCCTCAAAGAACTCCAGCAAATTTGTCAAACATGACTTCCCCTTCATAAAACCATGCTGACTTTGTCCTATTAAATTATGATTATCCAAATGTCCTGTTACTGTCTCCTTAATAATGGACTCCAATATTTTACCTACCACAGATGTTAGGCTAACCGGTCTATAGTTTCCAGCCTTCTGTCTACTGCCCTTTTTAAATAAGGGTGTTACATTAGCAGTTTTCCAGTCTGCCGGGACCTTTGCTGAGTCCAGGGAGTTTTGGAAAATTATTACCAATGCATCCACAATCCCTACCGCCACTTCCCTCAAGACCCTAGGATGTAAGCCATCAGGTCCAGGTAATTTATCCGCCTTGAGTCCTATTATTTTACCAAGTACCACTTCCTTAGTGATTTTGATCGTGTTTAGCTCCTCCCCCCCTATAGCCCCCTATTTGTCCAGTGTTGGGATATTCTTAGTGTCCTCTACTGTAAAGACTGATACAAAATATTCATTCAGTGTTTTTGCCATCTCCATATTTCCCACCATTAATTTCCCGGTCTCATCCTCTAAGGGACCAACATTTACTTTAGCCACCCTTTTTCTTTTTATATAACTATAAAAACTCTTACTATCTGTTTTTATATTTTTTGCTAATTTACTTTCATAATCTATCTTCCCTTTCTTAATCAATCTTTTTGGTTTTTTTTGCTGTCTTTTAAAGTTTTCCCATTCTTCTATCCTCCCACTACCTTATATGCCCTTGTTTTTAGTCGAATACTATCCTTAATTTCTTTACTTAGCCACGGATGGCTGTCTTTTCTTTTACACCCTTTTCTTCTCAGAGGAATATATTTTTTTTGGAAGTTGTAAAATAACTCCTTAAATGTACACCACTGATCATGTATCGTCTTACCCTTTAATCTATTTTCCCAATCCACTCTACTCAATTCCGCTCTCATACCTTCATAGTCTCCTTTATTCAAGCTTAGCACGCTTGTTTGAGATCCAACCTTCTCACCCTCTAATTGAATATGGAATTCAACCATGTTATCGCCTCTCATTCTTCTGAACTCCAATGAGTAGAGTCCCAATCTACTCAACCTCTCCTCATATGTCCATCCCCTCATCCCCGGGATTAAGCGAGTGAACCTTCTTTGTACTGACTCGAGAGCAAGTATGTCTTTTCTTAAGTATGGACACCACAACTGTATGCAGTATTCCAGGTGCAGTCTCACCAATACCTTGTACAACTGAAGCAATACCTCCCTATTTTTATATTCTATCCCCCTAGCAATGAAAGCCAACATTCCATTGGCCTTCTTAATCACTTGCTGCACCTGCATACTAACCTTTTGAGTTTCGTGCACCAGGACCCCCAGATCCCTTTGTACTTCAGTACTTTCCAGTTTCTTGCCATTAAGATAATAACTTGCTCTACGATTTTTCCTGCCAAAGTGCATAACCTCACACTTTCCAGTATTGTATTCCATCTGCCAAATCTCTGCCCACTTACTTAGCCTGTCTATGTCCTTTTGCAGGTTTTTTATGTCCTCCTCACTCACTACTTTCCCTCCCATCTTAGTATCATCTGCAAACTTTGATATGTTACACTCGGTCCCCTCCTCCAAATCGTTAATATAGATTGTAAAGAGTTGGGGACCCAGCACTGACCCCTGCGGAACACCACTAGTTACTGATTGCCAGACTGAGAATGAACCATTTATCCCAACTCTCTGCCTTCTGTTAGATAGCCAATCCTCTATCTGTGACAGAATATTACCCCCAATCCCGTGATTTTTTATCTTAAGCAATAATCTTTTGTGTGGCACCTTGTCAAATGCCTTTTGGAAGTCTAAATACACTACGTCCACTGGTTCCCCTTTATCCACCCTATATGTTACTTCCTCAAAGAACTCCAGCAAATTTGTCAAACATGACTTCCCCTTCATAAAACCATGCTGACTTTGTCCTATTAAATTATGATTATCCAAATGTCCTGTTACTGTCTCCTTAATAATGGACTCCAATATTTTACCTACCACAGATGTTAGGCTAACCGGTCTATAGTTTCCAGCCTTCTGTCTACTGCCCTTTTTAAATAAGGGTGTTACATTAGCAGTTTTCCAGTCTGCCGGGACCTTTGCTGAGTCCAGGGAGTTTTGGAAAATTATTACCAATGCATCCACAATCCCTACCGCCACTTCCCTCAAGACCCTAGGATGTAAGCCATCAGGTCCAGGTAATTTATCCGCCTTGAGTCCTATTATTTTACCAAGTACCACTTCCTTAGTGATTTTGATCGTGTTTAGCTCCTCCCCCCCTATAGCCCCCTGTTTGTCCAGTGTTGGGATATTCTTAGTGTCCTCTACTGTAAAGACTGATACAAAATATTCATTCAGTGTTTTTGCCATCTCCATATTTCCCACCATTAATTTCCCGGTCTCATCCTCTAAGGGACCAACATTTACTTTAGCCACCCTTTTTCTTTTTATATAACTATAAAAACTCTTACTATCTGTTTTTATATTTTTTGCTAATTTACTTTCATAATCTATCTTCCCTTTCTTAATCAATCTTTTTGTTTTTTTTTGCTGTCTTTTAAAGTTTTCCCATTCTTCTATCCTCCCACTACCTTATATGCCCTTGTTTTTAGTCGAATACTATCCTTAATTTCTTTACTTAGCCACGGATGGCTGTCTTTTCTTTTACACCCTTTTCTTCTCAGAGGAATATATTTTTTTTGGAAGTTGTAAAATAACTCCTTAAATGTACACCACTGATCATGTATCGTCTTACCCTTTAATCTATTTTCCCAATCCACTCTACTCAATTCCGCTCTCATACCTTCATAGTCTCCTTTATTCAAGCTTAGCACGCTTGTTTGAGATCCAACCTTCTCACCCTCTAATTGAATATGGAATTCAACCATGTTATGGTCACTCATTCCAAGGGGATCCTTTACTAGGACATTTTTAATTAATCCTGTCTCGTTACACAGGACCAGATCTAAGGTTGCTTGCCCCCTGGTCGGTTCAGTTACATACTGCTCAAGAAACCCATCCCTAATACACTCAATGAACTCATCCTCAAGGCAGCCCTGCCCAATTTGATTTGTCCAATTAATATGATAGTTAAAATCCCCCATAATTATAGATGCGCCCTTATTACAAGCCTCAACTATTTCCTGATTGATACCCCGTCCAACAGAGTTGCAACTGTTCGGAGGCCGATAGACTACACCCACTAGTGTTTTTTTCCCCTTATTATTCCTTATCTCCACCCAAACTGTTTCATTATCCTGATCTTTTGACCCAATATCATTTCTCTGTATTACAGTGATTCCTTCCTTTATTAACATAGCCACCCCACCTCCCCTTCCTTCCTGCCTGTCCTTCCTGATCGTTAAATAACCTGGTATGTTTAATTCCCAGGCATTGTCACCCTGCAGCCATGTTTCTGTAATGGCCACAAGATCATAACCATATGTAGTTATTTGTGCCATTAACTCGTCTATTTTGTTACGAATGCTATGTGCATTCAGATAGAGAACTTTCAAATATGTTTTGTGACACTTAGTTCCTGCTTTTGCCCTTTTTATTACTGTACTTTTTACTCCATACCTTCTGCCCCTTCCTGACACGCTCTGGTTTTTAATTTCCCCACTGCTACCTAAGTCTATGACCTTCTCTGTTGTCATTTTTATTATTTGCTCTCTAGGAACCTCCCCCCCACTAGTTAGTTTAAAGCCCTCTCTACAGCCCTAGTTATATGATCCGCCAGGACTCTAGTCCCAGCACTGGCCAAGTGAAGCCCATCCCAACGGAACAGCTCCCTCCTGCCCCAGTACTGGTGCCAGTGTCCCAGGAAGCAAAACCCATTTCTCCCACACCAGTCTTTGAGCCACGCATTTAACTCTCTAATTTTATTTGTCCTAGCCAAATTTGCTCGTGGCTCAGGTAATAATCCAAAGATTATTACCCTTGAGGTTCTGTTTTTTAATTTGACCCCTAGCTGCTCATACTCCTTTAACAGAACCGGCTTCCTAGTCCTATCTACGTCGTTTGTACCAACATGGACCACGACAACTGGATCCACCCCCTCCCACTGCAAGTTTCTTTCCAGCCCAGAGGAGATGTCCTTAACCCTGGCACCAGGTAGGCAACACAGCCTTCGGGACTCTCGCTCTCGGCTGCAG
Organism: Somniosus microcephalus; assembly: GCF_052327205.1. NCBI lineage: Eukaryota > Metazoa > Chordata > Chondrichthyes > Squaliformes > Somniosidae > Somniosus > Somniosus microcephalus. The sequence continues at coordinate 12,035,492 of NC_141013.1, forward strand.
AGAACTCTATCTATCCCCCTAATAATACTATCCCCTACCACTACAACATTTCTATTTACTCCCCCCTCTTGAATGGCCCCCCGTTCCACGGTGCTGTGGCCAGGTTGCTCATCCTCCCTGCAGTCCCTGCTCCTGTCCCCACAGGGAGTAAGAACCTCGAACCTGTTGGACAAGAGCAAGGGCTGTGGCTCCTCCAACACTACCTCCTGGACCCCCGTACCTGCCTCACTCGTAGTCACACCGTCCTGTCCCTGACCATGGGCTACATCTGAATTAATTAACTTCATAGGTGTGACCACCTCCTGAAACACAGAGTCCAGGTACTTCTCCCCCTCCCTGATGTGTTGCAGTGTCTGAAGCTCAGACTTCAGCTCATCAACACAGAGCTGGAGTTCCTGTAGCAGCAGACACTTGTCACAGACGTAATCACCATGAGCCTCAATGGGGTCCACTGGCTCCCACATCTCGCAACAGTAACACATCACCTGCTCCATTCTATGTAATTAATTACATTTTTTATTGTTAGTTATGGACACCCTCTGCCTGATTTTAGATGCTAGTATCCCCTTTAATTAATTGGATTTAAATTAAATCAATCCCTCTAATTACACCAGTTAAATGGTTTACCAACAGTCACTCTGCACCAGAAAGGCCTTATTAACTACAACCCACAGAGTTAAAGTTTGAAAAGAGCACCTAACACCCCACTTACTCTAACTCACACTTACCCAAACTCACAGCACTCTCTGCTGACTCGCACTCAGTGCTTGCTTGCACTAGCACTGGTCTTTTTATACTGTTTGTTTGTTTACAGCCAAATGAGTCACCCCTGCTGATTGGTTAGAAAACTGGTTTCCACTGCCTGCTGTGCCAATTTACTCCTACTGCAGTGTAACCTTGTTTTACTCTTCTTAAACCAACAGAATCCCAAATATTTAACTTTTCCCCTTTACTTAAACTGCTTAAGTAATCTTATCAAGAATGATTTAAAGAGAAATAACAATTAAAGAACTCTCACACTTACCCAAACTCACAGCACTCTCTGCTGACTCGCACTCAGTGCTTGCTCGCACTAGCACTGGTCTTTTTATACTGTTTGTTTGTTTACAGCCAAATGAGTCACTCCTGCTGATTGGTTAGAAAACTGGTTTCCACTGCCTGCTGTGCCAATTTACTCCTACTGCAGTGTAACCTTGTTTTACTCTTCTTAAACCAGGTACATTTGCAAGTACATTTCTTGGGTGGTTTCCATCAGTTCTCAAATGGCGAGGTGAATAACATTAGGGTTAGATAAGGAAACATCAGCTAGGCGTCCTGCTCTCCATCTCTATCCAGTGACCCCTGCTAAAAATGGGTCAGGAGTGTATAGATGTTGGGTGAGGACAAGCTGGGGCTCAAATTATGTGCGATGGTGCGCTACAGGAAACCTTCGATTTGCCGGCACCTAAATAACCAGAAATCTCGGTTAACCGGCAAAATTCAGGAGTAGGTTCAGGTAAGTTTTATTACTTGCCTTCCTCGATCTGTTGCTGTGCAAGGGTGTGGCTGCAGCTGTTGCTAAGCTACAGAGACGCTTGGAACTTGTGGCCATTGTTCTGAACCTGTTGCTAAGCAACAGGGTTTGTTGCTTTATATGGAGCTCTCAGCTCCGTATCTTTTACTATAGCTTTTGGTTATCCAGAATTTTTGATGAACCGGCACCACATCGGTCCCGTCGGTGCCGGATAAGAAAAAGTTTCCTGTAGTTTTCTGACACGTAGGGGCTGAAAATGTGATCTCGCCATTGCACTGCAGCGCTGACCCCGCCAATGTTTATGGGTTCGGTGGGAGGTCACCTCATTACTGTGGAGCAGGAAGCCGCAAGTGCCACTTTGGACACATTGTTGGCACCTGTCTCACTATGTTGGCTGGCAAATCTGGTACCCGCCCACCCATTGGGGAGAAGTTTGCCCATGCCCTCCCCACTACCATGGTCCCCTCAGTCCCTGTTGTTTTTCTTGTAAGAGTTGGACGAAACTCCCGGGAATGGCAAACAGGGCATTGGTTTAACATCTTATCAGAAGGATGGCACCTCCAACAACGCAGCACTCCCTCAGTACTGCACCAAAGTGCCAGCCTACCTCATGAGCTCTTGTGTCTGGAGTGAGACTTGAACTCACAACCTTCTGACCCAGAGGTGAGAGTGCTACCCACTGAACCAAAAAAGCCGTATGCCATTTTCATCATGATGATATAATTTACAGCGACGGAGCAATTTTAACACAAATTACATCATAATTTTAAACAACAAAAGGTTTGCCAAACATTATTTCTTGAAATAAAAACAGAAGATGCTGGGAATATTCAGCAGGTCAGGCAGCAACTGTGGAGAGAGAAACAGAGTTAACGTTTCAGGTCGATGACCTTTTGCTTGAACTGGCGAAGGGTCATCGACCTGAAACATTGGGGGTGATTTTGCCAGCCCTGGGGAGGCAGGTATGGAGGCAGGACTGCCGGGAAAATGGCAGAATTTGGGGGTGGGTGCCCATCCCTGCTGTGACTCCCGACCCACAGCAATGTGGTTGACTCGTAACTGCTCTCTGAAATGGCCGAGCAAGCCATTCAGTTCTCACCTTGTGTGCAGTGGTTCAAGAAGGTAGCTCACCACCACCTTCTCAAGGGCAATTAGGGACAGGTAATAAATGCTGGCCTTGCCAACGACTCCCACAAAAAAACGAATTAAAAAAAATAAAGGAAGAAAGGACTACCTCAGGACTTCCCAAAGCGTCTTACAGCCACTGAACTACTTTTGAAGTATAGTCACTGTTGTAATGTAGGAAATGAAATGCGACAGCCAAATTGTGCACAGCAAGGTCCCACAAACAGCCATGGGATAATGACCAGATCATATTGGCCAAGACACTGGAGAGAGCTCCCCTGCTCTTCTTTGAACAGTGCCATGGGATCTTTTATGTGCACCTGAGACGGGACCTCGGTTTAACGTCTCATCTGAAAGATGGCACCTGCGGCAGTGCAACACTCCCTCAATGCTGCACTGGAGTGTCAGCCCAGTTTTTGTGCTCAAGTCTCTGGAGTGGGACTTCAAACTCACAACCTCTGACTCGGAGGCGAGAGTGCTACCGATCCGTCCCATCAAAGCATCTATCTACCTCTTGATTGACTCCAGAATTTTTATCTGCACTAACACACCCAAAGACCGAACTTGCCATTTACCAGTTTGTACCTATGCCCCCCGCCCCCCCACTCTTCATATATCACCTTCTCAGAGCAACTAGGGTGGGCAATAAACGTAGCCTTGCCAGCGTCACCCACATAGAATAATAGTATCATGATACAACACAGGAGGCCACTCAGCCCATCGTGCCTGTGCCGGTATCTATGGAACAAATGTTAAAAAATCATGAATATGCCCTGCACTATAGGCCTTCACATAGGTTTCTCAATATATACAACAATGAGCAAAATGTGTGCAGATAAGATTTTGTCTTATTTCTGTGCACTGCATTTCTTAATGGGATGTAACTGGATATGGATTAAAACACCTCATTAGCATTTTAATTTTGTACGTCAGGTAGCAACACAGCTGGAGGCAAAAATAACTTAATGCAGTCATTCACATCCACTGTTCCATGATTGATCCAGCCCATGTTCTGTGATTGATCCAACCCATGTTCTGTGATTGATCCAGCCCATGTTCTGTGATTGATCCAGTCCATGTTCTGTGATTGATCCAATAGCGCTTTGCAATATTAGTAACAAATACATTGCCACTTCATAGGAGGACTAAAGGCAGATTAGAAAAACTGAGGAACTTTAGCCTCAAAAGAAGACAAGTGTGGAGGGGATTCTTATAGAATTATACAGGATGTTGAACAGTGCAGAAAAGGTAAAACTAAAGTAACACTTCAGGTTAAACTAGGACTGTAGGACAAAGGGGCAGAGGTTCAAGCTGGTGAAATGTGAATCTAGGACTGATATCAGGAACAACATCTAGAATAGAGTTCTGGGTAGACCAGTGGAGGCAAAACCCCAACGTCAACAACAACAACTTGTATTTATATAGCGCCTTTAATGTAGTAAAATGTCCCAAGGCGCTTCACAGGAGTATTATAAGACAAAAAATTTGACACTGAGCCACATAAGGAGAAATTAGGGCAGATGATCAAAAGCTTGCTCAAAGAGGTAGATTTTAAGGAGCGTCTTAAAGGAGGAGAGAGATGTAGAGAGGCGGGGAGGTTTAGGGAGGGAATTCCAGAGCTTAGGGCCTAGGCAACAGAAGGCACGGCCACCAATGGTTGAGCGATTATAATCAGGGATGCTCAAGAGGGCAGAATTAGAGGAGGTAAAGTAGAGGAGTGCAGATATCTCAGGGGAGTTGTGGGGCTGAAGGAGATTACAGAGATAGGGAAGGGTGAGACCATGGAGGGATTTGAAAACAAGGATGAGAATTTTGAAATCAACGGTGTTGCTTAACCAGGAACCAATGTAGGTTAGCGAGAATAGGGGTAATGGGTGAACGGGACTTGGTGCGAGTTAGGACATGGGCAGCCGAGTTTTGGATTACCTTAAGTTTACGTAGGGTGGAATGTGGGAGACCAGCCAGGAGTGCGTTGGAATAGTCAAGTCTAGAAGTAACAAAGGCATGGATGAGGGATTCAACAGCGGATGAGCTGAGGCAAGGGCGGAGACGGGCGATGTTACAGAGGTGGAAGTAGGTGGTCTTAGTTATGCCGCGGATATGTGGTCGGAAGCTCATTTCAGGGTCAAGTGTGACACCAAGGTTACGAACTGTGCAGTTCAGCCTCAGACAGATGTTAGGGAGAGGGATGGAGTCAGTGGCTAGGGAACTAACCATGGGATGGAGTGGCCAACCATGTCAAAGGCTGAAGACAAGTCAAGAAGGACAATGAGAGATAGTTTACCTTTGTCACAGTCGCAAAGGATGTCATTTGTGACTTTGATGAGAGCCGTTTCAGTACTGTGGCAGGGACGGAAACCTGATTGGAGGGATTCAAACATGGAGTTGCGGGAAAGATGGGCACGGATTTGGGAGGCGACAACATGTTCAAGGATTTTGGTGAGGAAAGGGAGGTTGGAGGTGTTGTAGTAGTTTGCAAGGACAACATCGTTCAGGAGCCAGATTGGTGAAGTGTTGTGGGAACTGTAACTTTTTCTTTTTTGGATGCAGGAGCTAAGATAGGCAGAATGAACCCTCCCTCATCGGTACTCATCTTGGGATCTGGTGAAACGTTTCCATCTGCTCTTTTACTGAAGGTATTAACGCGTTCATTTTAAACGGGTTAATGCCTTCATCGATACGCCAAAGGAATTTCATACAAATGTGTTAATCCATCTCTTGGCAATAGTGCGCCCATGCTCTGCGACTGATCCAGTCTGTGATCTGCGATTGATCCAGGCTGTGCTTTTGTGGCTGTCGCAGCCAGCCCAGCGACTAACATCGGAGCTTGGCCTTCGCTCCAGGAATCTGCCTGTTATCGGGTGGTGCTGGAGCGTCAACAGGAGGGAAATGGGGCCTCCCTGAAACACCTGCACAGATGTGGTGTGGAGAGGTGCCTGTGATTGAGGACCAGGTGGCATTAATAGTGAAGTATAAAGACTACTGAGCACTTGGTTTGAGTATAAAACAAGGCTTTAATCAACTGTTTCACAACCATGAGATTCTAGTTACATCACTAGTTCCTGGTTACAAAAACGTCCTGAGCAAGCTGGGCCCACGCCCGAGTATTTATACTCCTTGGACGGCGCCACCAGCTGGCCGCCCAGTGTTATTTCATAAGTCATTTCTCCATGAATGATAAGATTCATGACAAATAGTAAGGACAGTAGGTTTTCCTCTTTTGCACATTTCAGCTGTTTCCCACCCCTCTCCATAAATTGTATTGCAGCGGGGCTCTGCAAACGGAACGCTTTTGCTGGCCAAACAGGTTGCTGACCGCACCCTTTAAGCTGCCGCAGCGAGGGCAGTGCTGCAGCAGCATAGCATTCGCTCTCCCCTCGTGGTGGCAGACTCCCAATTTAGCGTGAAGACACCGCTGGTAGCCTGCCTTGCATACATCATTGACCTGGGCCCAGGAAAATGAGCTAGGGTCACAGCGGGAGTTGGACCAGAAGTCACAAAGTGACCCACCTCTGGTGGCAAACCCGTCCCTCAGGAAGTCTCCCCCAGGAAGTGTCAGAGCGGGGCGCTAAGGTCAGTCGTCCACTGGTACCTGATGCAAGTGGCCCTTTTTCATGACAAACGTCATGACAGCACCAAAATAATGAAATGTTGAAGTTCATTCAGGAGAATGCGTGACTTTGAAGGCTGCAATTTATCTTTAATTGCACTTGTAATTAACCATTACTGACCCATTTCAATCTTGGGAGAGTCTGCAATTCAACATTTATCCAGCATTAGACTCAAAATAACTGATGGCTTGGGAAACCACTCTAGGGTAAATTAGCACACACTGTGTGCAACTAATGAGCTGTCATGTTATGTTTAAAATGGATTAACAGTAAAGCTTCACAAACCATTTTCACTCTTTACAGACCTATGAGCGTCAATCCTTAATTTATCCTTCCAATTTTCTCTTCTTCTTGGTCAAAGAGGTTGGTTTGAAGGAGCGTCTTAAAAGGAGCAGAGAGAGGTAGAGAAACGAAGAGCTTTACGGAGGGAATGCCAGACTTTAGGGCCCAGGCAGCTGAAGGCACGGCCGCCAACGGTGGGGCAATGGAAATCGGAGGTGCACAAGAGACCAGGATTGGAGGAGCGCAGAGATTTCAGGTGGACATGGCACTATTTCGAAGAAGAGCAGAGGAATTTGCCCAGTTTCCTGGCCAACATTTATCGCTCAACCAAAATCACTAAAACAGATTATCTGGTCAATTATTTCATTGCTGTTTATGGAACCTTGCTGTGCGCAAATTGGCTATCGCACTTCACTACATAAGAACATAAGAAATAGGAGCAGGAGTTGGCTATTCGGCCCCTCGAGCCTGCTCTGCCATTCAATGAGATCATGGCTGATCTTCTACCTCAACTCCACTTTCCTGCACTATCTCCATATCCCTTGATTCCCTTAACATCCAAAAATCTATCGATCTCTGTCTTGAATATACTCAACGGCTGAGCCGCCACAGCCCTCTGGGGTAGAGAATTCCAAAGATTCACCACCCTCTGAGTGAAGAAATTTCTCCTCATCTCAGTCCTAAATGGCCGCCACCAGACTGTGACCCCTGGTTCTAGACTCCCCAGCCCAGGGGAAACATCCTCCCTGCATCTACCCTGTCAAGCCCTGTAAGAATTTTGTATGTTTCAATGAGATCACCTCTCATTCTTCTAAACTCCAGAGAATGTAGGCCTAGTTGACGCAATCTCTCCTCATAGGACAATCCCCCCATCCCAGGAATCAGTCTGGTGAACCTTCGTTGCACTCCCTCTATGGCAAGTATATCCTTTCTTAGGTAAAGAGACCACAACTGTACACAATACTCCAGGTGTGGTCTCACCAGGGCCCTATGTAATTGCAGTAAGACGTCTTTACTCTTATACTCAAATCCTCTTGTAATAAAGGCCAACATACCATTTGATAAAGGCTAACATACCATTACAATAATGGCTACACTTCATAAGTACTTTTTTAAAATTTGTTTATGGGATGTGGGGCATCGCTGGCAAGGCCAGCATTTATTGCCCATCTCTAAATGCCCTCGAGAAGGTAATGGTGAGCAAATAGCTTGATGTCGCTCGTTGGCCGGGCTCGCCCGTGTAGAATGGCCAACTGGGTGAGGGATTGGAACTGTACCCTAGCCGGAGCCAGTCATTTCAGCAGAGGAGAGGTGAGAAAACCGAATAACTAGGCATGTTTGACAGTCATGCTCTTCCCTTCCCCCACGCCGTGCTGTGAATTTCGAAAGCTGCTCAGCAACAGTTCATGAACTCGTGCAAGCATTGAACTCGCCTGTGAGGAGTTGAAAGACGGCATCACTCGTTGGTTTCAAGTTCTCATCCTGTTACAAAATATTGTATCTGTTTGCGCAGGTGGAGGGGAATTCAGCCTTTAGAAGAATGTCTAGGCTAACATGCTTTCACCTGAGGGTGCTTGCATGCATCACAGCACAAAGCACTGTCAATCCAGCAACTACACGTAGTTTGCAGCCATATCGGCATATCACCTGAGACTATAGGGACAAGCACAATGAGAAGTCTACTCTATCTGATCACTTCAGCACCCCGAGACAATAGACACTGCTCTTGAGTGTAGATCTGAAGAGTATCATCACCTGCACTAAGTATAGATATTCAAACTGTGACTCAGAGTTGACCTCATAACTTAGCATAGAGTAACGTGAGCCCACGTGGAATCTGTGCTTTGTACGGTGCAATGCTCACCTGCAACAGTAATCTGCCTTTATATTTTACTCGAGATCTCTGCGCTCCTCTGATTCTGGCCTCTTGCGCATCCCCATTTTTCATCGCTCCAACACTGGCGGCCGAGCCTACAGCTGCCTGGGTTCTAAGCTCTGGAATTCCCTCCCTAAACCTCTCCGCCTCTGTACCTCGCTCTCCTCCTTTAAGACGCTCCTGAAAACCTCCCTCTTTGACCTCACCTGTCCGAATATCTCCTTAGGTGGCTCGGTGTCAAGTATTTGTTTCATAGCGCTCCTGTGAAGCGCCTTGGGACGTTTTACTATGTTAAAGGCGCTGTATAAATGCAAGTTGTTGTTGTTTTTCAGAATTAATCAGCTGACGACGAACACCTTGCTAAGGCCATCCCCACGCCTCCACTACTCGCCTTCAAACAGCCGCCTAACCTCAAACAGACCATCGTTCGCAGCAAATTACCCAGCTTTCAGGAGAACAGCGACCACGACACCACACAACCCTGCCACACCAAGACATGCCAGATCATCAACACAGATACCATCATCGCACGTGAGGACACCACCCACCAGGTACATGGTACATACTCATGTGACTCGGCCAACGTTGTCTACCTCATACGTTGCAGGAAAGGATGCCCCGGAGCATGGTACATCGGCGAGACCATGCAGACACTGCGACAACGGATGAACGGACGCTGCACAACAATCGCCAGGCAGGAGTGTTCCCTCCCAGTCGGGGAACACTTCAGCAGTCAAGGACATTCAGCCTCCGATCTTCGGGTAAGCATTCTCCAAGGCGGCCTTCGAGACACACGACAACGCAAAATCGTCGAGCAGAAACTGATAGCCAAGTTCCGCACTCATGAGGACGGCCTCAACCGAGATCTTGGGTTCATGTCACGCTACATGTAACCTCACCTGACGTAGGGTCATCCAGACTCGAGTCGTCGTTGGCTTGTTCTCTCCACACAGATGCGGCCGGACCTGCTGTGATTTCCAGCAAAAAAAATGTTTTTTGTCTGTTTTTTTGTTTTTCATACAGACCCCAGCATCTGCAACATTTGACCCCTTGTGACCCCACCTCATTGTTCTCTGATGTAATGTTTTCCTGACTGACCTGTTTGGACACCATTTACACCTTTGATTGCTGTGATTATCTCTCTGCCGAGGTGTGATAAATGGCAGTTAGAAAGATTACCTGTAAACATCTGACATTATTCTCTGACTATATAAGCTGTGTTTTTATGCATCTCTCCACTTCACCTGATGAAGGAGCAGCGCTCTGAAAGCTTGTGATTTCAAATAAAGCTGTTGGACTATAACCTGGTGTTGTGTGATTTCTTACATGTTTCTTAGGGATTTGAGTTGGAAAACTTAGGAAGCCAAAGATCTGTTTCCAATCTGGCCAGTGCAGGAGTCTCATCAGAGTGGCAGGCAACACAAATATTATCTCAATACGTTGCCCGGGGGGGATGCAGATATGTCCTTCTTTCACAACGGCAGCAAAACTGGGGTGCTCTCGCCATTAGACTGGTAGGGTCTGGGTAGTACTTGGACCACCAGTCTCCTCTTCCACTAGTTTATCTGGAATAAAACTGAATGGATAGACACCAAGGACTGCCAGGGAGCATTGGAATGGCTTGGAATAGGAGGTACATCTGCTGCTTGCCAGATGGACCACAATGATTTTTTTCCAGTCCTGTACATTCCTAAGTTCCTGTGTGGATTCGGACATTTCTCCATCCACCAGACCAGTAGGGATTGAATCTTTGCTCCGTACCTGACCAATACAAAGAAGGGAATAAAAACAGAAAATGCTGGAAATACTCAGCAGGTCAGGCAGCATCTGTGGAGAGAGAAACAGAGTTAACGTTTCAGGTCGATGACCCTTTGTCAGAACTGGAAAAAGTTGGAGATGGAACAGGTTTTTAATCAAGTGTAGGGACAGGGACGGGTGGGGGGAGGGGAGGAAAGAACAAAAGGGAAGGTCTGTGATAGGATGGAAGGCAGGAGAGATTAAAAGACAAAAGGGATGATGGTGCAAGGCAAAAGGAGATGGTAATGGGACAAGTTAAGAAGCAAAAGGTGACTCTAGATGAAGTGTAAATGGCAATGGCAGAATCATCAACAGCTGCCATGTGAGAGAGAGAGAATAGAAAATGTAAAAAAATGATAGGGGCAGAGGTTATGGTGTGAAACTGTTGAACTTGATGTTGAGTCCAGAAGGCTGTAAACTGCCTAATCGAAAGAAGGGACATGTTTCTACAGGGTTCAGATTCCACAGTGCACCAAACCAGCATGGAAACATGGTGGGCACTCGACACTGGATCCTCATGATAACATGGGCTCTGGGAGGCGACTGAAACACCCATGGTAATGAGATCCATGTGTCCACCGGGACCTACCATTTATAAAGTTCGCATTTTGCTGCAATGCAATAAAGTGCATACATAAGTTGGAAGCAATGCCTGCATTTGTTCAGATGTGTGTGGGACGTAAATGTTGCAATTGACTTAAATCCCAGCACTTAAGGGATTCAGAGCAGAAAAGTACTGGGACTTGTACCTATCAACATTTATAACATCCTGCATCCTGACAATGAAGCCAACATTGTGTTATACTGAAAAACCTGATACACATTAGAATTCCAGACTCTCTCACTCTCTTTAATTTACACCACCAAATGTTAAGCGTGCGATGGCAATTTATTTATTACCTCCAACTTTTCCCCAGTGCCCCTGTGTGTCAGCTTTCTTTCTCAGTTGTGACCATCTGGGCCGCTGGTTTCTCCGAGAGGTGGACTGGGGTGGAGTGGGAGGCTTGGACGTGATCCTGCGAGTTTTCCCTCTCATATTCCAGCCTGCATCTTATCCTGCGGACGTAACCAGTGGGAGCTGCAGCAGCTGTTGATAGTGCCTGTGTTGGTGAATTGACTCACAGCCTATCAGTAGTAGGAAGAGAGTCAAGGAATAGGGAGAGACAGAGCACAGGGGGCCAGAGGGATAGAGCCAGGGAGCCGTGGCTCAGTGGGCAGCACTCTCGCCTCTGAGTCAGAAGGTCGTGGGTTTAAGTCCCACTCCAGAGACCTGAGCACAAAATCTAGGCTGACACTCCAGTGCAGTACTGAGGGAGTGCTGCACTGTCGGAGGTGTCGTCTTTTGGATGAGATGTAAAACCGAGGCCCCGTCTGCCCTCTCAGGTGGACCTAAAAGATCCCATGGCACTTTTTGAAGAAGAGCAAGGGAGTTCTCCCCGGTGTCCTGGCCAATATTTATCCCTCAGCCAACATCACTATCTGGTCATTATCACATTGCTGTTTGTGGGAGCTTGCTGTGCGCAAATTGGCTGCCGTGTTTCCTACATTACAACAGTGACCACTTCAAAAAGTTCCCTTCCCTTCCTCGACTTCTCCGTCTCCATCTCTGGGGATAGGTTATTGACAAACATTCACTACAAGCCCACTGACTCCCACAGCTACCTGGACTACACTTCCTCCCACCCCTCCTCCAGTAAGGACTCTATTCCATTCTCCCAGTTTCTCCGTCTCCGTCGCATCTGCTCCGATGTTGCCACCTTCCACACCAGTGCTTCCGACATGTCTTCCTTTTTCCTCCACCGAGGATTCCCCTCTACCGTGGTTGACACGGCCCTTAACCGTGTCCGTTCTATCTCCTGCACTTCTGCCCTCACCCCTGCCCCTCCCTCCCGGAACTACGATAGGGTTCCCCTTGTCCTCGCCTTTCACCCCACCAGCCTCCACATTCAACGGATCATTTTCCGCCACCTCCAACGTGATCCCACCACCAAAGGCATCTTTCCCTCCCCTTTCAGCATTCCATAGGGACCACTCCCTCCGAGACACCCTAGTCCACTCCTCTATCACCCCCAGCACCCCTTCCCCTTCACCCGGCACCTTCCCGTGCAAGCGCAGGAGTTGCAACACATGCCCTTATACCTCCCCCTTCTCACTGTCCAGGGCCCCAAACACCCCTTCCAGGTGAAACAGCGATTTACTTGTACTTCTTGCAATCTAGTATACTGTATTCGCTGCTCACGATGCGGTCTCCTCTACATTGGGGAGACCAAACGCAGATTGAGTGACCGCTTTGTGGAACACCTCCATTCAGTCCATAAGCGTGACCCTGAGCTTCCGGTCGCCTGTCATTTCAATTCACCATTCCACTCCCACTCAGACCTCACCGTCCGCGGCCTCTTGCATTGTTCCACGGAAGCTCAGCGTAAGCTCGAGGAACAGCACCTCATCTTCCGATTAGGCACTTTACAGCCTTCCGGACTCAATATCGAGTTCAACAATTTCAGATCATAACCTCGGCCCCTATTATATTTTTATATATTTTTTATCCACTCCTTTGGTTTGTGCCTTTCCCTTTTTTTCTCTCCCACATGGCAGCTGTCTCTCACTCTGCCAGCGCATTTCACACTTCATCTAGAGCCATCCTTTGTCTCTTTACCTGTCCTATTACGATCTCGTCTCGCCTTGAATATCTCTTAATGTCTCTTCACCTCTCAGACCTTCCCTTTTGTTCTTTCATCCCCTCCCCCATTTCCCAGCCCCCAAACTTGCTTTTAATCTGTTTCATTTCCTGCTTTTTTCTCAGTTCTGAAGAAGGGTTTCGACCTGAAACGTTGACTCTATTTCTCTCTCCACGGATGTTGCCTGGCCTGCTGAGTTTTTCCAGCGTTTCCTGTTGTTATTTCAAAAAGTACTTCATTGGCTGTAAAGCACTTTGGGATGTCCTGAGGTCGTGAAAGGTGCTATATAAATGCAAGTCTTTCTTTTAAACAGAGATAGAGCACAGGGGCTACTGGGACAGTCAGGGGGCTACTGGGACAGAGCCAGGGGTAGCGGAGGAAAAAAACTGTTTTTGATCATGGGGACAGAACAGAGAAATGAAAAAGAACAAATAGAAACAGATGTAGAAGACGGAGACTTGAAAGCAGGGAGGAGAAAGATCAAAGCCTGGGCAGTGAAGCCTTATATTGAAATACCGGATGAAAAGAAGGTAGAAATACAAATATGACAATTTTCTGAACAGTCGGAGTGGTGGCATTGCAGGGCCAGTTTTAAACCCCCGTAAGGTGGCAGGGATGGGCGGGGCGAGTTCGTGCCATTTTCCCAACATTTTTACTTACCTGTCTTAAGGCATGGAAAGACCACCTGTTATACATCTCATCATTCAAGAAACTACTCGTGAAATAACGCTGGACGGCCAGCTGGTGGCGCCGTCCAAGGAGTATAAATACTCGGGCGTGGGCCGCAGATTTCCTGGGACATTTTGTAAGACAAGGAACTAGTGAAGTACAACTAGACCTCCATGTTCTGAAACAAGTTGATTAAAGCCTTGCTTTATGCTCAAACCAAGTGTGTAGTGAGTTTTATTACGCCACCACCCGTCCCAGAGGACTGGGTGCCTAATTTAAATGCCAGTGTCGCGTCCTGATGGCACCATTTTAATCACGGGACAGACTACAGCCCGCACAGTCTCTATCCGCCAGCAGATGCTGGTGGCAGCAAGGATCCAAGCCCGGGTAAGTCATACTTTAAAACTTTTAAAAATGTTCCTTGTGGGCTAGGAGCAGCTGGAATGCTCCTCCTGACCCTATAAGGATACCTTGGGCCTTCCCTGCCCTGAGTTTCCACCATTCCCCAATTGGTGCCTAGCCGACCCCTCCCCTAATCCCTACTCACCTCTCTGGGGTCCTTTGCTATGGGTCCCCGGTGGCGGCCTGACCTCCCCCCCACCCCCCCCCAACCAATTGTGACTCCCGGCCGCCATCTGTGACACTATTCCCGCTGGCTTGGGGGAGGGGTCAGAGTCGGGGCATGCAAATGAGGCCCAGGGAGTTTAAGGGGGAGAAATTCCTTCCTGGGGCGCAAACACCGAATTTTGGAAAAGCTGGGAATCATTAGCGCCTGGCGTTAAGTTTCCCAGCTTTCAAAAGTTAGCGCTCCAAACGGGGTGATACTAAATTTCTCCCCCCAAATCTGCCAGGCCTCCTTCTCTGAGTGGGGAAGGGGGGGGGGCGGACTTTTTGCTGACTGCTTCAGCCCCCACACTCCAGATTCCCGCCCTGAGTTAAAATCCTCCCTTACAGGTAGGCAAATGAGAAAGGATGCCCCGAGGTTAGTAAATGCACCGCCCAGTGGGGAACCATGTGGACCGCTGTGGTCTCAGCTTCGATGCCTGGTCTGTGTGGAGCGAACCAATCTCAGCCCAGGCAGTGGTGGTGGCACTACATTTGGCCTCAGCATCCTGGACTCGAGTGAAGAAAAATCAGCCGGGGCCTTGCACCAGATCACTGTCCAGCAGCATCTGCTGGTAAGAATGTGTGCGTGTGGATATTGGTGAGAGCACGTTTGAGCTCGGCTGTGATGTCGACACTCACCATCTAAGCTCACGCTTGAACACTGAGCAGTTGGGCAAAGTACTTGCCGTAAGAAAACTACTAGGCACTTGGCCTGAGTATTAGACAAAGCTTTAATCGACTGTTTTTCAACATGAAGATCTAGTTGTGTCCTTCACTAGTTCCTGTTAAAGAATGTCCTGAGCAAGCTGGCCCCATGCCTGAGTATTTATACTCTCCCTGGGCAGCGCCACCAGCAGGCCGCCCAGTATTATTTCACAAGTCATTTCCCATGAATGACAAGATTCATGTCAGTACTGATGGGCACCTGTGCAGCCATACCAAGCAGGAGCCAGTACCTTCGGGAGAGGCCACATTTATTGCCCATCCCTAGTTGCCCTGAGAAGGTGGTGGTAATTGTTGTGTATGTACCTTTAAGAGAAGAACTGATTCTATACTGCAGTACAGGCAGTGACCACCCCTGTATATAAAGCCATAGCAGGCTTTTGTACTTCAGTCTTGAATTACTCTCTGTTCAGTAAATACCTGTTTTATTGTTCTCCTGCAGTCTGAGTATTATTGATCCTCGGACACTACACTGGCGACGAGGATGCTCAATGAGCTTCATGAGGGTCACCTGGGAGGGGTAAAAATGAAGAGCCTAGCCAGGGCGTTTGTGTGGTGGCCGGGAATCGATAAAGAAATCGAGGATATGACCAAGAGATGCACAGGATGCCAGAAGGTCCAAAACGCTCCACCACAGGCCCCGCTACATCCATGGGAGTGGCCCTCATCTCCATGGCAACGGGTACACATTGATTTTGCTGGTCCATTTATGGACTCAATGTTCCTAATCGCTGTGGACGCCCATTCAAAATGGCCAGAGGTCATCAAAATGTCCTCCACCACCACGGAGAAAACTATTGCAGTCCTACGGACCATCTTCGCCAGGAATGGCTTGCCAGAACAAATTTGCTCCGACAATGGGCCACAGTTTGTGTCCGAGGATTTCCGGAGGTTTCTGAGGAATAATGGGGTGAAACATTACATATCTGCCCCATATCATCCAGCCACAAATGGATTGGCTGAGAGGTTTGTTCAGACCTTTAAAAAGGCAATAAAGGCAATGCATAATGACGACATACCATTACAACACAAGGTGGATAATTTCTTGTTTGCTTACCGGAATGCGACACATGCAGTCACCAACCAAACTCCAGCCATAATGTTCTTCAACCGAAGGCTAAGATGTCGCCTGGATTTGCTCAAACCAAACATAAGATGAGATGTTGAGGATAAGCAATTCCAGCACATAAATGAGAAGCCAACCAGGAGCTTCAAGATAGGGCAACCAGTCTTGGCCCGTGACTACCGAACAGAAAAATGGCAGCCAGGAACGATATGCACACAGCAGGGACCACTAATGTACACAGTGGACGTTGGAGAGAGCATCGTGAGACGCCATACTGACCAGATTCTAGAGTCACAGAAACAAGCCAAACCCATACCACGAGCAGGTGCACCTGGTAATCAACCCGAAGTACAGATTGCGTCTACCTCAGAAGCAGTGGTATTGGAAGCTGACGAACCAACCAATGACAATGAGCCAGAATCAATTCCGCCGCAAGAACTGGATACTCAAGAAAGGCGTTATCCAGTCAGGATCAGGAAGCCTCCTCAAAGACTGAACTTATAAATGATTATTTCAGTTGATGTATATAGTACAGAGAAAATTGTAATTGTAATTAGTTATTATTTAGTTGTTAAATGAATGTTATGTACTGTTTATCTAAAAGGGGAGGAATTGTTGTGTATGTACCTTTAAGAGAAGAACTGATTCTATACTGCAGTACCGGCAGTGACCACCCCTGTATATAAAGCCATAGCAGGCTTCTGTACTTCAGTCTTGAATTACTCTCTGTTCAGTAAATACCTGTTTTATTGTTCTCCTGCAGTCTGAGTATTATTGATCCTCGGACACTACAGTAGTAGCCCTTCTCCTTGAGCTGCTGCAGCCCTTGTGTTGATGCTGCTCCCACAATGGTGTTGGGTAGGGGATTTGGGGATAGTGATCATGAAGGAGCGTCGATATGTGTGCAAGTCAGGATGCCGTGTGACTTGGAGGGGAACTTGGAGGTGATGGTGTTCCCATGACATTGCGGCTCTTGCCCTTCCTAGGGGTAGAGGTCGCAGGGCAGGGAGTTTATGGCCTGTGACCATTGGGTCAAACAATGTAGAGCGATGGGCTGGACAGTGTACTGGAGAAGAACTGATATGGACTGTCAAGGCACCTTGTACAAGGCCTTGAGACTAAAAATAGTAAAGCATACACTCTCTCAGGAGCAGAAGAACCTAAATGAGGTTGACTTGGCAGGAGGGCTGGTGGAATTTCCAGTCCAAAGCTATGTCAGCTTTGCTGCTGCAGAACAGGTGGCCTGAATTTCATCAACCCTCACTGTAGTTAAACAGATGTAGACAGACTTTGCTGCGTAGGCGAGGTTTGACCTCCTCCGTGGCAGCCAGTGTTCAAACAACTCGTCCTAAAAGAGAACAGACGTTGCATAGTTACAGCACAAACCGACTTCACAGTCATCTATCAGATTTAGTTGGATACTTTTTGATGCAGTGCTGTTTGCTTTATTGTTACTGAGGAGCTCGGATACAGGGCCAAGTACTGGGGGTGCAGAATAGAGGTGCAAAGAGTAGGAGAGATAAGGCGAATCAAAAAGTAGTGACTTGGTGACACCAAGGTTGGGTTTTATAAAAGCCTGTAGATTGTAGGAGGAGGAATAGACTAAGGGAGGCAGGGAGGCTATTTGACCATGGGGGCCACTACAGCGGAGCCCAATCCTTCTTGTCTGAAGTCCGTATACATGCAATTTTCAGCTGTGGCCACGGACACTGGTCAGGAAATGAAACCTTCCCTATCCCAGGGGCCAGGAGTTGCCACCCTGTCTGAGATCATCCAAAGGTGCTAAAGACAGGTCACCTGGCAGCTGCCTTAGGGAATCTGTCAAACTTGCTCTGGGGTTACCCTTGGCTGCCTGACATATCAGGAGCTAGGTTGAACGGACATCCCGCTAAATGCGATATAAAGGCTGCTTAGCTCAGCAGTGGTTTGGAATAGAACCTGGAGGCTTCCTGGTGTGATGTGGACCTGACCCACACCCTGCAGTGCACTTACTGACTGAGCCATCAGAGCCCTCAACATAACCTGGGTGAAAATGTAGTTCCTGTCAATATTAGGTGAGGTGTTCAAAATTATGCAAGGCTTTGATAGAGTAAATGAGGAGACTCTGTTTCTACTGAGGACGGTCAGTAGCCAGAGGACACAGATTTAACTCATAGCTTTTTACACAGCGAGTTGTTGTGATCTGGAATGCGCTGCCTGAAAGGGCGGTGGAGGCAGATTCAATAATAACTTTCAAAAGGGAATTGGATAAATACTTGAAAAGGAAAAAAATTGCAGGACTATGGGGAAAGAGCAGGGGAGTGGGACTAATTGGATCGCTCTTACAAAGAGCTGGCACAGGCACGATGGGCTGAGTGGCCTCTTTCTGTGCTGTATGATTCCATAGACTAACTGTGACAAGTTGTTTAATTGTTTAATTTAATCTGCTGCACTGTATTGTTTTTTTAATGGGACACCACTACCATTGAAAAGCACTCAGCAAGCCTGTCTTTGTTCAGGAGCAGGCAAGGTATGAAGGGCAGTGCGTTACATTTGACACAGCGCTGTCACACAGGAGTGACTGCAATCATGCATTGTGAGGAAGTCTATGATATTGTGTTGTTTGCAAACAAGTGAGTAAAAGTTCGCCAAAATCATTTTCATGAACACTCTTCAATTGGGAGAGAGGCGGGGGGAGCAGCGATTCGGGGCAAGAGATTCACATTTAAAAAATAGAAGGGATAATAGAAAATCCTGCTCCTGATGGAAAGTGTGAACAGAGACATAATCCCGCTCACTGTGGTGCTCCCCGTGGCCAAATAGCCTGCTGCAGACTTTCGGAAAACACGAGGTGGCATCTATTAACTACAACAACAACAACTTGCGTTTATATAGCATCTTTAACATAGTTAAACGTCCCAAGGCGCTTCACAGGAGCGTTAGCAAACAGAATTTGACACCGAGCCACATAAGGAGTTATTAGGACAGGTGACCAAAGAGGTAGGTTATAAGGAGCGTCATAAAAGGAGCAGGGAGAGGTAGAGAGGCGGAGAGGTTTAGGGAGGGAGTTTCTGAGCTTAGGGCCTTGGTAGCTGAAGGCACAGCTGGCAATGGTGGAGCGATGAAAATCGCAGATGCGGAAGAGGCCAGAATAGGAGGAGCGCGGAGATCTCGGAGGGTTGTAGGACTGGAGATAGGGATGGGCGAGGCCATGGAGAAATTTGAAAACAAGGATGAGAATTTTAACATCGAGGCGCTAGTGTGATGAGATGTGCAAGCAGTCATGATAGCTAGCTGGCTACTGCTAGTTTCGCCAGTTGGCGTCACCGTCGCGGTGAACTCCAAGCCCTGGGCGACAAAGGGTTAAAGGTCCTTCTCTATTAATGAGGCAGGGTTTGGCGAGATGGGCAAAGTACCTGTAAGGGACTGGTTGGAGATTGGCCCAAACTCACTTCATTTAGGTTCCTCAGTGCCAGTGGAGAAAGGAGATTGGCGTGCAACCTGCCTGGGCTGGATTGTGTTGACCCCTAGTCCCTCTCACGGCTGAATTCCTTCGTGCAACCACCGCACCAAGCCCCCGCAGCAAACTCGCACTGCAAAGCAGGAAAAAATGTCAGCTCAATAGACTCACTTAAAAAAAAAATGTGCTGCTTGCCAAACTCCTGTCACCTTCCTCTGTGATAAATGAAAGCTAAGGACTGAGTCAACTTGAGGTACTGCGTTGGGAGACGGTGCCAGTAAACTCCATTCAGATTGCTCGGAGTTGAGCTATTCTGCTTTGTAAATAGGATTTAATTACTGTACAAACTTTATACACACAGGTGTGATGGCTTTACCTTAGGTAAACCAAATTCTATTTATTAATAAAAAAAATTCCAAGACCAACTTGTGTTGGGGCAGGCCCTCCCGCCCTGATTCATTGACTTTGGAGGATTAAAAAAAACAGCACAGGACACACCCAGGTTACAGTCGTGCTCCAACACATGTGATCACCAGTCAGGGCCAGAAACATTTCACATTTTAATGGCAGGGTGTTTATCACTGAGTGATGTGACCTGTTTGCCTTCAAATTGTCTACATTAGCTTTTCTAAAACAGGGCCTATTTTAGGTTATAATGTTAAACAAAAACTATTTTAGTAAGACGGACAGCAGACACCCGGCTGAAACTGTCGGGCCCTAGCGTTACCCAGCGCAACGTGCAATGCTGCCTCTGGACTTAATCCACAGACAGAACTGGTTTGGCAATAACATCAGCTCCGTATCCATCGGTACATAGGATGCCTTCCCTTCCTCCGACATTCAGGGGAATGACGCTCATTATCATCATAGTGTGAGTCGCGTGGTACAGTGTCACTGCAGTGTGAGTCACATGGTGCAGTGCCATTGCAGTCTGGGTCACACAGGACCAGGAGTAGGCCATTCAGTCCCTCAAGCCTGTACCGCCATTCAGTGAGATCATGGCTCATCTGTAGCTTAACTCCCTCTACCCGCCTTGGTTCCGTATCCCTGAATACTCTTGCCTAAGAAAAATCTATCAATCTCAGTTTTTGAAATTTTCAATTGATCCTCTCAGCCTCAACTGCTTTTTGCAGGAGAGAGTTCCAGATTTCCACTGCCCTTTGTGTGAAGAAGTGCTTCCTGACATCACCCCTGAACGGCCTGGCTCTAATTTTAAGGTTATGCCCCCTTGTTCTGGACTCCCCCCACCAGAGGAAATAGTATCTCTCTGTCTACCCGATCAAATCCTTTAATCATCTTGAATTAGATCACCCCTTATCTTCTATATTTAAGGGAATATAATGCCTAGTCTATGCAACCTGTCCTCATAATTTAACCCTTTTAGCCCCACTATCATTCTGATGAATCTGTGCCGCACCCCTTCAAATATATCCTTCTTGAGGTGCGGTGCCCAGAACTGAATGCAGTGCTCCAGATGGGGTCGAACCAGAGCTCTGCACATCTGTAACATAACTTCCACCCCGTTGTATTCCAGCCCCTTTGAGATAAAGGCCAACATTCAATTAGCCTTTCTAATTATTTCTTGTACCTGTCCACTAGCTTTTAGTGATTTCTGCACTTGGACCCCCAGATCTCTCTGCTCAGTTCCTCATCTCTCGCCATTTAGAAAATACTCTGATCGATCTTTCTTCGGATGATCTCACACTTCCCCATGTTGAACTCCATCGGCCACAGTTTTACCTGGTATGTACCCACTGCAGTCTGGGTCGCATGGTATTGGAGGGCTGCTGGTCCCCCATGGAAACGGACCAGGATATCACTCGGCAATGTCCGGGGATGAAGGAACAAAAGGGGATAAAACCGGGATAAAACTATAAGCCGTGCATATCGCAGGACGGTGGGGAGGGTCATTGTGAAATTTTGCTCATTAAAGTGAAGTATGCTAATGCTGGGAAATGGAACTACGCTGTATTTCCATTTTAGGCAAAAGAAAAGAAAGACTTGTATTTCTATCGCGCCTTTTACAATGTCCCAAAACACTTTACAGCCAATGAAGTACTTTTGAAGTGTAGTCACTGTTGTAATGTAGGAAACACGGCAGCCAATTTGCACCCAGCAAGCTCCCACAAACAACAATGTGATAATGACCAGATAATCTGTTTTTTTCAGTGATGTTGATTGAGGGATAAATATTGGCCAGAACACTGGAAATAAATCCCCTGCTCTTCTTTGAAATAGTGCCACAGGATCATTTATGTCCACCTGAGAGAGCAGTCCACCTCAGTTTAATATCACATCTGAAAGACAGCACCTCCGACAGTGCGGCACTCCCTCAGCACTGCATTGGAGTGTCAGCCTTGATTTTTGTGCTCAAGTCTCTGGAGCGGGACTTGAACCCACAACCTTCTGACCCAGAGGTGAGGGTGCTGCCCACTGAGCCACGGCTGACACTTAAAAGAGCAGTAGTCCCTACATGCTTCAAGACCGCCACCATCATTCCTGTGCCTAAACAAGCGGCTGTGACGTGTCTGAACGACTATCGACCTGTCGCACTCACACCCATCATAATGAAGTGTTTCGAGAGACTGGTCTTAGCCCACATCAAAGCCAGTGTTCCTGCCTCCCTTGACCAACACCAGTTTGCCTATCGGGCAAACAGATCAACGGAGGATGCAATCACAACTGCTCTACACTCGGCACTGAATCACCTAGATGGTAAGGAGACCTACATCAGAATGTTGTTTATAGACTACAGCTCAGCATTCAACACTATCGTCCCCAACAAGCTGGCCACCAAACTCCAAACTCTTGGCCTGAACACTTCCCTCTGCAACTGGACCCTGGACTTCCTAACAAACAGACCCCAGTCTGTCAAATTAGGTAACCACACCTCCCCCCCCCGACCCTGAACACGGGGGCCCCACAAGGATGTGTGCTGAGCCCCCTCCTCTACTCCCTCTTCACCCACGACTGTGTGGCTGTTAATGGTTCCAACACCATCATCAAGTTCGCAGATGACACCACGGTAGTAGGCCAGATCACCAACAACGATGAGTCAGCCTACAGGGAGGAGGTCCAGCATCTCGTGAAGTGGTGCGCCGGCAACAACCTGGCCCTTAACACCAAGAAAACAAAGGAAATAATCGTGGACTTCAGGAAGTCCAAAGGCGGAAGTCACACCCCCATCCACATCAATGGGGCGGAGGTGGAAAGGGTGGCCAGCTTTAAGTTCCTCGGAGTCCACATCACGGAAGACCTCTCCTGGTCCCTCAACACCTCCTCTCTGGTGAAGAAGGCCCAGCAGCGCCTATATTTCTTGAGGAGGCTGAAGGGATGTAATCTGTCACCCCCGATCCTCTCTAACTTCTACCGCTGCACTATAGAGAGCATCCTGACAAACTGTATCACGGTATGGTACGGCAGCTGTAGCTCCCATGACCGGAAAGCCCTGCAGCGGGTAGTCAAAACTGCCCAACGCATTACCGGCACCCGGCTACCGACCATAGAACATATATATCAGAAACGCTGCCTACGGAGGGCACGGTCCATCATCAAAGACCCTACCCACCCCAGCCACAGTCTGTTCGCCCTCCTACCATCTGGAAGACGCTACAGATGCATTCGCACCCGTACGACCAGATTTAGGAACAGCTTCTTTCCCAGGGCTGTCATCCTACTGAACTCCACAAATAAACACTAAAGCCTGCACATCTGCTGATGCACTTTATTATGGTCATATTTATGCTAATATATATGTACAAATGTATGTTGAAATGTTTAAGTGTCCTAATCCAAATTGTACACTCTCGGGAGCCGCAAGCCTACATTTCGTTGTACTGCACTTGTGCACTAACAATGACAATAAAAGTTGATTTTGATTTTTTTTTTTGATCAAGCAGTCCCATGTCAAGTATATCACAATATTTAGCAAAAGTTCTTTTCAGTTGGTGGATGTGAAGTAACATGCGTGTTGCCATTCCTTACGTTTATTTCGACAATGGGGTAGATGTTGACTCGGCGCGATAGTGTAAAATGGGTCATAGTGAGTCTGCGGCCTGGTTTACATCTCTCCCGATGGCTTCCATGGAAGTAAAAATGGGAAGAGATGTAAAACGGGCTGCCGACTCGCTGTCGCCCGTTCTACATTATCACGTCCACCTCTACCCCGGAGAGTGTTCTCTGCTTATTCAAACATGTCACTGAACAGTCATCAGAAAAAGGTGCCCTGGGTAAGATCGGCTAAGTGAGCACAGACTAGGGATGAAAGCCGGGATCTTCCTGTTCAGTATGGCTCATTGGGCAACGCTGTTACCAACCGAACCCTAAGGGGAGCAGCAACCAGCTTGAAATCCAAATGAGAAGTTTAGTGACTGGTTTGAAGACAAATCGTAGCAAATTCGCCTAACCTTGTTGGACAAATAAACTGCCCCATGCCACAGCAGGATGTAATTCACAGGAAGTAACCTTTAAAAGCCAAGAGTAAACCTGCTGACACAGTGGGGGTGATTTTGTCAATGGGGGCGCGTTGGAGGCGGGACTGCTGCTTGTCGGGTTTTAGTCCCGCCTCCATTGACTTGTGGCCAACCCACGCTATTTTCCCTTGATTGACCTTGTTAAGCCCGCCCAGTGGGCTTAGCAGGTCAATTAAGGGGAAGCCGGTTACAGAGAACGTCAGCGTATGGCGTTTCATCTGTCAAAAATATTTGACAGGTGAATTGTCATCATTTGACAACTCTGTGAAGCTGTCAATCACTGACATTCTCTGTAGTTTGATGAGTCGTTGTATTCAAGACTCATCAAACCTCTTTTGTGAGCAGAAATTAGATGGTTGTTGCATTGGAGAATGCAGCCGCCATCTGTCATCTCTGCCGGTGAGATGCGAGAGTCTCCGCATCCCCAACTGTTGAAGCCTGTAGAAAGAAACAAAGGTAAGTAAACATTTTCTATCACTTTTCACTCACCTCACATACACATTTCTCTACACTTGCACCCATCACTTACCTTCACAGCGTACCTTTGAACCTCTCCGACCCCTGCAGACCCACTGCTCGCCTCGGTCACCCTGGCGGGGTTTCCCGACGTCGGGAAGCCCGCGCCTCTGTTGGAAAAATGGGGATAATCCTCTTAACTGCCTGTTAACTACCTGTTAACAGACAGCTAAGTGGCTGTAATCCCCTTCCCATCTCCAGGAGATGGGACCCGGCGCAGGTTGGCTATCCGCCTCCTGGCAAGATGGCCTGGAGACAGGTTGGGGGCGGGATGGGCACCTGCCCCCAGATTCTGACATTTTCCCGGCAGACCGGCCTCCACACCCGCCTCCCCAGGGCTGGTAAGATCGCGCCCAGTGAGTTTGAGTCAATTCGCTCTCTGAATTTTATGCATTTATACAGTTTAGTCTTTAATGGAAGGAAATTATGTTAAACACTTTTCTCCCAGTGACAGATGATCTGGTGCTCCTGGGAAAAGAAGTTTAAAAAATGATAACGAAAAATTATTCATTCCCAAATGGCGGGTAATCGTTTTCAATCAAATTCAGGAGCAGTCCTTTCTTAGATGAAAAAGGGAAATCCCCATATTCATTGTACTCCACAACAGTGACTACACTTCAAAATGATGTCCTGAGGTCGTGAAAAGTGCCAGATAAGTGCAAGTCCTTTCTTTAGATTCCAAAGTACTGCACCAAATAAAATGCCAAAAGTCTAAATTTTCTGAGAACATGGCACGCCCCCTGGAAAATAAGCCTGACTGGTATTGGAGAGAAGAAAAACTGAAGTGTATGGAATCCCGAAGGCTTTCAATACAAGTAAAGGAACATCGAGTATACCTACAATCTCGTCCCACTGTACTTTCAGTGTAATTACTTGCTATCGCGCAATAGGCTTGTGTTCAGCTTTCTTTTCCAGGCGCCAGTTTTTTGAAGCTGTTGGAAAGCTTTTACTAATTTTCTAGCTTACATTGTAGGATTCTGTCATTGTGCTCCTATCCTCTACAACCACCTGCCTGATTCTCTTTCTTGCTACCTGCCTCAAAAAGCTCCAAATCCTTCATTTCAGGCCCTCCTCCAACCCCAACCATATCCATTTTCCCTTTCCTCTCACGTTTGGCATCAACTATTTCTTTCTCCTTAATGTAAAGCGCACATGAGTTGCCTTCCCAAGCGCCTCGGCACCTTTTACCACGTTAAAGGCGCTGTATAAATGCAAGTTGTTGTTGTTGTTCTGCACTGTAGAAATGTAAGCTGCTGTCGACAGAGAGATCCAAGTTACCCTCCATCCCAAGCTGTCCATAGCACAAACACCCCGACATTCAGGGGACTGCCGCCATTGTTTCTCCTGAGAATGTGGGGCTATGAATGCATCGTTGCAGGAAGGAGCCATGTTTACACTGTGTACAGGCGCAATTTCCCCTAACCAGCTTGTTGGGAAACTGAAGGGATCGGGTGCGATGCTGGTTGTACGTCCTGTCCGATTTCACTCTCCATTGAAGTTAACGGAGAATAATATTGGTCAGGGTGTAAAACCAACGTCCCACCCGATGCCGTGGGTCTCCTGCCCGGCGAGTTAGGTTTAAATGATCCCCCCCTCCCCCCACAATGGGTCTCTGCCAACATACAGAGCAGCCCAGCTACTAACTGCAAAGTGAAAGGGGAAGACAGGTGCACAGAGATCACACCCTGCAGACACTGGAAAAAGGGACCAATGACTTAGAGTAAGAGCTGGCGCGACAAGCCTTGGATTTCAAGTACTGTAGCAGCTCTTGCGTTGTGCGAGTCCTGTGCTGGTCATCCAAATCAAGGCCAAGCGGCCCAGGGAAACCAAGTCTTCCTGACTGCTGGCAAATCGGGCAAGTTTATCCTCAATTTGCACGAGGACATTGGGTTCGGAGCATGGTATAGAAGCAGCTTTGAGAATGAAAGACTTGCTTTTTATAGCACCTTTTATGACCTCAGGGCATCTCCAAAGCACTTTGAATGAAGTATTGCAACTGTTGTAATGTCAGAAACACAGCAGCCAATTTGCACACAGCAAGCTTCCACAAACAGTAATGTGATAATGACCAGATAATCTGTTTTAGTGATGTTGGACAACAGGGATGACTCCCCTGCTCTTCTTCAAAATAGTGGCCATGGGATCTTTCACGTCCACCTGAGAGAGCAGACAGAGCCTCGGTTTAATATCTCATCTGAAAGATGGCACCTCCGACAGTGCAGTACTTCCTCAGCACTGCGCTGGAGTGTCAGCCTAGATTTTTGCGCTCTAGGCGTGGGATTATGAACCTACAACCTTCTGACTCAGAGGCCAGTGTGCTACTGACTGAGCCACTGGCTGACACTTCCAGGTGTGGGAGGATGCAGGTTACTCAAAGCCTGGACACATTCTGTGACTGTAGCCTCTTTATAGTTAATAAAAAGCTTCATTCTACGCTACTGCTTGCTGATGTTATCATGGGAAATTTATTCATGAGCGAGTGGAAGTCAGCGAGCATTTTTTCTATTTGTGCTGTTTTATTTTTTTTTAAAGAATCAGTGGCCTGGGGTGCATGAGAAGAAAACGTTTTGCATCTGGCCCTGATTGAGAGAGTATTCAGTGTAAGAGTTCACTAAGCCCACTTTCTCACCAAACCTCATAGAATCAGCTCATTGAAAGGGCGAAGTGTGAAAGCATTTCTGCACAAAAGTTTTAAAAGGCTTGGCTGCTTTTTTTCCCCCTCCCCATTCAAGTTTGTTCCTGTGGCCCTCCCTCCCCCCCACACCACTCCTTTCCAAACAGTCCATTCAAACACAGGCTGCAGCAGTTGCTTAGGGCTGAATGGGCTTCCCGGTGGGAAGAGGCTACCCTTTTAACCCGCAGGTCCGGCCTATTTTTCTTCCTCCTTCTCTTTGAGTCGAGAAATGTTTTCCGAGAAATAAGCCACTCACCTCTCTCTGTGAACAGAAGGGGACCCTGAGATCCACTAGACTTATAGAGAGAGAGAGAGAGAGAGAGAAGGGAAAGGAATAGGGCACAGAATCCTGAGACTCTGCTGCCGAATGCTAATTTGCCAGCAGTTGTCAATAATGTGATACAAACAAGAGGAAATGAGGACTCCCTAAGGGGGAGTCGGTGGGGGGGGGGGGGGGAGTTATTCCTCCTGCCTGGTTCAAAGTATTGACTGTCCTTCGAGAGGCCACACACCTGCACAATTAGCTCCCGGCCAAAGAGCATGATGGACACAGGAAACATGCCAGAACGTTGACACAAATCCAGCTCGCCCCCTTGGAAGAAAAAGAAAGAACTTGCATTTATATAGCGCCTTGCACGACCCCAGGACATCCCAAAGCGCTTTACAGCCAATTAAGTACTTTTTGCGCGTAGTCACTGTTCTTCTTCTTAGGCAGTCCCTCGGAACCGAGGATGACTTGCTTCCACATTAAAAATGAGTTCTCAGGTGACTGATGAGTCCAATGCGGGACCTGCAGTCTCTGTCACAGGTGGGGCAGACGGTGGTTGAAGGGGCGGGTGGGTGGGGTGCTTGGGTTCACGTGCGCTCCTTCCGCTGTTTGCGCTTGGCTTCCGCTTACTCCCGGCGAAGTGACTCGAGGTGTTCGGCGCCTTCCCGGATGCTTCTCCTCCACTGTTGTAATGTAGCCAATTTGCGCACAGCAAGCCGCCACAAACAGCAATGAGATAATGGCCAGATAATCTGTATTAGTGATGTTAGTTGAGGGATAAATATTGGTCCAGGACACCAGGGAGAACACCCCTGCTCTTCTTCGAATAGTGATGACTTAATTGGCTGTAAAGCGCTTTGGGATGTCCTACGGTCGTGAAAGGCGCTATATAAATGCAAGTTCTTTCTTTTTCTTCCAAGGGGGCGAGCTGGATTTGTGTCAACGTTCTGGCATGTTTCCTGTGTCCATCATGCTCTTTGACTTCACCTGACGAAGGAGCAGCGCTCCGAAAGCTTGTGATTTCAAATAAAGCTGTTGGACTATAACCTGGTGTTGTGTGACTTCTCACATTTGTCCACCCCAGTCCAACACCGGCATCTCTACATCTCGAATAGTGATGTGGGATCTTTTACGTCCACCTGAGAGGGCAGACAGGACCTCGGTTTTACACCTCATTCGAAAGACGACGCCTCCGGCAGTGCAGCACTCCCTCAGCACTGCATTGTGAGTGTCAGTTTAAATTTTGTGCTCAAGTCTTTGGAGTAGGGCTTAAACCCACAACCTTATGACACAGAGGCGAGAGTGCTACCACTGAGCCACGGTTCCCTGGCTCTATCACTGTAGCCCCCTGTGTTCTATCCCTGTAGCCTCCGTGCTGTCTCTCCCTATTCCTTGACTGTCTTCCTACTATCAAAGTGTAGTCACTGTTGCATTGTAGGAAACACGGCAGCCAATTTGTGCATAGCAAGCCCCCACAAACAGCAAAGAGATAATGGCCAGATAATCTGTATTCGTGATGTTAGTTGAGGGATAAATATTGGTCAGGACACCGGGGAGAATTCCCCTGCTCTTCTTCGAATAGTGGTGTGGGAACTTTTACGTTCACCTGAGAGGGCAGTTCTGTTTAATGTCTCATCCGAAAGACAGCACCGCCAGTAGTGCAGCGCTCCCTCGGTACTGCACTGGGAGTGTCAGCCTAGATTTTGTGTCTCTGGAGTGGGACTTGAGCCCACGACCTTCTGACTCGGAGACGTCACAGGCCTACTGAGCTGAGGTGACACTCCTCTTCTGAAGTTAAGGAAACCACACAATCTTTTTCTCCCATCTCTTCTCGTGGAGGATCTGAGCCATGCTGGGATACAGGTTCCAGGCAGCAGGCTGGTCTCAGGTACTTCACCCACGTGGTCACTCTTTGTGTGTGAGGCGAGACAGTGAGTGTCGGCAGTCCATTCAACCATGGATGGACCATCACAATCAAGCGGGTTCCTGTTCTTGCCTAGTGTCGGCACACACACACGCCTTCCAGCTGGAGGAGCCACTGGACAGTGATCAGGAGCAGGAAATGTCACTAATTATTCCCCCTCCCTAGTCCCGGGGTGCTGAGGTGAATTGTAGTGCCCTGCCCCCATTTTTACCCTGACTCAGAACGGACCAGACATTAAACCTTTGAGATTGCTGAGCTATTCCTGGCCTTCTGTTGCCTGGGTCCTAAGCTCTGCAATTCCCTGCCTAACACTCTCCACCTCTCTTTCCTCCTTTAAGACGCTCCTTAAAACCTACCTCTTTGACCACGCTTTTGGTCACCTGCGCTAATTTCTCCTTATGTGGTTCAGTGCCAAATTTCTTTGTCTTATAATAATACTCCTGTGAAGTGCCTTGGGACGTTTTACTACATTAAAGATGCTATATAAATACAAGTTGTTGTTGTTGTTGTTTGGCTCAGAACCACAGTGGGCAGCGCATATATTCAGTGAGACGCAAATCAATCCAGGGTTGCTGCTCCCGATCACTGCCTACGTTGCCAGGAAGCATGTGTGTGTGTGTGTGTGTGTATGGATTTAGGACGAGGCTAGGATCAGACTTGGCTGTGACAGTCTACACAGTGGAGCAGCCGGGGACTTCAGGAGAGCTGGGGGTGGGGAGGGTGAAACTCGATTTCGGACACTGGAAAAGAAAGTCAGGCGGAGTGTAAAATAGGCCGCTGATTCGCCGTAACCCCCTTTTACGTTACAGCCCAAGACATGTTTCACCCCCGCACCCCCCCACCCCACCGCCCAACCGCCCAGGGGAGAAAAACCATAGATAAAGAAAACTTGAAAATAAATCTGAAGCGACAGAGAAGAAAAAAAAAACAAGAGGAGGAGCTTTCCTGTGAGCAAAAACTGTTGTGCGGAGTGAGGTCTTGCTCGATTTAAATTGTGCATCAGGCAGCAGAAAGTGATACTGGTTCTATCCAGGGCTGTCGTCTGGATACGCTCAGCCAAAAAGGTACGGTGGGAAAGTTGTCAGGAGAGGGTTTGCTGAGCGTGCAATTAGATAATTAGCTTGGAGAGCGCTGGTGTGGCTCCTGTCCCAGCAGGTGGAAGAGTTTTTTCCGGAGACGGCGAGCCAAAGAGGTTGTCCGCTGGGAGTGAGTGGCTGGGTCTCCACACCTGCTTCCCCCCTGAATGACAGCACTGGGCAGCTTGTGTGTCTTTGCCTTGAGAGTCAGACTCGACACTCGACACAGATTGCAGGCCGCAGCTCCCTGGGAGTTCAACCGGCGAACCAGAAGAATAAAATGGTGTCAAGCATTTCAACATGGAGAAAGCAGCCAAAGAAAGCGTTAAGGGCATTTTAGGTCAACAACAATGGCAACAGCAACTTACATTCATATAGCGCCCTTAACCTAGTAAAATGTCCCAAGGCGCTTCACAGGAGCGTTAGCAAACATTGACACTGAGCCACATAAGGAGATAGTAAAGAAAAAAAAAGAAAGACTTACATTTATATAGCGCCTTTCATGACCACCGGGCATCTCAAAGCACTTTACAGCAATGAAGTACTTTTTTGAAGTGCAGTCGCTGTTGTAATGAGGGAAACGCGGCAGCCAATTTGTGCACAGCAAGCTCCCACAAACAGCAATGTGATAATGACCAGATAATCTGTTTTTGTTATGTTGACTGAGGGATAAATATTGGCCCCAGGACACCAAATTAGGGTGGAATGATACAGGAAACTTTGTTATATCTGGCACCGACGGGACCGAGCTGTTGCCGATCTATCAAAACTGCCGGACATACAAAGTTAATGTTGAAGCATACGGAGGTTTTCATCTCCGTATCTGACAACAAACACTGTTGCTTAGCAACAGCTTGTAAACAGTCGGCCCGTACCTTGGAAGCGTCTCTGTAGCTTAGCAACAGCTTCAGAGAGACTTTCCAGAGCCCGACTGTTGAAAACAAAGCCACGAGAAGAAGAAAAAACCTAACAAAACGGCTCCTGATTTCTGCCGGTAGATCGAGGTTTCCGGACATACAACCTCCGGATAAACCAAAGTTTCCTGTATATGGGGGGAAATTGATTCGTGCCCTCTTCGGGGCGCTAACTTCGCCGGGGTGCTACTTTTAGTGCCCCAGAAAAATTAGTGTCCCCGCGGCCGAAATTGAGTGGTAGCGCCCCAAGAGGGAGGCGGGGCGCTTCCCGCCTCCCTCTTGGGGCACTGCGAGGGAATATCGCGGCGTTATGTGCCGCGGTACTGCAGGCCTACCTCCCCTTCTTAAAGGGGAGGGGCCTTGCGCAGCGCAACCCAGGGCCCAGCTGGGTCACTGGGGATCGGAGTGCCGGCAAAAGAGCTTGGCACTCAAGGGAAGTGCCGGGCTCATGGAGCGCAGCCGGCTCTCCGCGGGGGTTGCTGCTCAGGAGGCCGGGGACAGCAGCGGAGGCAGGTGCTGGCAGGTAGCTAGCAACAAAAATGGCCACCCGGCACCTCGCCTTTAAATAGCGCTGCCCCGGCCGCAGGTAGGCCCCTCTGACACCATCGGACATAGTGTCCGGCGGTAAGTCAGGGGGCGCTACCATAGATCGCGGTTGGGGCACGAGCGGGGCACTGCACATGGCGATGACATCATCGCCGGTGGCACAGCGCTGCAGGGCGCTAACGGTTACCGCCGCTGCTAACCTCTAGCTGAATTTCACGGGAGGCATTGGCGGCACTGTGCCCGGGCGCTAGTTGCTTTGCGCCCCATTAGCACCCTCTTAGGGCGTTAACGGGAAGCGCAAAGCAACCGAATTTTCCCCCCATAGGAATTAAGGAGGAGAAAGAGGTAGAGAGGCGGAGAGGTTTAAGGAGGGAATTCCAATGCTTAGGGCCAAGACGGCTGAAGGCACGGCCACCAATGGTGGAGCGATTATAATCGGGGATGTGCAAGAGGCCGGAATTGGAGGAGCGCAGAGAGTTCGGGGGGTTGTGGGGCTGGAGGAGATTACAGAGATAGGGAGGGGCGAGGCCATGGAGGGATTTGAAAACAACATTGAGAATTTTAAAATCAAGGCGTTGCCGGACCGGGAACCAATGTAGGTCAACGAGCACAGGGGTGACGGATGAACGGGACTTGGTGCGAGTTAGGATACGGGCAGCAGAGCTTTGGATGAGCTCAAGGTTAGGAGAGTGTAAAGATTTTTAGGAACAGGAATAGGTCGTCTGTCCCAACAAATCCACCATATCCTTCAATCCCTTCTCTTTCCTCCCCAATTGTCTCTTTAACTTATTTGCAGCGTTAGTCAATGTTTCCCACATTACAACAGTGACTCCACTTCAAAAGTACTTCATTGGCTGTAAAGCGCTTTGAGACGTCCGGTGGTCGTGAGAGGCGCTATATAAATGCAAGTCTTTCTTTATTTCTTTCTCTCTCTCTCTCTCAGTGGTAGCAGTCTCACTTGTGAGTCAGAAGGTTGAGGGTTTAAGTCCCACTCCGGCAACTTGTGCCTAAAACCTAGGCGGACACTCCCAGTGCAGTATTGAGGGAGTCTCTTGAACAAGGCGTTAAACCGAGGCCCCGTCTGCTCCCTCAGGCGGACATAAAAGATCCCATGGCTCTATTTCGAAGAAGATCAGGGGAGATCCTCCTGGTGCCCTGGGGCCAATATTTATCCCTCAACCAACACCACCAAAACAGGTGAGCTGCTCATTATCGTATTGCTCTTTGTGGGATCTTGCTGTGCGCAAATTGGCCATGCGTTTCCTACATTACAACTGTGACTACACTTCAAGAGTACTTTGTTGGCTGTAAAGCGCTTTGGGATGTCCTGAGGTCAGGAAAGGCGCTACAGAAATGCAAGTCATTCTTTTTTTATTCAGTGGAATAGATTTACAGCTTGCCGCCAATGTTCTCTCTAAACTGCGCAGCCGCGCAGTAATGGGGGAAGGTCCCGCACAGGCCGCTCACCGCCTTCCCCGTTGTAAATACAAATTTAAAGGAACCGCGCACTAAAAGAATCAGGCCGGGCAGAACAAAGCGCAGCTTACAGGGGAACATTGCTTGCCACCCGAGTGTTAAACTGGCAAAGCAGATCACCGTCCATTATAGAAACCATTTGATTTTCATTTGCTTCGTTTACAATGGAAATGAAAACCAGGCAGTTTCTATAAAGGGCAGCTGATCTGCAACGCATGTTTACAGATCTACCCCAATGTCTTTCCTGGTAACTTATTTCACAATTCTAACACCCTTTGGGTGGAAAAAGTTCTGTCTGACTTCCCTTCCTAATTTCTTAATGTTTATATGCATCCCCTTGTATTTGAACCCTTTACCAGTGCGAATTTTATTAGCAATCAAGAGTAATCAAGATTAATCAGGAAGGAAAATCAAAGGGACGTATTTTCTGCTCCAAGTTCTCCCTTAATCTCTCAAAAAACATCTGTAAATATATTGGCAATGGTTATATTTTCCCAGTTTTGCTGCCTTTCCGCCATCTACAAGGCACAAGTCAGGAGTGTGATGGAATACTCTCCACTTGCCTGGGTGAGTGCAGCTCCAACAACACTCAAGAAGCTCGACACCATCCAGGACAAAGCAGCCCGCTTGATTGGCACCCCATCCACCACCTCAAACATTCACTCCCTCCACCACCGGCGCACCGTGGCTGCAGTGTGTACCATCTACAAGATGCACTGCAGCAACTCGCCAAGGCTTCTTCAACAGCACCTCCCAAACCTGCAACCTCTACCACGTAGAAGGACAAGGGCAGCAGGCACATGGGAACACCAAGTTCCCCTCCAAGTCACACACCATCCTGACTTGGAAATATATCGGCCGATCCTTCATCGTCGCTGGGTCAAAATCCTGGAACTTCCTCCCTAACAGCACTGTGGGAGTACCTTCACCACAAGGACTGCAGCGGTTCAAGAAGGCGGCTCACCACCACCTTCTCGAGGGCAACTAGGGATGGGCAATAAATGCTGGCCTTGCCAGTGACGCCCACATCCCATGAATGAATTTAAAAAATGACCCACTATTTTGGGTCTTCTTTCCTCCAGAGGGTGACCCTTGGGATGCCCGTGTCCTAGAAAGCATGGAGCAAGCAATGGCCACTCAGCCCAGCAAACCCATTCCTTCCACAATCATGTACAAACTCCTGTATCATGAACACTACCTCACCAATTTAATCGCGAGAGGAATTCTGCATAAATACTCCCTGATCCCCCAAAAATAATTAAACAAAACTCCACAATAGTCATCCGCCCTCCCATCTCGAAAGAAAAACTTGAAAGGCTTACGTTTATATCTCCACTGTTGTCCTTTACAAATTCCACCCCCACTCCTGAGTCCTGACCCCGGCATCTACCTCATCATAAACAAGCAGGGAGATGTCAGGGAAATCGGGTTTCCAGGTGTTATATAGCAGAACACATCTGTGTTTTATGGAAGCTAGAACTGAATGGGTGATTAGGTGTTGGGTACTCCAACATAGTAGACAAGGCAGCTGCGGAAACTCCCTTTAGACCACAAACTGTACAGCGAACATCCCACCTTCAGCATTCTGCAAAAAGAACAAAGGTGTGGGCGGTGGAGGGGGCGGGGTAAGGAGGTGAATATTCCCTCCGGTTGTTGTGTGGCAACACCGTCAATATGGTAGAACGGGTGTTCTCTGTTCAGTGCTTCTAGCAAGGTTTCGGGGCCGATTTTAACCGCCTCCGCCTGGTGGGAATGGGCAGTGGTGCTTCGAAAATCACAGTGCCCTGTACCCGATCCGCTCACTGCCATTTTGTTTGGGGGCCTTCACGAGGGTGGCCCAGACGCTGCCTGAACATAGGGACATTAGGAACAGGAGGAGGCCATTCAGCCCGTCTTTACTTCTCTGCCATTCAATTAGATCATGGCTGATCTGTACCTTAACTCCATTTACCCACCTTTGCTCCATATCCCTTGATACCCTTACCTAACAAAAATCTATCAATCTCAGCCTTGAAAGCTCCAATTGTCCCCCTGCATCCACAGCCTTTCGGGGGAGAGAATTCCAGATTTCTACTACCAAAGCAGCTTTAGTCTTATTAAAATATTTAAATCGGAGTCCTATGATGTCAACAGGTCACCGATGCCTTTTTCACTGGAAAAAGTGGAAGCAGCATGCAGTGGTGGACCTGTCCGATACTACTGGGCGATACAGACCTCAAACAGCACACGCAAGAGCTATTTAAAGGGGTGCTCACCTGCACGTACTCAGATTATTGGAATCTGTTTGCAACTCACCTGGCCGGATTTCTTCAGAAGTGTCTGCCTCGGAAATCACCGTGTTTCTGATTGATCTTGGAACAGAGAAGGTTAAGAGGTGGCCTAATAGAGGTTTTCAAGATGATGGGAGGTCTTGACAAGAGTAGATGGAGAAAAACGATTCCCTCCGGCGAGTGGGCCAACAACCAAAGGTCACAGATTTAAAATCTTTGGCAAAAGATCTAGACGGGTGATGAGGAGAATTTTTATCACTCAGAAAGTTGTCGGGATCTGGAACGCTCGACCTGAAAAAGGTGGTGGAAGCTGATTGACGTAATAAAACTCACTACGCACTTGGTTTGCACATAAAGCAAGGCTTTAATCAACTTGTTTCAGAACATGGAGGTCTAGTTGTACCTCACTAGCTCCTTGTCTTACAAAATGTCCCTGACAAGCTGGGGCTGACGCCCGAGTATTTATACTCCTTGGATGGCGCCACCAGCTGGCCGTCCAGCGTTATTTCATAAGTAGTTTCTTGATGATGAGATTTATAACACTGATTCCATAGATAATTTTAAAAGGGAGTTGGACAGGGACTTGAGGATGAGGAACTTACACAGTTATGGACAAAAAGCGGGGATGTGGGACAACGCATGACTGTTCTTTCAAAGAGCCAGCACAGGCACGACGGGCCGAATGGCCTTCTTCTGTGCTGTAAATTTCTATGATTCTGCTTCAAACCCCTCACGAAGCTCAGGGAGGGACTGGACAGTCCTCAACATGCGAATTATCCCGGCCAGTCGACTCTGATTTGGAGGAAGAGAAGCAGAAACAGGCCAGGGAAGGTTCAGGGTGCTGTAGACGGGGCTGTGAGGAAACCACGCGTGCAGAGGGGCTGCTCGCAGGCATCCTTTCTCTGCCCATAGGGTCTTTAAGCCCAGAGTCACCTACCTCTCGATATCTGAGGAGCAGTGAATTAGGAGGCTTCGCTCCTCCAGAGAGGCTGTCACAGATCTGTGCGACCTCTTATAGGAAGACCTACAAACCACTCTCCCAGCTGGCCATGCATTGCCTGTGGCAGTGAAAGTCATCAATATTTTCGCTTCAGACTCTTACAATTGGGCTGATTGCCCATCACCATTAGAAACGCATGGGAAGACCGCCAATGATACTCAAGTTACTCCTGACCATCAAAATGGTTTGGGCCTCTCACTGCTCGGCCTGTCCACCACCCGCCTGGAGACCGCCCAAAGTGATAATCTTACCCTATGTTCTTTTAAAACGTGATGATGATGTCACCGCAGCAACCAAAAGAATTTTTACCTCATAATTATTGGGGTAAAAATAAAACATTTTTTTAAAAGCAATTTAAATTATGGGGAAAGAGCAGGCGAGTGGGACTAATTGGATAGCCCTACCAAAGAGCTGGCACAGGCATGATGGGCTGAATGGCCTCCTTCTTTGTTGTAAAATACTGTGATACTGTAAACTGTTTTGCTGAACTTATTTCTACTCATCAAGAGGAGTGGGAGCTGGTGTTGGGGATAAACATTTTTGATTTCTGGCACACAATGTTGTCACTGAGCACTCCTTGGTCACGTGGGTTAGACGCAGAATCTTCTTCTTAGGCAGTCCCTCGGAACCGAGGATGACTTGCTTCCACACTAAAAATGAGTTCTCAGGTGACCGATGAGTCCAATGCGGGACCTACAGTCTCTGTCACAGGTGGGGAAGACAGTGGTTGAAGGGGCAGGTGGGTGGGGTGCTTGGGTTGACGTGCACTCCTTCCGCTGTTTGCGCTTGGCTTCCGCTTGCTCCCGACGAAGAGACTCGAGGTGTTCGGCACCTTCCCGGATGCTTCTCCTCCACTTTGTGCGGTCTTGGGCCAGCGATTCCCACGTGTCAGTGGGGATGTTGCACTTTGTCAAGGAGGCTTTGAGGGTGTCCTTGAAGCGTTTCCTCTGCCCACCTGGGGCTCTCTTGCCGTGTTGGAGCTCCGAGTAGAGCGCTTGTTTTGGGAGTCTCGTATCGGGCATGCGGACAATGTGACCCATTCATCGGAGCTGATCGAACGTGGTCAAAGCTTCGATGCTGGGGATGTTGGCCTGAGCGAGAACACTGATGTTGGTGCACCTATCCTGCCAATGGATTTGCAGGATCTTGCATAGACAGCATTGGTGGTACCTCTCCAGTGCTTTGAGGTGCCTGCTGTACATGGTCCATGTTTCTGAGGCATACAGGAGGGCGGGTATCACTGCTGCTCTGTAGACCATGAGCTTGGTGCCGGGTTTGAGTTCCTGGTCTTCAAACACTCTCTTCCTCAGGCGACTGAAGGCTGCACTGGTACACTGAAGGCGGTGTTGGACTTCATCATCGATGTCTGCCCTTGTTGACAGTAGGCTCCCGAGGTATGGAAAGTGGTCCACGTTGTCCAAGTCCTTATCATGGATTTTGATAATCGGGGGGAAGTACTGTGAGGTGGGAGCAGGTTGGTAGAGGACCTTTGTCTTACGGATGTTTAGTGTAAGGCCCATGTAAAGCTCCCTCTACACTCTCCCATCAAACACTCTAAGGGCAGCTACATAGGAACAGGAGGAGGCCATTCAACCCTTCGAGCATGTTCTGCCATTCAATTAGATCATGGCTGATCTGTAGCTTAACTCCATCGACCCACCTTAATACCCTTGCCTAACATAATCTGAGTATGAAATTTTCAATTAATTTAGCCTCAACAGCTTTTTGGGGAGTGAGTTCCAGATTAAAAATACCTTCTGTGTGAAGAAGTGCTTTCTGATGTTACCCCTGAACAGCCTAGCTCTAATTTTAAGGTTATGCCTCCTTGTTCTGGACTCACCCAATTAATTACAGAGTAAAGCTCCCTCTACACTGTCCCATCAAACACTCCCAGGGCAGGTACATCATGGTTAGACACAGAGTAAAGCTTCCTCTACACTGTCCTATCAAACACTCCCAGGGCAGGTAAAGCACAGGTTAGATACAGAGTAAAGCTCACTCTACACTGTCCCATCAAACACTCCCAGGGCAGGTAAAGCACGGGTTAGATACAGAGTAAAGCTCCCACTACCCTGTCCCATCAAACACTCCCAGGGCAGGTACAGCACGGGTTAGATACAGAGTAAAGCTCCCTCTACACTGTCCCATCAAAATGGAAAAGTTTTCCATTTTGCTGCACTAACATCCCTCACTTCTGATGAATAGAAAATTCACACAAAAGGTAAGTTACAAAAAGTTCTACTTACATTGATCGTCACTGAATCAACATTGCGCTTTGTCGAGTTCCACGGGGATAATGTGAAGCTTTTCAAAAAAATCGATAAATGAACTTTACATCATTAGCCATTAAAATGTCTGAGGATGAATATAATTTACTGTGTTTGTGTTATGCTCACTGGGAATACTATATTAGGAGCCCGGGCTTTAATCCAACCATTTAATCATTGCGCAATGTTTTATAAACACTCATGACTATGTTTAGCACATGGTTGATTCTTTGCGAGCAGGTCCTAGTGTAGGTGTAATCTGTTATGCACAGCAGTGCTGGCAGCCCGGACAGAAACAAGAACACGATGGAAAGAGTGAAGGGCAGCTGGGATCTATCAGGCAATGCTGCCCGTACCACCTAACTGTTCCGCTCTTTGTAAAAGAGCCCCTGGACTAGGGAGGAGAAAATTCAGCCCGGGCTTGCGCTCCTGCTCACTACTCAATAAATCCTGCTGGAGGGCCCACCTGCGTGGATATTGGGTGACGACCATATTGGGCTTGGCTATGATGCCTTCCATGGTCGCCAGCAGCCATGAGGGAGTTCTTTCTCTGTGACTTTCCCTGTCTTCTGGCGGGCTTGCACCCAGTCTGCACTGGGTGCCGCTCTGTGGCAGTATGCCTGAGATAGGTCACTCACTGTGCAAACCTTTCTCCCTCATTTTCTTTCTCAGTTAACCTGACTGCAGTGTCAAGTAGGCCCTTGCAACCATGTTTCCCATGTGGCATGCGCACAGAGCATTAAGCACCAGAGATCTGAAGCAGGTAAAATACTTTATTCTTTTTTGTTGTGTGTCAGCCGGGGCTCACTGAGTCGCACTCTCGCCTCTGAGTCAGAAGGTTCTGGGTTCAAGTCCCACTCCAGAGACTTGAGCACAAAATCTAGGCTGACACTCCAGTGCAGTGCTGAGGGACAGATGCACTGTTGAAGGTATTGTGTTTCGGATAAGATGTTAATTCAAGGCCCCATCTGTCCTTACAAGTGGATGTAAAAGATCCTATGGCACTATTGCGAAGAGCAGGGGAGTTCTCCCCAGTGTCCTGGCCAATATTCATCCCTCAACCAACACCTAAAATAGATTATCTGGTCATTTATCTCACTGCTGTTTGTGGGACCTTGCTGTGTGCAAACTGGCTGCCCCGTTTCTTACATTATCACAGTGGCTACACTTCAAAAGTACTCCATTGGTAGTACAGAGCTTTGGGATGTCCTGAGGTTGTGAAAGGCACTGTATAAATGCAAGTCTCTCTTTTTTTGTCTCTCTCCACTGCTGTTTATTTACATGAACCACTTGGCTCCAGACATCATTACAGCCTTGATCCAGGCATGGACACGAGAGCTGAATGCCAGAGGGGAGGTGAGGTGCCCCTAACATCAACATTTGAGCTAAATTGAAGTAAATGGGAAAACCCTCCAGTGGCTGAAGTCAAAACCTGAGACGAAGGAAAATGGCTGTGGTTGTTGGAGGCTAGTCATCAAAACCCTAGAACATCACTACAGCAGTTCTTTAGGGAAGCATCCTCACCCCATACATCTTGAGCTGCTTCATCAATGGCCTTCCCTTCATCATAAGGCCGAGAGTGCATTGGTTTGCTGACAATTCTACAGTGTCTAGCTCCATTCACAACTCCTCTGATAATGAAGCAGCCCGTGCTGGCTTACAGCAAGACCTGGATAAAAGTGGCAGGTACCGTTCATGCCATATAGGTGTCAGCTAATGACAATTGAGAACAAGAGAAAGCTGAGCCATCTCTCCTTGACCTTTGATGGCACCACCATCACTGAGTCCCCACCATTGATATCATGGGGGGTAATATTGACCAGGAGCTGAACTGGAAAAGCCTCATCAACCCCATGGATACAAAACCAGAGCAGAGGCTGGGTACTCTGTGTCATAAATCGCAACTTCTACAAGAAGTTACTCAGGAAGTACTACTGAACAGCCAGCTGAGGGCGCTGCCCAAGGAGTATAAATTCTCAGGCGTGGGCCCACCTTGGCCAGAGACAGTCTGGAAACAGGAAGCTAGTGACTACTAACTAGACCTCCATGTTTTGTTACAAGTCGATTAAAGCCTTGCTTTATGTACAACCAAGTGCGTAGAGAGTCTTTATTACGTCACTCTGTGTTGAGTGGCTCACCTCCTGACCCCTCAAAGCCTCTCCACCATGTATAAGGTTGGAGTCTGGAGTGTGATAGTATATTCACCATTCTCCTGGATGTGTGCAACTGCAACAACAGTCAAAAATCTCAACAGCATCCAGGATAGAGCAGTTTGCTTGATTGGTGCCACCGTCACTGCACTCAATATCCACCCCCTCCATCCCTCCATCACTCGTACACCATGGCTGCAGTATTTATGATCTGCAGGGTGCACTGCAGCAATTCACCAAGGTTACTGCGCCTCCCTCTACGGCACCCTTTGTTGCCGAGAAGGACAGGAACAACAATGCCATGAGAATACCTCCAAGCCCCCACCCAAGTCACACAGCAGCTTGATTTGGACATATCAATGGCCATTCCTTCATTGTCATTGGGTCAATATGCTGGACTTCCCTACCTAGCACCACTGTGGGAACATCATCACCACAAGGACTGCAGTGCTTCAAGTAGAAAGCCC
Organism: Somniosus microcephalus; assembly: GCF_052327205.1. NCBI lineage: Eukaryota > Metazoa > Chordata > Chondrichthyes > Squaliformes > Somniosidae > Somniosus > Somniosus microcephalus. The sequence goes on from NC_141013.1 coordinate 12,076,897, forward strand.
ACCACCACCTTCTCATGGCAATTAGGAATGGGCAATAAATGTGGCCTTGCCATTGTTGCCCACATCCCAAGTATAGATAAAAAGTAAAGAAAATACAAAATCATTGTGCAGACCAATTTGCTGTTGGCTATATTTTGATGGGCCATTGGTGTTTTTTTCTAGGTTCTGAGATGCCCTACTAAAGGGTGACTGTTGGGGTTGACAAATTTGGCAAAAGGAAATGGCTGCTTTGGTCTCCAGAAGCTGAGCAGTGTAGAACTGTGCCATACGACCAGGAAGGCTCCAGGTCTGCATGACAGTACCGTATCACTGAGGTTGAGTGAGCTCATCTCAGCCAGGACGGGAGTGGGTTACCACCATTGGTCCCAGTGGCCCCGCATCAGGGAATAAAACCCATCAGCCAGGTTCTTGCTCCTGATTGCTGTCTCCTGCTGGAACTGTGTGGGTATGAACTACAGGTAAGGGCTGAATCCAGTTCCGGTGTGATGCCCCCTTACAGTGGAATGGCTCCTTAACACTCACTGGCTGACACACGAAAGATGAGGTAACAGTGTCTATAGACCTGTGGTAACATAAATAAGCATGGAACCACACCTTAAAGATAGGATCAGAGAGCGGGTCAAAATTAGATGGTGCGGGGGAGAAATGGCTCCTTGCGTTTGCATACTTGTTAAGTGAATTGGGTGGTTAAAAATGTATAATCATTATTACAAATGTCAACCCTAGCCTAACCCACAAAACATAAGCTGCATGTAAACAGGCTGGAAAATACATTTATCCCATTTTGTCAACGGCAATGAAACTTTGAGATGTGAAAACCATTCATTACCAACTTCATGTAAATAAGGAACAAGTATGATAGACAGTTAGAAATAGGGATCTAAAAATACTGCTTCTTCTCTCTTTCAGATTCCCATTGCTGCCTCTGGCTGCTATACTTTCTCTTTCCACCAGGGAAGGTGGGACTGTGCAAGCTTCAAGCTTCTCCACGGAGGTTAGTTGTATTCTTCTTCTTAAGCAGTCCCTCGGAACTGAGGATGACTTAAAAATGAGTTCGCAGGTGACTGATGAGTCCAATGCGGGACCTACAGTCTCTGTCACAGGTGGGGCAGACAGTGGTTGAAGGGGGCGGGTGGGTGGGGTGCTTGGGTTGATGTGCGCTCCTTGCGCTGCCTGCGTTTGGCTTTCACTTGCTCCCGGCGAAGAGATTCGAGGTGTTCGGCGCCTTCCCGGATGCTTTTCCTCCACTTTGTGCGGTCTTGGGCCAGGGATACCCAGGTATCGGTGGGGATGTTACACTTTTTCAAGGAAGCTTTGAGGGTGTCCTTGAAGCGTTTCCTCTGCCCATCTGGGGCTCTCTTGCCGTGCCGGTGCTCCGAGTAGAGCGCTTGTTTTGGGAGTATTACTTGTATTACTCTTCAATCAACAGACGGAAGGTAGGATTGAATCTCATTGGTTTTCCTCTTGCCCTCTCCTGAGCCCACTGAGATGGGTGTGCGCTGCATCTACAACAACAACTTGCATTTATATCGCGCTTTTAACGTAGTAAAACATCCCAAGATGCTTCACAGGAGCGTTACCAAACAAAATTTGACACCGAGCCATTCAAGGAGATATCAGGATAGGTGACCAAAAGCCCCGGTCAAAGAGGTAGGTTTTAAGGAGCATCTTAAAGAAGGAGAGAGAGGTAGAGAGGTTTAGGGAGAGAATTCCAGAGCTTAGGGCCTAGGCATGGCTGCCAATGGTGGAGCAATAAAATTTGTGAATGCGCAAGAGGCCAGAATTGGAGGAGCGCAGAGATCCCAGAGGATTGTGGGGCTGGAGGAGGTTACAGAGATAGGGAGGGGGTGAGGCCATGGAGGGATTTGAAAACAAGGATGAGAATTTTAAAATTGAGGCGTTGCCAGACTGGGAGACGGTAAAGGTCAGCGAGCACAGGGGTGACAGGTAAATGGAACCCGGTGCGAGCCAGGACATCTAGTGGGATAGCTGAGGCTTGTTGGAGCTGTAGCAATGAGCGCAGGTGAGCCTGGACCTCAATGAGCGATGGACTCAACCTTGGCTTGCGAGTCCAGAACTTTACTATTAGAACTGGACATAGAACATTCTTTTTATCTGTGCATTCTTCGGGAAGTATATTAGTTTTTGAGAATGAAACACTTCACTTTTCAAGCACACCCTGTCCCTGGCCGATATGGGCATTCAACATAAAACTGCCCAATTCTATGCCGAGAGGCCATAAAGATTAATGCAAAAGCAAAATACTGCAGATGCTGGAAATCTGAAATAAAAACAGAAAATGCTGGAAATACTCAGCAGGTCAGGCAGCATCTGTAGAGAGAGAAACAGAGTTAATGTTTCAGGTCAATAACCCTTCATCACAGATGCTGCCTGACCTGCTGAGTATTTCCAGCATTTTCTGTTTTTAATTATAGGCCATAAAGATGTTTGGTTGGGAAGTAGAAAGGTCCCACAGGTACAGTTGGGGGCGGTTTTCTGAGTTTGCTCCTGAAGTATGTCAATGGAATAGAGATAACTTTACTCTATCTAATCCATGCTGTCCCTGACCTGGGACTGCCTGCTGGGCAGTGTACAGGGAGCTTTATTCTACATCCAATCAGTATTGCACTAGATCTGACAGTGATTCATGGGACTGCATAGAGGGAGCTTTACTTTGTATCAAACCGGTGTTGTACCTGACCTGGGAGTGCTTGATGGGACAGTGTAGAGGGCGCTTTACTCTGCATCTAACCTGAGTTATACCTGACCTGGGAGAGCTTGATGGAACAGTGTAGAGGGAGCTTTACTCTGCATCTAACCTTGCCTCTGAGTCAGAAGGTTGTGGGTTCAAGTCCCACTCCAGGGACTTGAGCACATAAATTTAGGCTAACACTCCAGTGCAGTGCTGAGGGAGTGCTGCACTGTCGGAGGTGCCGTCTTTCAAATAAGACGTTAAACCGAGGCCCCGTCTGCTCTCTCAAAAGATCCCATGGCACTATTTTGAAGAAGAGCAGGGGAGTTCTCCCCGGTGTCCTGGCCAATATTTATCCCTCAACCAACATCACTAAAAACAGATTATCTGGTCATTATCACATTGCTGTTTGTGGGAGCTTGATGTGTGCAAATTGGCTGCCGCGTTTCCCACATTACAACAGTGACTACACTTCAAAAGTACTTCATTGGCTGTAAAGTGCTTTGAGATGTCCGGTGGTCGTGAAAGGCGCTATATAAATGCAAGTTTTTATTTCTTTCTAACCTGAGTTATACCTGACCTGGGAGTGCTTGATGGGACAGTGTATTGTGAGCTTTACTCTGCATCTACCTCCTATGTAGAGTAAAACTATATGGTTGGATAGCAGGTGAGGATGGAATCAGGTGCAGTTGGAATATCTCCTCCATGTTTGTACAGCCTGCGAACAATGTCCAGACTGGTGACTTGGACGATGAACAGCTGGTGTCTGTGGAGCTGTACCCCAGCGTGAATCAGCACCTTTAGGGGAACACTAAAAGCAAAGTTTGCCTATAAATTGTGGAAAAGAATAAATGAAGTGTGCTTCAAATATTCCCACACAGCGCAATAAGGGGAAGATTCTCTCAGCATTATTTATAGCACAGTTGTAAATGAGCTCTTTATAAATCTTTACAATTTCGCCACTGATGGCACAGAAAAGATGTCTTACTCTAAGTTTACTTGGCACTGTGACTTTCTAATTAAATGGCAAGAGGATACCCTTAGCTCTGGCCACAATGGTTGCCGATATCCATGTCGACAGATGAAAGTGACATTGCCAGCTATTTGCAACTAGCTGCGAGCCTTCACGATCGGCGAGCAGCTCCTGACATTCCCACATATGGTACAATTAGCACGTTTGCCCAATTTAACAGCAAGACTGGGTCATTAACAAACACACATAGATTTGAACTTTCAGTGCCAGCTGTTTCCTAGCTCAGAGGGGGGATGTGGGGGGTGAACTATAATGACAAAAAGTTAGCAAAACAGAAAAACAAAACTCTCAGCTAGAAAAAATAACACTCTTGTGGAGCAATAGCAGTGGAGACGCACTCTGCACTCCCACGACTCTGTTAGACCGCGTTCCCCCCCCCTCCACACCCAACACCACCACCTCACCATCTGCGGCAGAGGGTTCAACTATCTCCTGAATCTGGGACTCCCTACCTAACCCCTTCCATCTGCACCTGCAAATGTCTCCTCGAAACTTACCTCTTCACCTGTGCTTTTGCTAACCTCTGCTAACTCTCCTTGGAAAGCACCTTGGGGCATTTTGTTATGTTAAAGGTGCCATATGCAGCCAATTTATGAATAGACATTACCAACAAGGAACTCTGCATGCCAGTGAACTTCATTGGTAACTTGACCCTTAGAAGTTGTGGGAAACCTGTTTAATTGATTATCTTGACAAACCAACATCACTGCTCTCTCTAATAGAAAAACAAAATACTGCAGATGCTGGAAATCTGAAATAAAAAGAGAAAATGCTGGAAATACTCAGCAGGTCAGGCAGCATCTGTGGAGAGAGAAACAGAGTTAACGTTTCAGGTCGACCGAAGGGTCATCGTCCTGAAATGTTAACTCTGTTTCTCTCTCCACAGATGCTGCCTGACCTGCTGAGAATTTCCAGCATTTTCTCTTTTTATTTCACTGCTCTCACTGTTTGTTACAAGTCACCATTTATGGAAATATAAGGGTGGGGTCTGCGATCCGGACTTCAGCGGGGAAGCTATGCTCAAAGGGAAGGCGCGTCCGACATAGGGCTACAACGTTTTAGCTCTCATTCTCCATCCTGTGCTCCCTGCCAGCGTGGCTCCCTCCTGGGAGCATGAAATGACCTCCATATTCAGCGCTGATTCGTGCCTCCTCTTGCAACTTGTCATTTGCCCAGTTGAGAGTTCGCAGCCTTGAGGTACTTCTTATTCCGCACATATTTCTTCCTTCAATTTTCTCTACTCCAATGCCCACCCTACACAAATTCCGATTTTTCCAACACTCCGCCATAATCATTGACGTAAGAAAACTACTAGGCCCTTGGTCTAAGTATTAAAAAAGGCTTTAATCAACTGTTTTTCAACATGGAGATCTAGTTGTGTCCTTCACTAGTTCCTGTTAAAGAATGTCCTGAGCAAGCTGGGCCCATGCCCGAGTATTTATACTCTCCCTGAACAGCGCCACCAGCAGGCCGCCCAGTATTACTTCGTAAGTCATTTCCACATGAATGACAAGATTCATGTCACTCATCCTGTCCTGTTCACCTATTTACCCTTATCTTCGCCAACTTCCATTGGCTCCCCATCACCCAATGCACTCAATTCAAAATCCTTACCTTTATCCTCATTTCTAAACCCTTCCATAATCTAGCCTCTCCCTACCTTTGCCACGTCCTCCAGCGCTACAACCCAGCTCATGCCCTTCTGTCTTCTGACTGGCCTCCTGCACACCTTCCCCCCGACACCCAACCACCCCCACCCCCACCATCCAAATCCCTTGTCCCACCACCCTACCACTTTTCCTGCACTTTTAAGAGTCACCTCCAAACCTCTCGTTGACTGAGCATCCAGTCACCCCTGACTTTTCTACTACTGCACACTGTCTGTTTCCCCTCTGTGAAGTATCATTCAAGATCTACTACAGTAAAGGTGCTATATAAATGGCTGTTGTTATTGCGACATTCCCTTAACAATCAATATCTGACACTGTATCAATTAGCCGACCAGTTTGATGTAGACTGCTTTAGCCACAGACTGAAGCTGGGGATTTTAAGCAGAGGCTGAATTGTTGAGTCCTGCTGTATATAATAAGCTCGAGGAACAGCACCTCATCTTTCAATTAGGCACTTTACAGCCCTCTGGGCTCAACATAGAGTGCAACAATTTCAGATCATAACCTCGGCCCCTATCACATATATATATATTTTTTATCCACACTTTTTGTTTGTGCTTTTTTTTTCTTTCCTCCCACTTGGCAGCTGTCCATCATTCTGCCAGCGCAACTCACACTTCATCTAGAGCCATCCTTTGTTTCTTAACCTGTCCCATTACCATCTCCTCTTGCCTTGAATATCTCTTAATGCCTCTTTACTTCTCCTGCCTTCTATCCTATCACAGACCTTCCCTTTTGTTCTTTCATCCCCTCCCCCATTTCCCTGCCCCTAAATATAGAAACATAGAAGATAGGAGCAGGAGTAGGCCATTCGGCCCCTCGAGCCTGCTCCGCCATTTAATGAGATCATGGCTGATCATCCAAACTCAGTACCCTGTCCCTGCCTTCTCCCCATATCCCTTGATCCCTTTAGCCTTAAGAAATATATCGAACTCCTTCTTGAATATATTTAATGAATTGGCCTCAACTGCCTTCTGTGGTAGAGAATTCCACAGGTTCACCACTCTCTGGGTGAAGAAATTCCTCCTCATCTCTGTCCTAAATGGCTTACCCCTTATCCTTAGACTGTGACCCCTGGTTCTGGACGCCCCTGCCATCGGGAACATCCTTCCTGCATCTAGTCTGTCCAGTCCTGTTAGAATTTTATAAGTTTCAATGAGATCCCCTCTCATTCTTCTGAACTCCAGCGAGTATAAGCCCAATCGACCCAATCTCTCCTCATATGTCATTCTTTCCATCCCAGGTATCAGTCTGGTGAATCTTCGCTGCACTCCCTCCATGGCAAGAACATCCTTCCTCAGATAAACTTGCTTTAAAATCTGTTCCTTTTCCTGCTTTTTTCCAGTTCTGACGAAAGGTCCTCGACCTGAAACGTTAACTCTGTTTCTCTCTCCACGGATGCTGCCTGGCCTGCTGAGTTTTTCCAGTGTTTTCTGTTGTTATTTCTGCTGTATATAATGTTGTTCTAAACCTGAATGAAATTTTCCTTTCAATCTTGGATTACTAAGAACCCTAAAACAAGATCCAAACAAGAACACTAATCACCCGGTGCCCAAAGATGCCCATTTTTCAGGTATACTGGCATGGCACTAATGGCTTGCCAACTCTGGTTGGATTTATTCCTGGTGTTTTCATAGAAACATAGAAACATAGAAGATAGGAGCAGGAGTAGGCCATTCGGCCCTTCGAGCCTGCTCCGCCATTCAATGAGATCATGGCTGATCATCCAAATTCAGTACCCTGTCCCTGCCTTCGCCCCATATCCCTTGATCCCTTTAGCCTCAAGAAATATATCCAACTCTTTCTTGAATATATTTAATGAACTGGCCTCCACCGCCCTCTGTGGCAGAGAATTCCACAGGTTCACCACTCTCTGCGTGAAGAAATTCCTCCTCATTTCAGTCCTAAATGGCTTACCCCTTATCCCTAGACTATGACCCTGGTTCTGGACTCCCCGGCCATCAGAAACATCCTTCCTGCATCTAGTCTGTCCAGGCCTGACAGAATTTTATAGGTTTCGATGAGATCCCCTCTCAATCTTCTAAACTCCAGTGAGTATAAGCCCAATCGACACAATCTCTCCTCATACGTTATTCCTGCCATCCCAGGTATCAGCCTGGTGAATCTTCGCTGCACTCCCTCCATGGCAAGAACGTCCTTCCTCAGGTAAGGCGACCAAAACTGCACACAATACTCAAGGTGCAGCCTCATCAAGGCCCTGTACAACTGTAGCAAGACATCCTTTTTCCTGTACTCGAACCCTCTTGCTACGAAGGCCAACATACCATTTGCCTTCTTAACCGCCTGCTGCACCTGCATGCTTACCTTCAGCGACTGGTGCACAAGAACACCCAGGCCTCTTTGCACTTCCCCTTCTCCCAATCTATTGCCATTCAAATAATAGTCTGCCTCCCTGTTTTTGCCACCAAAGTGGATAACCTCACATTTATCCACATTATAGTGCATTTGCCATGTTTCTGCCCAATCACCCAACCTGTCCAAATCGTACTGGAGTTTCACGACATCCTCCTCACAGCTTACCCTCCCACCCAGCTTTGTGTCATCTGCAAATTTGGAGATATTACATCCAATTCCCTTGTCCAGATCATTAATATATATTGTGAACAGCTGGGGTCCTAGGACCGATCCTTGTGGTACCCCACTAGTCACTGCCTGCCACTCGGAAAACGACCAGTTTATTCCAACTCTTTGCTTTCTGTCCGCCAACCAGTTCTCTATCCAAGTCAATACCTTGCCCCCAATCCCATGTGCCTTAATTTTGCACGCTAATCTCTTATGTGAGACCTTATCGAAAGCCTTCACATGACCGCCAGCCTCCATTGTCCCGCCCCCACACTCACGCCATTGGTCGCCCAGTACGTCCATTCTCACCATGCACCGCCTCCCCACACCAATTGGAAAACAAACAGACTCTTATTTCCCTGATTGGATGGTGCACGATTGTCAGTCAAACAGCCTTTTTTTATAAATTCCCATCTCCAAAATTTTTATAACTAATAAAAAACAGAAAATGGAAAAAAACCCACATTTTTTTAATGTCCCTGGAGAGATGGCAACCCTATAGATGAGGAAGATCCCGGGTCTGTGCTGAGTTAGCTGGCATGGTGCTAGTGGTACTACAATTGGCCTGCAGTGTCCCTGTGCCAGGAAGGGTTGAAATCAGACGGCGTTCCCTTTCCCAATCACTGTCCACTGCCTCGTGCTGGAAAGTAAATGTGATTGTGCATAGATGCCAGGAGGGGAGAGGATCCTGTTCAGCTTTGGCAGTGTCAGTTGTGGCTCAGTGGGTAGCACGCTTGCCTTTGAGTCATGAAGGTTGTGGGTTCAAGTCCCACTCCAAGGACTTGAGCACGTAAAGCTAGGCTGACACTCCAGTGCAGTGCTGAGCTGTCGGAGGTGCCGTCTTTCGGATGAGACGTTAAACCGAGGCCCCGTCTGCCCTTTCAGGTGGACATAAAAGATCTCGTGGCACTATTTCGAAGAAGAGCAGAGGAGTTATCCCTGGTGTCCTGGCCAATAGTTATCCCTCAACCAACATCACTAAAAAACAGATTATATGGTCATTATCACGTTGCTGTTTGTGGGAGCTTGCTGTGCACAAATTGGCTGCTGCGTTTCCCATATTACAACAGTGACTCCACTTCAAAAGTACTTCATTGGCTGTAAAGCACTTTGAGACGTCCGGTGGTCGTGAAAGGCGCTATGGAAATGCAAGTCTTTCTTTCTTTGATACTGCCACAGATGTATAGCCTGCTGGCCTCAACATCAACAACTTGCATTTATATAGCACCTTTAACATAGTAAAACATCCCAAGGCGCTTCACAGGAGCGATTATCAAACAAAATTTGACACCGAGCCACATAAGGAGATATTAGGAGCATCTTAAAGGAGAAGAGAGAGGTAGAGAGCAATGTCCCCTGTGAGCTGCACTTTGTTCTGTGTGGCTTATTTCTTTTAATGCGCAGTCCCTTTAAATTTCTGCGCTTGCGCCGTATTTACCGTGTAAAAGCCGGTGAGCGGCCTGCACGGCACCTTTCAGATTACTGTGCAGCCGCGCACCTTACGGGGAACATTGGTAGAGAGGCAGAGAGGTTTAGGGAGGGAATTCCAGAGCTTAGGGCCTTGGCAGCTGAAGGCACGGCCGCCAATGGTGGAGCGATTAAAATCGGGGATGCTCAAGAGGCCAGAATTGGAGGAGTGCAGATATCTCGGCGGGTTGTGGGGCTGGAGAAAGTTACAGAGATAGGGAGGGGGCGAGGCCATGGAGGGATTTGAAAACAAGGATGAGAATTTTAAAATCGAGGTGTTGCCGGATTGGGAGCCGATGTAGGTCAGGGAGCACAGGGGAGATGGGTATGGGTCACTTGGCACTGGGGATCAGCCTGTGGAACTCTGCGACCTGAATCATCAACTTCACATGGGAAAGGGAGAAAAACAGAGAAAATAATTAAAAACAAAATAGTATGCAGCTGCTGGGGATAGTTTTGTGCCATTAGATTGCTGATATGGAAGTCTGATTTTAAACCTTGTAATTATAAAAAACGATTAATTGGATGACTTCCCTCTATTTTGGCTGCAGGAGTAAACCTGGGCTGGGGCCCATGGCAATTTAATGCTACAGAACCTAAGCACTCAAGGGAAAAAGGATTCCCAAAAACATTGCAAGCTAGAAAGGGCTGTTTTCGAGTGATATTAGTCGATTAATGTTTAATGCATCCATATGGCACTTCTCTGTCTGCTACTCCAGCAGATCCATTCAAAATATACGGGCCAACACTTGTGTCACAATAGAGGACAAAGGTTTCCATACAAACATGTTAAGTGTCTGTTCACTGGTATCACTAACAGTAATTTCTAAGCTCATATCTCGTCCAACGGGCAATCCTTCTTTCACCTCCAGCCTCCAACCTCTCTCTCCATTCCACACGTTCAAGTTTTTTGATATTTTAGCAATGCAGTTTCCTTTTAATTTGTAGTTGCTTAAGTCAAATGATCTGTTCATTCCAGTTGGAGTGTGTAAAAGATAAACCCCGCCTGTGTTGTTTTATTTAAATTGCTCAATTTGATATTTCAATATTTGGATAATTCCAATTTCTTTTGAGCAAAAAATGACTTTGAGTTAATAGGTTTTGAGCATATTACTGAAGACAGTGCTGTTCTGAACTTTCCACTGCTGTCCCACTTATCCCACATGCTCTTCCTCCTCATTCATTCTTTCCCGGGATCCCAAACTGTGGAACTCCTTACCCTCCTATCTTCCCTTTTCCTTTCAATCTACAGGCTTGTAAAATCCAAACACGGCATTGCCTAACCACTACTTCCTGATTTAGTACTTATATCAGGGAGCTCCTCGTCACACAAAGAATGATCAACACTTTGAAAGGACTTCCAGATAGAGGAGTGGAGGCAAGAAACAATTGGATACTGCACCGGGGGAACTGTAGCATTTTTCTGAATAGATGAATTAAGATGGGCCGAATAACCTTTCTCCTCTTTCATTGTCAGCCATGGCTCAGTGCGGTAGCACTCGCGCCACTGAGTGAGACGGTTTTGGGCTCCAGTCCCACTCCAGAGACTTGAGCACAAAATCTCAGCTGACACTGCGGTGCAGCACTGAGGGAGTGCTGCATTGTCAGCAGTGCCGTCTTTCGGATGAGTCGTTAAACCGAGCCCTCTCAGGTGGACATAAAAGATCCCATGGCACTATTTTGAAATAGAATAGGGAAGCTCTCCTCGTGTCCTGGCCAATGTTTATCCCTCAACCAACATCACTAAAAACAGATGATCTGGTCATTATCACATTGCTGTTTGTGTGAGCTTGCTGTGTGAAAATTGTCTGTCGCGTTTCCCACATTACAGCAGTGACTACGCTTCAAAAATACTTCAATGGCTGTAAAGCACTTTAGGACATCCTGAGGTCGTGAAAAGCGCTATAGAAATGCAAGTTCTTTTCTTTTTCTTTCTGTCTGTCTTTCTTTCTGCCTTTCTTTCTGTCTTTCCTTCCTTCTTTCTTTCTTTCTGTCTTTCCTCACCATGTACCTAAGATCTTCACCTGGACTTCTCATCAATGTAAGTCTACATTGAGCATTGATAGAGTGGAGGGTATCAATCTGTGTGCAAGTCTTTGTTGTTTAAAGTGAATTTGAATCACTGTGTAACTGTTGGAGGAGCTGGAGGGTGTGATCGAAGTGTAGGCTCACAGATTAGCTATCTGATTGCCTATTTCTGAGTCCGTATGGTTCACACTGAGATCTCATTTGTGTTCAGTATTTTATTGATCGCTGAATGAGTTGCAGTGAGGAGCGCCGGGGCAGCTCATGGGAAATAAAATCAATTGGGAACGTCATGCTGTGCGCAAGTAATAAAGCTTGTGCTGAGGTGTTATCAGAGCAGTTGTGTAGCAGCTATCTTTAAACAGTGAGAGGAGAGAGACAGAATGAGAATCAGAAAGTGATGGATAGATGATATAGGTAGATAGAGGAAAACAAGGAGAGGAATCGAACTAGTGAGCGGGAAACAAGGGAATAGAGGGTAAGACAGAGAAAGAGCCTATCTGTCACACACACTACACTGCGTGCTATTCTCTCGAAAGGAGACTGAGGAGGTGATCTGATATGATTATAAAGGGTTTGATAGGGTAGACTTAGAGAAGATGTTTCCAGACCACGACTAGGGGCCATAAATATAAGATGGTCACTAATAAATCCAACAGGGCATTCAGGAGAAACCTCTTTACCCAGAGAGTGGTGGGAATGTGGAACTCGCTACCACAAGGAGTGGTTGAGGCGAATAACATAGATTCATTTAAGGGGAAGCTAGATAAGCACATGAGGGAGAATAGAAGGTTATGTTAGATGAAGAAGGGTGGGAGGAGGCTCGTGTGGAGCATAAACACCGACACCAAATGGCCTGTTTCTCTGCTGTAAACACTTTATGATGCTGTGTGCTATTCTCTATGTCTTCTTCTTCTTAGGGAGTACCTCGGAACCGAGGATGACTTGCTTCCACACTAAAAATGAGTTCTTAGGTGACTTATGAGTCCAATGCAGGACCTCCAGTCTCTGTCACTGTTGGGGTTGTCCATGAGGGTCCTGACGTTCCAGGTCCCGAACTTCATTTTAAAAGGGTGGAAGATGCCTGTGTGTGAATTCTTTTAATGTGGGGTGGCCGTTGCACACCAGCTACCACACAGGCTTGACAGCAAGGTCCTGGTCCAATGGCAAGGGGATCCAAGATGATTGGAGACCAGGCTCTGCTACATCGGCCTAGCACGCACGCACACACACACACACACACACACACACACACACACACACACACACACACACTCCTACTGTCACCAAAGATCAAAAACCAAAACCAAAAGGCACTAGCGGTGCAGTACATACCTACCCCATCTCCTGCCGCCACACATTGACTTGCCTCTCTATCATTATGGTTTGTCCTCGTCTAATTCTACCATTTTGTGGTTGACGTCTCTGATTTTTGCTTTTCGTTAGTCCCAAGTGTCATATACTTCACAAGGTCGCTCCTTTCACTGCCACTATCGTACTTATATGGGATTATTTCTATCTTTTAGCTTTTTGGGGTAGATACTGGACAGCACTCGAAACCGGTCCAGTATTCTCTATGTAATGCACTGCAATGTATGTAGTGCTTTTAACTGTTTGTATTTTAAAATTATGTCCCTTTGATCTGGACACCGCTTTAGAGGGAAGAGTCATTCCCTACCTGCCGTAACAATCCCCTTCATTATTTGAAACACTGCTTCACATCAGTTTTCACAACGAGCATTGTAGACAAATTCCAGTCACAGTAAATAGGACGAAGTGATCCAAAGCACATTTAGAAATGAGCAAAGAATTTGCTATGCAGAAACTGGAAGGATTAAACAAGCTTCTAGGCCAGATGGGATACATCTGAAAATCCTCAAGGAATTAAACAAGGAAAATAGTGTTGCTTTGGTTGATATTTTTCAGAGCTTCATAAGTAGAAGTACGCAAGTACTGGAGGAGGGTAAATATAGTTCCAAGAAATCGAAATGCATTATTTTGGCACTTACAGGCCGGTTTGGTTGGTATCCATGATGGGATAAATGGTTGAGGGTTTCCATAGGATGCTATAAATGAGCCTTTAAAGAGCACAGGTATCATCGGGCGCAGTCAGCATGGGTTTAGCAGTAACAGACGGTGCCTTGCAGACCCACTGGGATTCTTTGAGAGGCTGACTAAGCCAGTGGATAAGAGTAATCCAGCCAACGTGGTTGCCTTGGATTTTCAAAAAGATGTTTGTCAAAGTTCTTCACATGAGGCTAGTGAGGACTGCCTCACACTCGGGCTCAAGGAATAGGTGACAAATTGTCCTGTTGGTTTGAGAACTGCCTTGGAATGAGAAATGTGAGAAGTCACAGAAAGATTACCTGTAATCATCTGGCAGTGCTCTCTGACTATATATGCTGTGCCTATATGCATCTCTCCACTTCACCTGACGAAGGAGCAGCGCTCCGAAAGCTTGTGATTTCAAATAAAGCTGTTGGACTATAACTTGGTGTTGTGTGACTTCTCACATTTGTCCACCCCAGTCCAACACCGGCATCTCCACATCTTGGAATGAGAAGGCAGAGGATGGTTGTAAATGGATAATGCCCTGCCCCGAGAAAAAAATGTAAGCATTGCATTTTCACAGCGACCCCTGCTATTTACAATTATTAGAGAATGATATCACACATGGGGAAGGGCTTATAATGCAACTTTGGCAGGGGCACAAAATGGCCGGTAGCGGATCATCTGTGGAAAGGAAAATTGGGCATGGTGTAGAATGAGTGGCCGGTCTGCTACTGCCCGTTTGGTGCTCTTGCAGCAGTTAAATGTTACTGCGATGGAGACTATAAAGAAAGAGTTGCATTTATATAGCACCTTTCATGACCACTGGATGTCCCAAAGCGCTTTACAGCCAATGAAGTACCTTTTGAAGTGTGGTCACTCTTGTAATGCAGGAAACACAGCAGCCAATTTGCACACAGCAAGCTCCCACAAACAGCAATATGTTAATGACCATATAATCTGTTTTTTAGTGATGTTGGTGGAGGGATAAATATTGGCCAGGACACCAGGGATAACTCCCCTGCTCTTCTTCGAAATAGTGGCCGTGGGATCTTTTACGTCCACCTGAGAGAGCAGATGGGGCCTCGGTTTAATGTCACATCCGAATGACAGCATCTCCGACAGTGCAGCACTCCCTCAGTACTGCACTGGAGTATCAGCCTAGATATTTGTGCTCAAGTCCCTGGAGTGGGACTTTGAGTGGGACACAACCTTCTGACTCAGAGGCGGTGGTGCTACCAACTGAGTCACAGCTGTCACTGTGGGGACTGATAATGAGTGGAAAGATTATCTTCAGAGACACATGGACCAATTATGCAGATGGTTTCAGTTGTCTCAGGAGGTTTTTAAGCTGGATGAATGTCGGCTGATACACTTGGGTATCAGGAAACACGTGTATAACATGAAATGGTGCCATCTTCTAATTTAATTGACAGTGGCCAAGAAGCTAAAGGGTTTGGGAGTGATCAGTGATCATACTCTGAACCATCTGGTCAATGTCAGGCAGTCGTCAATAAGGAATCTTGAATACTGGAATGCATGTAGAGGCATTGGACTATAATCAGAACAAGCTACACCGACATTACACAAATCAGTGGTGAGGCCAGTTCTGGAGAATGGTCACCCTACCTCAAAAAGGATATAGATGCACTGTCAGAGGTTCTTTGGATGAGATGTTAAACTGAGGCCCTGTCTACCTTCTCAAGTGGACATAAAAGGTCTCATGGCACTATTTGAAGAGGAGCAGGGGGTTCTCCTGAGGTCTTGGCCAACATTTATCTCTCAAACAACACCACTAAAACAGATTATCTGGTCATATATCTCATAGCTGTTTGTGGGACCTTAAAGTGCACAATTTGGCTGTTGCATTTCCCTATGTTACAACGGTGATTGCAATTAAGCGGTATTTCATTGGTTGTAAAGCACTTTGAGATGGCCTGAGAACATAAAAGTTCTTCCTTTCTTACAGAAGAACAACCAGGACAATTGCAGGTTTTAGGGGATGAATTTATGGAACTAATTTATGCTCAAGCGACTAAATTTATTTTCAGTGGCGAGGAGACATAATACAGGTCTTTAAAATTCTAAAAGGTGTTGATGTGATGGGAATAAACAAACTGTTTAACGTGGACAATGAGCACAGGACTAGAGAACACAAGTACAAAATTCATTAGCCTCAAAATAAGGATAGAGATTTAAAAAAAACTTATTTTCCCACAGAATAGAGAAGGTAATTGATTTTGAGTCAATTGGTACTTTTAAAAAGGAACTGAGTCAATATTCATTGAGTAAAAGGATTGATGATTATATAGCGATTTAATGCTGATTCTTGTTATTTCCTCCAGGGGGATGGAGTATAAAAGTAGGGAAGTCTTGCTACAACTGTACAGTGAATTGGTGAGACTACACCTGGAGTACTGCGTACAGTTTTGGTCTTCTTATTTAAGGAGAGATATACTTGCATTGGAGGCTGTAATGTATATACCTTTAAGGGGGGAACTATCTTTTACAGCTCCTGTATACTGCAGTACTGGCAGTGACCACACCTGTATATAGCACTGAGTAGTAATCTGTACAGATCAGTTCCAGTGTGAGCCACGTTGAGTAAACACCTGTTGTACCGTTCTCCTGCAGTCTGTGTCTTATTATACACGGACACAACATTGGCGACAAGGCAAGTTCGAACCTACCTGCAACTCTGCATCACCTCCCGGGGATTCGTTCCTGGAGATCAGTGGATTGGAGGTCAAGGCAACCGCCCAGTCATCCAGCAGAGACTCGAGAATTGCAGGGGAGGCTGTCGAGAGCCAGGCTTGGCTTTCCAGTCGAGGTGGTCCAGCGAAACGGGCTGGCAACAGGTAGTGCGCAGACCCTTCCCGGACATCGGCGGGCTAGTGCCCGACCGAGCGGTACAGCAAAGGGCTGAGCAGCGTCGACGGGGGAGAGAGAGAGAGGGCAGAGCGCACAGGGCGCAGCCGGTGTTCAGGGGCCGAGCAGCGTCGAAGAGAGGGAGAGAGAGGCGCGCAGAAACCCACGAGGCGCCGCCATTGCCACAAGGACCGCTGAGAGCGGCGTTGGCAGCAGCGGGGGAGGAAGGAAAGCGCAGGAGACGCCATTTTAAGCCATTGGGAGACGCCATTTTAAACCACACCCAAAATGCCGAAGAGTGGCAGTATCACCGCATTTGACAATGAAGTCGAAGATTGGACTACATATGTCAAACGACTAGAGGTATACTGCAAGGCAAATGAGGTGTCAGATGACAAGAAAGCGTCGGTATTGTTAAATTTAATGGGTGCAAAGACGTATGGTTTATTACGAAATCTAGTAACCCCAACGAAGCCAATGGAAAAGAGTTTTGAAGACATAGTAACGATACTACAGGAACATTTAAACCCCACACCGCTGCTGATAGCAGAAAGATTCAAGTTTCACAAACGGAACCAGCATAAGGATGAAAGCAATGCTGATTATTTAGCAGAACTGCGCAAACTATCGAAACACTGCCAGTTTGGAGCGGGACTGGCAGATACCTTAAGGGACAAGTTTGTGTGTGGGCTTCAAAGTGAAGGAACCCAGAAACGGCTTTTATCTGAAAAGGACCTTACGCTGGAAAAGGCTTTCAGCATTGCGTTATCATATGAAGCAGCAGCACGGGGCGCTGCAGAGATACAACAGAGACCGCAAGAATATGGCACAAACGAAATGTCATATGGAACAGAGAAGTGCTATCGCTGCGGCAGAACAACACACAACCAGAATGATTGCTGGTTCAAAGACAAAGTGTGCAGACAGTGTGGAAAAGTAGGACACATAGCACGAGTCTGCAGGTCGGGAAAGAAAACCAGCAATAAGAAACCTACCAAAGGAAAGTACAAGAAGGTACATAAGATGACGGAGAATAGTTCAGATGAACAAAAGAGTGATAACGACTCCGAAAGCAGGGAACTGAGTTGTCTGAAACTACATAATGTGATCACAATGGAGGATCACCGAATCATTTGGGTCACTCTCAAGATAGCAGGAGTCCAGGTAAAGATGGAATTGGACACAGGATCAGCCCTAACAGTCATAAACCGACGGGACTACGAGCGGCTATTCTCACACATACCCTTGAGAGACACAAAAATTATTTTGAAGACGTACACGGGGCAAAAAGTCTACCCCAAAGGAAAAATAAGGGTGACCGTTATATATAACGGTAAGGAAACACCAAAACTAGACCTGTATGTATTGCAAGATGGAGGACCACCATTACTGGGACATGAATGGATCCGGAAAATACATCTGGATTGGCATTCCATACAGGCACTGACTGTGGCTGACAAAAAGAATGACGACGTCACACCTGGGCGACTGTCAAAGATCCTAACTGACGCGAAGGAAGTGTTCCAGCAAGGACTCGGAACACTAAAAGGCATGACAGCGACGATTAAAATTGAGGAAAACGCAAGCCCAAAATTTTTTAAGGCCAGACCGGTACCTTATGCGATCCGCCCAGCCGTTGAAGCAGAGCTGGAGAGTCTGGAACGTTCAGGTGTACTGTCCAAGGTAGACTGGAGTGAGTGGGCTACACCCATCGTCCCTGTGATGAAAAAGTCATTGAGCAGCACGCCTGGGGAACCAAAGAAGGTTCGCATCCGTGGGGACTTTACGGTAACAGTGAACCCGGTCCTTCACACCGTACAATATCCACTTCTGCGGATTGAAGATATTTTCGCCTTGCTATCTGGAGGGAAACGCTTCACTAAGATTGATCTGGCCCAGGCGTATCTGCAAATGGAGGTAGAAGAAGCATCAAAAAAATGCCTCACAATCAACACCCATAAAGGTCTCTACCAATACAACCGGCTGGTATTCGGGGTAGCATCAGCTCCGGCTATTTGGCAGAGGGCAATGGAACAAGTCCTGCAAGGGATCCCAGGGACCCAGTGTTATTTGGACAACATCCTGGTCACGGGCGAAAATGACACTGATCACCTTGCCAACCTGGAGCAGGTGCTCACTAGATTGCAGGAATATGGGCTCCGAGCTAACTGCCCTAAATGCGAGTTTTTTAGAAAACAGATCTCGTATTGTGGCCACGTTATCGATAAAGAGGGGTTACATAAGTCCCCAGAGAAGATTGAGGCAGTAGTCAAGGCTCCAGCACCGGAAAATGTGTCACAACTGAGGTCGTTCCTCAGGCTGGTAAACTACTACCATAAGTTCTTGCCAAATTTGTCTACAATACTACACCCACTGAACACCCTACTGCAAACTGGGGTGCCATGGAAGTGGAGTGACGAATGTAGATGAGCTTTCCAGAAGAGCAAAACACTAATCACATCGAAAGAGGTATTGGCCCATTACAACCCAGCATTACCAATTCGGTTGGCATGTGATGCGTCACCCTACGGCATTGGAGCGGTGCTGTCGCACAAATTCTCGGATGGCTCAGAGAGGCCAATAGCCTTTGCGTCACGATCACTAACCTCAGCCGAGCGTAACTACGCCCAGATTGACAGGGAGGCCCTCAGCCTAGTGTGGGGAGTGAAAAAGTTCAATCACTATCTGCACGGGCAGAAATTCACCTTGCTGACTGATCACCAGACTCTTGTCTCCATTTTTAATCCGAAGAAGGGCGTTCCGCTGATGACTGCGCAACGACTACAAAGATGGTCACTTTTTCTAGGGGCACACCACTATGAGATTGAATATAAGGGCACGAAACAGCATGGAAATGCTGATGGGCTATCACGCCTGCCACTTCCTACTGCGGAGGAAGCACCAGCAGTGGATCCTGTCGAAATATTCCATTCGACTATAGTTGAATACCTACCGGTAACTAACGCTTGTATCGAAAAGGAAACCCGAAATGACCTGACACTGTCTCGGGTATATGATTTGACGGTGAAGGGATGGCCAGCACATGGCGACTCACTGTTGCCAGCATTCTCGACAAGGAGAGAACAGCTGTCAGTGTGCCGGGAAACCTTGATGTGTGGATCCCGAGTGGTAATTCCACCCAAGTTAAGGGATAGAGTGCTCAATGAGCTTCATGAGGGTCATCTGGGAGGGGTAAAAATGAAAAGCCTAGCCAGGGCTTATGTGTGGTGGCCGGGAATCGATAAACAAATCGAGGACCTGACCAAGAGCTGCTCAGGATGCCAGAAAGTCCAAAATGCACCACCACAGGCCCCTCTACACCCATGGGAGTGGCCCTCATCTCCATGGCAACGGGTGCATATTGATTTTGCTGGTCCATTCATGGACTCAATGTTTTTAATATCCGTGGATGCGCACTCGAAATGGCCTGAGGTCATCAAAATGTCCTCCACCACCACGGAGAAAACTATTGCAGTCCTATGGACCATTTTTGCCAGGAATGGCTTGCCAGAACAGATTTGCTCCGACAACGGACCACAGTTTGTGTCCGAAGAGTTCCGGAGGTTCTTGAAAAAGAATGGGGTAAGGCATTACACATCCGCCCCGTATCATCCAGCCACAAATGGATTGGCTGAGAGGTTCGTACAAACCTTTAAGAAGGCAATAAAGGCTATGTACAATGACAACATTCCACTGCAGCACAAGATGGACAATTTCCTGTTCGCCTACCGGAATGCGACACATGCAGTCACCAACCAGGCCCCAGCCATGATGTTCTTTAACCGAAGGTTAAGATCTCGCCTGGATTTGCTCAGACCAAACGTACGAAGAGATGTTGAGAGTAAGCAATTCCAGCACATCCATGAGAAGCCAACAAGGAGCTTCAATGTAGGGCAACCAGTCTTGGCCCGCGACTACCGAACCGAAAAATGGCAGCCAGGAACGATATGCACACGGCAGGGCCCACTAATGTACACAGTGGACGTTGGGGAGAGCATCGTGAGATGCCATGCTGACCAGATCCTAGAGTCACAGGAACAAGTCAACCCCATGCCTCGCCCATACGTACCTGGTGATGAACCCGACGTACAGGTCGCATCTACCCCAGAAACAGTAGCATCGGAAGCTGATGAACCAACCGACAACAGGGGGCCAGAATCGCCTCCGCACCAAGAGCAAGACACTCGGGAAAGGCGCTATCCAGAAAGGATCAGGAAGCCTCCCCAAAGACTGAATATATAAATAGACTATTTTCAGCTAATGTTGCATGTTAAAAGTGTTAATTGTAATTAGTTTGATATTTAATTGTTAAATGAGTGTTATGGTACTGTTAATCTAAAAGGGGTGGAATTGTAATGTATATACCTTTAAGGGGGGAACTATCTTTTACAGCTCATGTATACTGCAGTACCGGCAGTGACCACACCTGTATATAGCACTGAGTAGTAATCTGTACAGATCAGTTCCAGTGTGAGCCACGTTGAGTAAACACCTGTTGTACCGTTCTCCTGCAGTCTGTGTCTTATTATACACGGACACAACAGAGGCAGTTCAGCGAAGGTTCACTAGGATGATTCCTGAGATGAAGGGGTTGTCTTATGAAGAAAGGTTGTGCAGGTTGGGCCTATACTCATTGGAGTTTAGAAGAATGAGAGGTGATCTTATTGAAACATATAAGATACTGAGGGGGCTCAACAGGGTAGATGCAGAGAAGATGTTTCCCCTCATGGGGGAATCTAGAACTCGGGGGCATAGTTTCAGAATAAAGGGTCGCCCTTTTAAAACTGAGATGAGGAGGAATTTCTTCTCTCAGAGGGTTGTGAATCTGTGGAATTCTCTTCCCCAGAGAGCTGTGGGGGCGGAGTCATTGAATATATTTAAGGTGGAGGTAGACAGATTTTTGAACAATAAGGGAGTCGAGGGTTATGGGGAGCGGGCAGGGATATGGAGCTGAGCCCAAGATCAGATCAGCCATGATCTCATTAAATGGCAGAGCAGGCTCGAGGGGCCGAATTGCCGACTCCTGCTCCTAGTTCTTTTGTTCTTAGTGGAGAAATTCAGGGGGAAAGAAACTAACCGAATCGAATTGGCCGCCCACTTTACACTCTACCTGATTTTACTTTCCATTGAAGGTGGCCGGTCCAATCCTGTTAGTTTCGTGTGGGTGGGTTAGGCTGAAATTGCTCCCTTAATGTTTCCTAAAATAAGGGATCAGCAGTTGGTTTGGGGGTTGTGGGTGGAGGAGGAAGACAAGGAAGTCTATGACACGAATTAAGTCAGTTGGTTAAGCTCAGGGAAGGTCTTATTACTTGGGCAAGCCACAGCTAACCTGATACAGAATTTACACTGGAACAGCCATCCTCCATGGAGCAGGTGTATCCCTCAACCTCTGACACAGATTCTGACTGTTCTGATGCTTTATAGGAAATCAGGCCTGCTTAGACCACTTATTGCATTATATACACACCTGCACTGAGGCATTTAAAAGCCGGTTACCGAAAGGTTCAAGGTGACCTTTGTTGCTAAATGAAGCTTTGAGGATAGGAGGTCTATCTATACCTCTTGTACAAAACCAGATTTAGTTCAGCATTCTCAACAGCTCAGTTTGATACATGCACCACCGATGGGCCACACGGGTCAGAAAAGGCCCAAGTTCAACCAGCGACTGTTGCTAGGAGGTGTAGGCATTGGGTGAGGCATCTGGTGCATTCCATTGTCAAATCCCACTGTCTAAGTTCACACATGAAGAATTGCCACTTGGATGAGGTATAACCAGGGCATTTGGACCAACCTTGTCCTCACCGCAAGTGCATACATCTGCACGTTCCAGCAGGTGTAACTGGAGAGTGATCGTGACCAAACATACTGGCAGATTTTTCTGATCCTTAGACTGGAAGCTTGGGGCCAATTGTAGGTCCTATTCCATGCCCTTGTTGCCACTAGACATGACTATTCCAATGCTCTCCTGATCAACATCCCACCTTGAACTCTCTGTAAACTTGAGCTCAATCAAAACTCTGCTGCCTGTATCCTAACTCGCACCACGTCCTGTTCATCCATCACCCCTGTGCTCGCTGACCTACATTGGCTCCCGGTCCCGGCCATGGCTGGATTTAAAAATTCTCATCCTTGTTTTCAAACCCCTCCCAATATCTGTAACCTCCTCAACCCTACAACCCTGTGAAATATCTGCATTCCACCAATTCTGGCCTCCTGCGCATCCCCAATTTTCATTGCTCCACCATTGGCGGCCGTGCCTTCAGATGTCTAGGCCCCAAGCAATGAAATTCCTTCTTCTTAAGCAGTCCCTCGGACGACTTGCTTCCACATTAAAAATGAGTTCTCAGGTGACTGATGAGTCCAATGCGGGACCTACAGTCTCTGTCACAGGTGGGGCAGACAGTGGTTGAAGGGGCGGGCGGGTGGGGTGCTTGGGTTGACGTGCGCTCCTTGCGCTGCCTGCGCTTGGCTTCCGCTTGCTCCCAGTGAAGACACTCGAGGTGTTCGGCGCCTTCCCGGATGCTTCTCCTCCACTTTGTGCGGTCTTGGGCCAGGGATTCCCAGGTGTCGGTGGGGATGTTACACTTTTTCAAGGAGGCTTTGAGGGTGTCCTTGAAGCGTTTCCTCTGCCCACCTGGGGCTCTCTTGCTGTGCCGGAGCTCCGAGTAGAGCGCTTGTTTTGGGAGTCTCGTATCGGGCATGCGGACAATGTAACCCGTCCATCGGAGCTGATCGAGCGTGGTCAAAGCTTCGATGCTGGGGATGTTGGCCTGAGCAAGAACACTGACGTTGGTGCGCCTATCCTGCCAATGGATTTGCAGGATCTTGCGGAGACAGCGTTGGTGGTACCTCTCCAGTGCTTTGAGGTGCCTGCTGTACATGGTCCATGTCTCTGAGGCATACAGCAGGGCTGGTGTCACTGCTGCTCTGTAGACCATGAGCTTAGTGCCGGGTTTGAGGTCCTGGTCTTCAAACACTCTCTTCCTCGGGTGACCGAAGGCTGCACTGGCACACTGAAGACGATGTTGGACTTCGTCATCGACGTCTACCCTTGTTGACAGTAGGCTCCCAAGGTATGGAAAGTGGTCCACGTTGTCCAAGGCCTTGTCATGGATTTTGATAATTGGGGGGCAGTACTGTGTGGCGGGGGTAGGTTGGTAGAGGACCTTTGTCTTACAGATGTTTAGTGTAAGGCCCATGCTCTCGTACACTTCAGTGAAGGTGTTGACGATGGTTTGGAGTTCGACCTCCGAGTGAGCGCAGATGCAAGTGTCGTCTGCATACTGTAGTTCGACGACAGAGGATGGGACGACCTTGGATCTGGACTGGAGGCGACGGAGGTTGAACAGTTTCCTGTTTGTTCTGTAAATTAGCTCCACTCCAGTGGGGAGCTTACTGAGGGTGAGATGGAGCATTGCAGCAAGGAAGATCGAGAAGAGCGTTTGTGCGATGACACAGCCTTGCTTGACCCCGGTTCATACGTGAATTGGGTCTGTGGTGGAACCGTTGGTCAGGATCACGGCTTGCATGTCGTCGTGAAGCAGGCGGAGGATGGTGACAAACTTTTGAGGGCAGCCAAATTTGAGGAGGACACGCCATAATCCCTCACGGTTGACAGTGTCGAAGACCTTTGTGAGATCAAAGAAGGCCATGTACAGCGGTTGGTGCTGTTCCCTGCATTTCTCTTGTAATTGACATGCGGTGAAGATCATGTCCATTGTGCCCCTTAGTGGGTGGAATCCACATTGCGACACTGGGAGGAGCTCTTCGGCCACTGGGAGAAGGCGATTGAGGAGGATTCTTGCGATGACTTTCCCTGTGGCAGACAGCAGGGAGACTCCTCTGTAATTACCGCAATCGGACTTGTCACTTTTCTTGAAGATGGTCACAATTATGGCGTCTCTGAGATCCCCTGGCATGCTCTCCTCCTTCCAGATAAGAGAAATGAGTTCATGAATTCGTGCCAGTAGTGCTTCTCCGCCATGCTTTAGTGCCTCGGCAGGGATTCCATCTGCTCCTGAGGCCTTGTTGTTATTCAGTTGTCGGATGGCCTTTTCAACCTCATGTTGGGCTGGGGTTGTGCTGAGATGGTGGTGGGTAGCATGCTGAGGGATGGAGTTGAGGACACTCACGTCGAAGACAGAGTCACGGTTAAGGAGATCTTCAAAGTGCTCCTTCCAGCGGGCACTGACTGCCTCTCTGTCCTTGATGAGTACCTCTCCGTTCTTGGCCTGCAGTGGGGTAGGGCCTTGGGTGCTTGGGCCATAGATGGTCTTGACTGCGCTAAAGAATCCACGCACGTTGTGGTTGTCGGCTAGCTGCTGGCCCTCCTGCGCTTTCTCCACCCACCATCTGTTCTTTAGGTCGCGAGTTTTTTGTTGGACCTCGGCCTTCAGGCGTCTGTAGAGCTGCTTTCTTGCTCTCGAGTTCTGTTGCTGTTTCCAGATCAGGAATGCCTTGCGCTTGCAGCTTATTAGCTCCTGGATCTCCTGGTCGTTCTCGTCGAACCAGTCTTGGTGTTTCCTGGTCGAGTGACCGAGCGTCTCTTCACAGGTGCTGATTATGGAGGCCTTGAGTGCAGACCAGGTGCTGTGGGCACTCTGTGTCTCTGCATCACTGGGAGTCGTCAGGTTGTTTGTGAGGCGCAGGCTGAATAGGGCTTTCTTAGCGGGGTCTTTGAGTGCTCCAGCGTTAATTTTCCTGCGGCATTGTTTCTGTTGCCGCCACTGTTTTGGGGCTATGTTGATGGAGATGACAGAGCGGAAATTATCTCCCTCTTTACCCTCCTTTAAGACACTCCTTAAAACCTACCTCTTTGACCAAGCTTTTGATCATCTGTCCTGACATCTCTTTATGTGGCTCAGTGTCAAATTTTGTCTGATAACGCTACTGTGAAGCGCCTTTGGACATTTTACTACATTAGAGGCACTGTGTCATAGAATCATAGAATGATACAGCACAGAAGGAGACCATTCATCCCATTGTGCCTGTGCCGGCTCTTTGGTAGAGCTACCCATTAATCCCACTCCCCTGCTCTTTCCCCATACCCCAGCAAATATTTTCCCTTCAAGTATTTCAATTTTATTTTGAGAGTTGCTATTGAATCGGCTTCCACCGCCCTTTCAGGCAGCACATTCCAGATCACAACAACTCGCTGTGTAAAAAAAATTCTCCTCAACTCACCTCTGGGTTCTTTTGCCAATCACCTTAAATCTGTTATGGATCCTTCTGCCACAGGAAACAGTTTCTCCTTATTTACTCTATCAAAACCATTCACAATTTTGAACAGCTCTATCAAATCTCCTCTTAACCTTCACTGCTCTAAGGAGAACCACCCCAGCTTCTCCAGTCTCTCTGCATAGCTGAAGTCCCTCATCCCTGGTACCATTCTAGTAAATCTCTTCTGCACCCTCTCCAAGGTTTTGGCATCATTCCGAATGTGTGGTTCCCAGAATTGAGTACTCTATCTGAGGCCTAACAGCGTTTTGTAAACGTTTAGCATAACTTCCTTGCTTTTGTATTCTATTCCTCTATTAATGAAGCCAAGGATTCCATACGCTTTTTTTTTTAAACAGCCTTCTTAACTTGTCCTGCCACCATCAAGGATTTGTATACCTACACCCCCAGGCCTCTCTGTTCCTGCACCCCCTTTAACATTGTACCATTTAGTTTGTATTGTCTCTCCTCATTCATCCTACCAAAATGTATCACGTCACACTTCTCTGTGTTAAATTTCATCGGCCATGTGTCTGCCCATTTCACCAGTCTGTGTACGTCCTCCTGAAGTCTGTTACTATCTTCCTCATTGTTTACTACATTTCCGAGTTTCGTATCATCTGCAAATTTGAAATGATGCCCTGAATACCCAAGTCCAGGTCATTAATATATATCAAAAAGAGCAGTGGTCCTAATACCGACCCCTGGGGAACACCACTGCACACTTCCCTCCAGTCTGAAAAACAACCGTTCACCGCTACCCTCCGCTTTCTGTCCCGCCGCCAATTTTTTATGAATGTAAGTTGTTGTTGTTGTCGACAACCAGCACCTTGGCCACTCAGACAAGTGGCATGGCAGAGACAGCCTGCAGACAGAGATGAAGTTGGTTCTGGAAAAGAAAAAAAATAACTCATTCCAGGACTCACTTCAACAGACCCATCGAACCTCAGCAATTGGGCACGAGACTTGCATGTCTGAAAGTCCTGTCACACTCTCATGCCTAAAACAACGTCTTGTTTCAAATCATGTGAACGTTTGGCACTGTACGCACTGAGAGTTTGAGTTGGTGTTTGGGAGATGCACAGTTTATTGGAACAGACAGTAACTTTCTTGTAGCTTCGTTTGGAATTGAAATCTGAATAAACAAGTGAAAATAATCCAATAGAAAACTATTAAGCACAGAACACATCTTGCTCCTATTAGCATGCGTTCCAGCTCACACCCTGCGGCCTTCCTTCAGCATGAATTTAAAGAGAGTTGAAAAAGGTAGAAAGAAAGACTTGCATTTATATAACGCCTTTCACGACCGCCGGACATCTCAAAGTGCTTTTGAAGTGTAATCACTGTTGTAATGTGGGAAATGCTGCAGTCAATTTGCACACAGCAAGCTTCATAAACAGCAATGTGATAATGACCAGATAATCTGTTTTTTGTTACATTGTCTGAGGGATAACTATTGGTCGGGACACCAGGGATAACTCCCCTGCTCTTGCTTTGAAATCGTGCCATGGGATCTTTTACAATCTCCTGAGAGGGCAGATGGGGCCTCAGTTTAACATCTTAGCTGAAAGACAGCACCTCCGGCAGTGCAGCATTCTCTCAGCACTGCACTGGAGTGTCAGCCTAGCTTTATGTGCTCAACTCCCTGGAGTGGGACTTAGAACCCACAACCTTCTGACTCAGAGGCAGGTGTGCTACCAACTGAGCCACAGCTGACACTTAAAAGGACAAACTTGGTTAAGTCAAGCGGGGAAAAACTCAATGGCCCAGAAATTCGGGTTTCCACGGGTGAGTACGCACGGGGTACTCACCCGTAAGCCCAATGGAAGTGCCGGTTTCCTGCATGCACTGCGCAAGCGTGGGAAACCGGCACTTCTGTTCCCCTGAAAGAAGGGGTTGAAAGGTCGAACGCGTGCGCAGGAGAGGCAGCGCGTGCGCATCGAACTTACATTTTTTTTCCAGGTTTCTCCGGGAGGGTGTCTCCAGAAGTTAGACATGTAAAAAGCAGTCACAAGGCCTGCTTTTTACAAGGTAAGTGGTGAATTAATTAAAATTAAAACATTTTTTCCACAGGTTTATTATTTTTAAATACTTTAAAGAAAGGTAAGTTTATATTTAGCCCCGTTAGAAAATAAAATTATTTTTTTCAAAAAGTTAAATTATTGTTTAAGATAGTTATTTCATGTAATTTATAGTTTATTTTAAAAATGTGATGTTTTTTAAAAATTTATTTGAAGATTTAGTGATATTTTGGGGCTTATAGTATTTATAAGTTTGACAGCCCTTCCTGTCAAACTTATGAATGAAGCATTCCCTGCTCCGATTGGCTCCCCATGGCCCACGTGACCCCAGGGGACGCATCGAACTAACTGCGCCCCTGGGATATGCAAGCACTGCGCGCCGGCAGTTGGAGCAGGCCCAGGATCGGAATCCCACACGGGCTCACAGCACAACGGCCGGCGCGCTAGGTAAGTGCAGGTCGGGGGCTTACACCCGCGGGAAGCCTCCGACCCGAATTTCTGGGCCAATAAATGTGGGCTCTTCCGGGTTGAAATCCTGTTATGGGATTATAGTAACGTCCTGGTTAAAATTTCATACAAATATGTGAAGATGATCATTACTAATATCACACGGCAGGGTTTCAATCTATTTATTATCAATATAGAATTTAATAAAGGCCTCAGATATGGGCAATAAAGTGAGATATGGATCAATTGGGGTTTGTGATCTGGGGGAAAAGATTCATGGCAACCCTCTCAATGATAACAAGCAGGTTTAAACAGAATTGGACAGTAAGTGGAAAAATGGCTTTATTATTTCTAATGCTGGGAAGGCCAAACCAATAACTGTCACATAGTAGTGACTGTAGCATTGGTCATCCACCTCTACTCGTTCAGGGTTTCAAATCCTTTCAGTTCCAAAAATGGAACTGCTTATTTTGGTAAGATGCAGGAAGGATGTTCCCGATGGTCGGGGAGTCCAGAATCAGGGGTCACAGTCTAAGGATAAGAGGTAAGCCATTTAGGACAGAAATGAGGAGGAATTTCTTCACCCAGAGAGTGGTGAACCTATGGAATTCTCTACCACAGAAGGCAGTAGAGGCCAATTCATTAAATATATTCAAGAAGGAGTTGGATATATTTCTTAAGGCTCAAGGGATCAAGGGATATGGGGAGAAGGCAGGGACAGGGTACTGAATTTGGATGATCAGCCATGATCGCATTGAATGGCGGAACAGGCTCGAGGGGCCGAATGGCCTACTGCTCCTATCTTCTATGTTTCTATGTAACCACACTTGATTTAGACTGGGACAAATGAGTAGTGAAGGTAGCTGAAAGAGTTGGTACAAGATTGGGCACGCTCAAGAAAGCTTGCACAACTTGTCACCGCCAGTAACAACAACAACTTGCATTTATATAGCGTCTTTAATGTAGTGAAACGTCCCAAGGCACTTCACAAGAGCGTTATCAAACAAAATTTGACACCGAGCCACATAAGGAGATATTAGGAGTGTTAGCCAAAAGCTTGGTCAAAGAGGTAGGTTTGAACGAGCGTCTGTCTTAAAGGAGGAGAGAGAGGTAGATGGGTGGAGAGATTTAGGGAGGGAATTCCAGAGCTCAGGGCCCAGGCAGCTGAAGGCACGGCCATCAATGGTGGAGTGATGGAAATCGGGGATGCGCAAGAGGCCAGAATTGGAGGAGCGCAGAGATCTCGGAGGGTTGCAGGGCTGGAGGAGGTTACAGAGATAGGGAGGGCAAGGCCATGGAGGGATTTGAAAACAAGGATAAGAATTTTAAAATCAAGGCCGAGAGCCAATATAGGTCCTACAAAGCCTATATGCAGCTAACAATGGAGCCCAGTTTGGTAACTGCAGAGAAAACCTTTGGGATAGAACTTGGACCTCGTGTCGCCCGTTTTACCTTCAATCGCCCCGCTCCCCACAGTAACTCAAAACTAAATGCCCCACCAGAAGTCTTGCTGCTGATCGCTAACCAGTGACACCCCCAGCTGGAAGGTGCATGTTGGATGAGAACAGGACTAAGACGGGCTGCCAAGCCTCCCAGTCAAATAGCCTGCTAACGCTTACTGTCAAATGATGTTTAATTCGGATAAGTGCAGTGTTACGCATGTGGGCAGGGCACGTGCTCAA
Organism: Somniosus microcephalus; assembly: GCF_052327205.1. NCBI lineage: Eukaryota > Metazoa > Chordata > Chondrichthyes > Squaliformes > Somniosidae > Somniosus > Somniosus microcephalus. The sequence goes on from NC_141013.1 coordinate 12,106,650, forward strand.
TATTCATACACCCTTCAGGGAAAAGCATTAAAGAAGTTGGAGATAGAAAGCGATTTGGGCATTCTAGTGCATACATCTTTAAAAAAGTAAGATAGCAAAATACTGCAGATGCTGGAAATCCAAAATAACAACAGAAAATGCTGGAAAAACTCAGCAGGTCAGGCAACATCCGTGGAGAGAAATTTGAGCTGACGTTTCGGGTCGAAACCCTTCTTCAAAACTGGAAAGAAAATAAAATAGATTGAAGGCAAGGCTGCGATCGAACAAAAGAGACAATAAAAGGTATTCGAAGCCAGACCGAGATGGTAATAGGCCCGTGGAGACAAAAGGCAGCTGAGATTAGGTGTGAAGTGTACTGGCAGGTAAGAGATAGCTGCCAGGTGGGAGAGAGAAACAAAAGGAAAGGTGGGGGGGGGGGTGGAAAGGAGGACCCAAAACAAAGGGGTGGAAAAAATTATAAGTAAAAAAGTAATAGGGGCCGAGGTTATGATCTGAGGCAAGGCGAGGCATACTATTTTGTCCTTGTACAAGAACTTAGTCGGGCCACACTTGGAATACTGTGCCCAGTTTTGATCTCCTGACATGGTGGGTGATATTGAGGCTTTGGAAAAGGTAAAGAGGAGGAGCCACTAGACTAATTGCCAGTTTAAAGCATCTTAGTTATCAAGATAGGCTAAAAGAGTTGGGACACTATACTTTAGAGACATGTAGACTTAGAGGTGATCTGATTGAAATTTATAAGATGATGAAGGGAATAGATTGTGTTCCAGTTGACAGTTTGTTCCAAATAAATAGGTTAGGGAGGACCAGCGGTCACAAATTTAAGTGGTATAAGTTCAGATCTAGGTTAGATGTCAGGAGGTGGTCCTTTTCCAAGAGAATAGAGGACCTCCGGAACAGGCTGCCGTCTCGTGTGATGGATGCTGATTCGCTGAATTCCTTCAAGGAAGAGCTGGACCTGTTTCTGGCTGGGGCATAGATCACCTCTTACAGAAGAAAGATAAGAAAGAAACAAAGACTTGCATTTATATAGCACCTTTTACGACCACTGGACATCCCAAAGCGCTTGCAGCCCATGAAATACTTTTTGAAGTGTAGTCGCTGTTGTAATGTAGAAGGTAGGTACTGCAGGGAACTCAGGGCCAGAGCGATCTCCTGGACTAGTTTTGATCGCTGAGATGGGTCGGAGTGGAATTTCCCAGATCTATTTCCCCCAAATTGGCCTGGGTTTTTTAAATCTGTTTTTTGGCCTCTCCCAGGAGATCACATGGTTTCAGGCGGGGTGGGGAGTGTATATATTGTGATCCACAAGGTATCACAATTGTGTGGGACAGGCTTGATGGACCAGAGGGTCTTTACCTGTCCGTCATCGTTCATATGTCCAGACTCACTGCCAGAGGAATACACTCGGCAAGGAATGATGCCCACGGCAGCAAACCCACGGTGAGTTGCCACCGGCTCCAGGAGAGGAGTGGAGGAGAAAGAAAGAGAGAGAAAAAAGTATGGGAAAAAAAAGAAAGCGAATGTCAAACAAAACCAGAGTTCAGGCTAAACTGGAACAAAGAGCTGTTCAGTAAACGTGGGGTTAAATGCTGCATTTTTACTAGCTGATTTTAATGAGCTCTCCACTGGTATGGTGTCCTGGTCACTGTGAACGTGCCACAGAAATGCTATTCCTTAGGCCTGAGCTTCCTGGAGAAGAAAATAAAGGGACAAAGCATTGGGATGAAAAGCAAAGGTACCAGACAGACAGGAAGAGTAAATGGAGCTTCACTTTCCTTCTTAGAGGTGAAATGGCACCAATTATTTCAACACTGGAACTTTCTTATAAAACCAACAATAGCTTCATAGGAGCTTCCACGGAAGCCTGAAGGAATGCAGCAGTCTTTAAAAAAAAAACACAAGGAAAAGCAATTTCTAAGCCACAAAAGCACATGAATATGTATTTTTTTGTTCACTAAACGAGGGCCCTGTCAGCTTACTTCTATTCCTCTGCTTTCAATTATGACCTGGCTAATTACACTGCCGCGATCCCATTCGTAACTATAAAGGAGGACCACCCCTCACGTTATTGTCAGGGAATCGAACTGCAGGCTTCAGGAGCTCTGAGGATGCTCCTTGTGAGGTAAAAGGGGGTTGAAAGAGGCAGAACCAGTACTCAAGCTCAGAACTGGAAGGTTACAGGGTTCAATAGGAAATGAATTGGCCTGTCACTGGATCAAGGCCTGCATTCCTCTCTGCCAATTTTAAGGCACCGACACAAGACTCTCACATTCCTCCAAAAACTAATAATGAACCAAAAGCAGGATGAAAACCTCACACAAGCTTCAGCTAATGAACGTGACTCCTGGCTCTCTCTTAATTTTATGGAAAATATGCCACTGATGATTTTGCCTTCTTTATTCTACAGCATGGGTTTGCCAATAATGGAAAAAAATTGCATGTGTATAAACATCACACACAGAGGGAGTAATTTGACCCTAATTCGTCCGCAGGTTGGGTGGTACGCTGGTTTTACACCTCACCCAATATTATTCTCCTTGACTTTCACGGAGAGTAAGATCGGGCGGGGTGTAAAACAAACGTTAAACCTGATCTCGGCAGTTTCCCGATGGTTGGGTTGGGTTAAAATTGCCCCCCCCGCCCCCCTCCGCCAAGTCTCTGGTACATATGGTCTCGCCTCCACTACCCCTACAGTGGATCCTTCCCAGGGCTGGAGAAGCGAGAAGTCCCAACAGAGAGTATTCCCACCCCTTCTTTAAGGGAACACTTGATTAAATAATCAGGCTTTTTCAAGAAACATAATAGACTGGTACAAGGCATAGATATTTTCATCCAGAGCTTGTGACACAAATTATCAAGGCGGATTGTTCGCTGTGGCGAAGGATTCAATCCCAGGGACAGAAGTTTAAAAATAAGGAAGTTAGGAATATGAAAGGACGTCAGGGGGAACTTTATCACCCAAAGATTTTACAATAAGTTACCAGGAAAGAACAATGAAGCAGGCAGTATAAATGGGTTCAAGAGATAATTGGATGTGTGTCGGGGGAGAGAGGGGATTGAAGGATGTGGTGACAAGGGATTTAGATGTGATTGAAATCTATTAAAAAGGTGATGGGCTTGTTGGGCCTTAGTGGCCTTTTCCTGTTTCTAAACATTCTTATATTCAAGAAAAACTTCAAAGTGCTCCAGGCTTTTTGCAGAACTAAGTAATTGTTGCAATGAAAGCATAACGTCTTGAGCAGAGGGCCGCAATATTAATCATACATCGCACAATGAAAGATGCCACAAAAGATTCTCATAATGAGAAGAATCCTTTTAGTTCCTTTACAGCCTCTCACACCAGGCCTGAAAATGTTTGGTATCTCCAGGGAAGAAGCAGAATCTCAGGTAATTTATATTAAGATCACGTGAAAGGTAGGAGCAAGTGATCATAACAACTCAGTTATCTCATTCATCGTTTACTGACTGGTTTAACCCAATCATTAAATTTCACATTCCAATTATCAAAAACTTTAAGTATTGCTTGCCAAAAAATTATTTAAATGGAGTTTAGGTACAGATTAGCCATGATCTAATTAAATGGCGGAACAGGTTCGAGGTGCTGAATGGCCTACTCCTGTTCCTATGTTGCTATTTTTTATTGTTTTAATTTTCTCCTCTTCTCTCCTTGTTGAGGTAAAGCCAAACTGCCGTCAGCTTCCTTTCGCTATCTCACCCGACTGGCTGTTGTTGGGTGAACCCAGGCAGTGGGTGTCAGCAAGCGAATTTAAACGTGGGCGAGAGGATGAGGAACAGGAATCCTGGCTGATTTCCCCCCCCCACCCCCGAGGCAGTGAGCCCAATTGCAGCACCCACTTTCTGAGATCAGCACACTGAGTACAGGCCTGTGATCGAAGCTGGGGCCTGTCTGGTCAGAAGGATTCGGGACCACATCAGATAACCCACTGAAGCATCGGAATTAATTAAAGTACTTCTTAAACTTTGATAGACTGAATCTCTTTAAAAAAACATCTATCCTAATATTGATTATCAGAAGCCTTGCTGCAGCATTTAAAGATATGGGGGAAGAAATTCGGCATGTTAGTGCCCCCAGTTAGTGCCTGGCGGGGACACTAACGGGGCGCTCAGGCAGTAACGCCGGGACAGGGCGAATCCCCCGCCGCAATGGCAAATTATAACAGTTAGCACCTTGGCACCTTTTGCCATGCAGATTGTGACGTCAGCGAGCGTGCAACACTCGCTGGGCGCCTGATCTGCAAACTTCAGTAGCGCCCCCCACCTTACCACCTCGCGCCGACAACGCCAGGGAGCGGAGGCGTGAACCAGCCAGCTGGCTGGCGGCTGATGGGTGCTACTTAAAGGGATGCCCCACAGCTGTCAAGGAACTTCCGTTCCAGCGGTCAGTTATGAGTGGCAGAGAGCGCAGGATGTATCTGCAGCCAAATAAAGGCTGCTTAGTCCCCGGAGTGTTGTGGGCCATCAAAGCATTTCATCCCACAGCATATCGCCGTACTCTACTCCCCGAATCATTGGGGACTGGTGTGCAGACTCCAGTGACCCTCCCCTTTAATGGCTGGAAGGCGACTGTGCCAGTGCTCACTCCTGATTACACAACACCTCATATTCGTTATCGCTTGGAGCCTAACGCCACTTACCTATGCCATTAACGGCTGATTTTGTACTCCCCTGGATTCTTTGAGCGCTGAGACTGAATTTAGCGGGCAGCGAGATTGATTAGCGCCTGGCGCTAAACTTCCAACTTCTCAAAAGTTGGCGCCCCAATTGGGGCGATACCGAATTTCCAGCCCCACGTGGCTGGCTATAATTTTCTTTATTAAGTCGTAAAGCGCTTTACAAACTATTAAAATAAATTGGCCTTGAGTTTGATTTAACCGCAGATATAGCCATGTAAAGGTTGCCGCGGCTGTCTTCCTTTGGTGCTGTTAGTGAGCTTAAGGATTACTGGCTGCAGTATTGAGGGCCACCTGGAGTCTTAGTCACACCCACAGCATCACCTTGACAACTGCAAGGGTAAACAAATACCTTCATGTGAGTATAGCTCGGCTATTAAACAAAGTTAAACAGTGTTTCTTGTCCTTTCGGCCAAAACAGGATAGTTGAGGGAACAATGCCTTCAGTGTAAAGTATGATGTGATATACCACTATACAAACACAAGTATTTCCATAGTCAGTGTTCAACCAGTTCGAGCAGCCCAAGTATTCTGGGTCTCCCCTTACACCAGGAGCTATTGCAATGGCTGAACAGATCAGCAGGTGATGTACCAAGCCAGTCAGAGTATCTTTTGCTGGGGTCGGAAGTCACCGGGTTGGCCCGCAGACCTGTCCAAAGTTGTAGCCGTTATTAAAGTGAGCGGAGTTGCTGCGGGACGTGAAGTTTGAAGCCAGATGAGGTGCCTCCTTCTTTGGCCAAGAATCATACCCAGAGGGCAGTAGGTTTGTGGAGGGCATGGAGGAGGGAAGGAAGATTAAGAAAAAGTAACAAATCATAAAATTATCCACAAAACAGTTTCACTTCCAAAGGCATTTTAGAGGCGGCGACTCACAGCTTTAGATCGTATTGAATTACAATTTAAGTAGATCAACATCCAAACAAATTGGACTGGTTCATCCAGAGTTTTTTTTTACAAGAAAAATTGATACTGTTCCCATCTCTGAGCTACTGAGGTCCTGTTACACATTTGCGTGTGTTGACGAGATTTGGCAAGAATGTGTAAATAAACAGTATATGATTGACAATTTATAATGAAGGAGGCAATGCAATTCAGTCCAAATGAAGAGATCAGGTAGTGCTAATGTATCAGGCATTTATTTCCTGTAAACATTCTCACTCCTTTCCTTGCTGGGGTAGCTTCCTGAGTCTTTGGCATCACTCTCCCCTCCCCTACACCCATCCCCGTCCCCCTCTCCCATCGTCTCACCCAAGTGGCCATTCTTCAGGAGTGAACTTTTATGGTGAGTGTTGGTAGGTGTGGGGAGCATCAGAGCTGAGCCCAATTCTGTCCTTAACGGATGTAGTCATATGTTCTACATTACAACAGTGACTACACTTCAAAAGTACTGCATTGGCTGTAAAGCGCTTTGGGACATCCTGAGGTTGTGAAAGGCGCTATAGAAATGCAAGTTCTTTCTTTGCAGCAGGGAGTTGTTGGTTTGTGTTCAAGAGCAGGGACCCTGGCACATTTTTCTCCTCCCAAACCCAGGCTGGGATCATCGGACCAAGAACCAACTAGAGACTGAAAGGCCTGTAGAACTGTATACCAGCATGAGCCATGATCTGCAGGAGAGGAGGGAATGATGGCTCTTTTGCGGATGTAACGAGCCGGGTGGACAAAGGTGAGCCTGTGGATGTGGTGTATTTGGATTTCCAGAAGGCATTTGATAAGGTGCCACATAAAAGGTTACAGCTTAAGATAAGAGCTCACCGAGCTGGGGGTAATATGGATAGAGAATTGGCTAATTAACAGAAAGCAGAGAGTCAGAATAAATGGGTCATTTTCCGGTTAGCAAACGGTAACTAGTGGGGTGCCACAGGGATCGGTGCTGGGGCCTCAACTATTTACAATCTACAGTAATGACTTGGATGAAGGAACCGAGTGTAATGTAACCAAGTTTGCGGATGATACAAAGATGGGTGGGAAAGCAAATTGTACAGAGGACTCAAAGGGGGAGAAATTCAGTTGGTTGCACCACCCGTTAGCGCCTTAAGAGGGCGATAAGTGGGGCGTGAGGCGGTTAGCGCCCGGGCGCGGCGAGACCTGCGCCTCTTGCGAAATTGAGCGGAGATTTAGCGGCGGCGCTAAACCGCAACGCCCGCTCAGCTGCGCGCGCAGATCCTGACGTCATTTCATGGTGCAACGCCCTTGGGGCGACCCGAACCGGAAATTCAGTGGCGCCCCCCTCCTTTCCACCTGGCGCTCCCAGCGACTGGTTCACTGGAACGGTTCCCAGTCACTGTGGGGCTGGGGGGGGGGCGCTATTTAAAGGGGGCTCTTCCTGGCTTCTTTGTGGTAGCCATTTTTGGACCATTCCTTCTGTGAGAGAGAGAGAGATTTGCAGAGAGACAAAGGGAGAGAGCTTTCTGCATTGAGTCAGCGCTCGCAGAGGTACTTTTGGATTCTGACCAGAACTTTGTAGTTGGTTAGCTTTTTCACTGGCATAACCTTGAGTGGCCACATACTATGGGGGCTGCAATGGGTGGGAACGTTGGGCTTCTCCATTACATTGAGAGGGCTCAGAGATGCCAAGAGAGAGTGCCAATCATGGCCAGATGGAGGAGGGCCAACAGGCGTCGGCACAGGAGACCTTACCGTCCCAGGGTTTTCCGCCAACAGTTCTCATACCTCAACATGTCTGAGGAGCAGTGTTTTCAGAGGCTGCGATTCAGCAGGGAGGTGGTCACTGAGCTCTGCCATCTGCTTCAGCCAGATCTGCAGCCTCAACTGAGGAGCAGGACATCTCTGTCGGTGGCAGTGAAGGTCACAGTGGCTCTCAACTTCTATGCCACCGGCTCCTTCCAATCCGCTACTGGGGACATTGCCAATATCTCCCAGTTCGCGGTGCATTGCTGCATCCGCCAAGTCACGAATGCCCTCTTTAAAAGGAGAAGTCAGTACATTTCCTTCCCCATGACCCCGGACAAGCAGCAAGAGCGCACAATAGGATTTGCAAGAATAGTGGGTTTCCCCATGGTCCAGGGCACCATTGACTGCACGCATGTGACTTTGCGGGCGCCGCAAGAGAATGCCGAGGATTACCGCAACCGGAAGGGGTTCCATTCGTTGAACGTCCAGTTGTTCTGTGACCACAGACAGCTGATACTCGCTGTCAATGCCCGCTTTCCAGGCAGCAGCCACAATGCCTTCATCCTGCGCCAGACTTCTGTGGCAGACCTTTTCGAGACCTCGGCTCACCCAGGAGGCTGGCTTCTCGGGGACAAGGGCTATCCTCTGTGCACCTGGCTGATGACCCCGCTCCGTTCACCCAGCACCCCTGCTGAAGAACGATACAATGAGAGCCATCAAGCGACCAGGAACATCATTGAGCACACAATCGGCATGCTCAAGCAACGGTTCCGCTGTCTGGACCATTCCGGGGGAGCCCTTCAGTACTCACCTGAGCGAGTCTCCCATTTCATTGTTGTGTGCTGCATGCTGCATAACCTGGCAATCCTCAGGATTCAGCCACTGCCACCAGACATTGGAGCACCAGCAGAGGAGGAGGAGGAGGAGGAGGAGCACCAAGACGGGAGGGAGGCACAAAGTGCAAGGGCCGTCCGTCAGCGGCTTATAGCAAGTCGGTTCTAGGCCCCCTCTGAGGGAATGGCTTGTGCCATTGAAAGAACATGAATGGAACCATGCCGCAACCCCTAAGCCGGTCAAGGCAACAAATAGTTCAAAGAGCAAACATACACATTCTGAATAAAGACACTTCTTTATTTAACAAACTGTGTGCCCTCCCCGCATGACAAAGTAATAGAGAGAAACCCAAAAAAAGCAGTCAGTCACATTACTGGCTCTCACAACCTGGAGACAATGAACAAAACAGTAACCAAAAAATGGCCACGATCCTCGGCCTTCAATAAAACATTTAACAGCATTTTGCCACACCTCCTACTTTTTGCCCTTCGAGGGTGATCTGCTTCGCTTGTGAGATTCGCCCCTTCCCACCCTGCAGCTCCTCCGCAATGGGACCCCAGTGGCTTCAGCATGGCTGGGGGAAGGCTGCTGAGTGTCAGAAACTGAGACTGCAGATGCCCTTGAGGGACGGCCTGGACCAGCTCTGGGCCTGGAGGGCCCGGCTGCTGACTGCTCCAACTCTGCATGGGCGGCAGCAGTCTGTCCTACAGGTGGTGGCAGCTGCAGTGGAGAAGTGACAGTGTTGGCAGCAGGAATGCTGTCATCCTGACAGAGGACAGCAACTCCCTGGTCGGACGACACACTGGCACTCCCACGGGTCAGCACTGCAGCATGCGGAGCAATCTGCTGAAACACAGACTGCTGGCCTGCTACGGCACGACGAGTGCCCCGGCGATTCATGCCCAATCCAGCGAGGGTGGCAGCAGTCAGCGCTCGTGTGGCCTCAATCTGCGACTGCATGAGACCAGCCACTGACTGCATTGCAGCACTAAGCACTTGCGTGGCAGCCGCCTGTGCTGCGCCGAAGTCCTGGAGACTCCTTGCCTGTGCTGCGCCAACATCCTGGACACTCCTTGCCTGTGCTGCGCCGAAGTCCTGGACATTCCTTGCCAGTGACGCGCTGAAGTCCTGGCTCCTTGCCAGTGACTCTATGGATTCGGACATCCTTGCCACTGCAGCCATGAGCTCAGCGTGCCTGTGCTCCGCCTGGGCGCTCATTTCAGCGAGGAGCCGCACCTCTTCTGCGCTCACTGTAGCAGGACTCGAGGCCAGACTCTCCCTCCAGGGAGAAGGCCGCCGAGCTTCCCTACCGCGCCCCCCCCCCCGTGCGTTGCTGCAGCCCGCTGGGCCCCGGAGCTTCACCCTCCTCACACCATTCCCCCCTGCTCCCCTCCAGGGAAGACGTGTCCCCATTATGGCCATGGGCTGCCTCGGCTGAAGGTGGCACTGATGGTCCGGCTTCCTCCTCGTCGTCGCCTTCAGAGTCACTCACAGTGGCAGCTTGAGGGCCCGCCTCCTCACCTGGTGAATCAGCATCTGAATGCAGGGAGGTACAAGAGTGGCTTTAGCGTGAGGACAGGGTGGCAGCGAGGGAGGCATGAGTACTGCAATGTACTGTATTGGTTCAATAGTGGCAAAGGATGCTGGTGTGAGGCACAAGTGGAAGGAGAGAGGTCAAAAAGGTGATGACCTTACCATTGCTGTCCAGAACGGGGTCGGCATCTCCAGTGGCGATGGGGCCAATCATCCGGCCTGCCATAATCCGCTGGACTCGCTGCTCCAGATCGGTGAGGGCTTGAAGGTGAGGCCGGCCTCCCCCGGTCTGTTGCTGCTGCCTCCTGTTATGGGCCAGCTTGCCCTGCAAGAGAAAGGACGGGCTCTGAGTACAGTGTGAAGTCCTGATCTTGGCTGCACTGCATCCCATGGTGGAATAGCCCTTACAGTGTGAAGCCCTGATCTTGGCTGTACTGCCTCCCATGGTGGAATAGCCCTTACAGTGTGAAGCCCTGATCTTGGCTGCACTGCCTCCCATGGTGGAATAGCCCTTACAGTGTGAAGCCCTGATCTTGGCTGCACTGCCTCCCATGGTCAATTAGCCCTTACAGTGTGTAAAGTGCTGAATGTGCATGTGAGTTTCATGAAAGGCCCATAGGTGTTGGATGAGGGCTGGGCATTGGGGCTTTCAGGACCCTTTGGCCATAAAGTGAGGTGCACATGCAGGGATGAAGAGGATTCTGAAAAGGGTACTCACCCTGACGACCCGAGTGAGGTCGTTGAACTTCTTCCTGCATTGCACAGGGGTCCTAGGCACCATGCTGCTGGAGGTCACTCTGTGAGCCACCTCCCTCCAAGCTTTGCAATAGTCGTTGGGCAGAGGCCTCCTGCCACTGTCCGGGAACAGGAGAGATCGCCTGCGCTCCACTGCGCCAACCAGAACCTTCAGGGCCCCCTCACTGAACCGCTGCGCTCGCTCCCTGGCCCTCTCCATGGTCCTAGACGTAAGAATGTGACAGCAGGTCTGTCCAGGCCGAGAATCAGGGCTCCGATGCGCTGGGTGTGGCTGCAATCCAAGATGGAACCTCCCCTTTAAGAGCTGACCCTCGGGGGCGCTAATGGGAGGCGCAAAGCAACCGAATTTCACCCACATATTTCCTGCTTCTGTTGTGGTGAGATAGCCCCATAAACATGCTGCCTGGAACAGGATTGTCCTTGAGTTAGTTCAAACTGACTCCAAATTCCATTTAATGCCTTGGTGGTCTCACACAAGGTTAGTCTGCCCTGACAGTATTACACTGACACTGTTAGAGCAGAACAAGCCAAGGTTAGCAACAGCCACAAGAATACACTAAGGTTGCGGGAGAATATAATCATTGACTGGAGTCTGAATCAAACATTCTGAGTGCAGTGGAAATCATCACAATCTGCCACAAAGGAAGGGCATTACCCCCACTGCCCGCCCACCCACAGCGAGAAATGGAAAGTGGAGGATCAGGGCCGGCCTTGCGGGTGGTAACTTGCGTCGCCCAGGGCGCCGTGGTCGGGAGGGCGCCGTGGTCAAGAGGGTTGCCGTGGTCAGGGGGTCGCCGTGGTCGGGGGGGCGCCGTGGTCAAGAGGGTCTGACATTATCGGCATCGACCTCTGCGAAGAACATGCCTATCTCCAAGGAACAAACTTCAAGTTTCAAGAGCAAGTTCCCCAACACATGGATAGCACTCAGGATCCTGTTAACCGTGTCCATATCAGTGGCGATCAGCAAACAGAGCTTCTCGAAGTTGAAGCTCAGAAAATTTTATTTGCGATCGGCCATGGGAGACGACTGGTTGTCTTCGCTGGCCATCCTGTCTATCGAGAATGATGTGGCTCGAAATACCTTGGTGAACAACGTTTTTTTATTTGTTATTGTTATTTATTAGTTTAGTGCTTAATTTAATGTTTAGTTTATTTGTCACTTAGCTATAATGTAACTTTTTATGACATATAATTTATTGTTTAAATTATAAAAACTTTTGAGATTACAGCTTTATTTCTGAAACTTTCGCTAATACTACTACAAAGAAACGACACCAAAATACAAGTTTGCCATTTTCCCTAAGGCTGGCCCTGTGGAGAATAATCGAGAGACCCCGGTCTCAGTTTTACACACAGGGTACAGCAACAACCTGGGCACGGGAATGAAGACAAAGTACAATCCATAAAAAAAAAGAAACTATCCACAAGGTTAGGATTGGACTTGGCTCTGACGGTGCCTGCAGTTGAATAGCCCGTTGACATGTCTTATCCACACTCAAACGTAAAGGATGGGCAGAGCAACGTACCCCAGTAAGGATCAATATCTTCCCGGGCAGGAGGGGTGAACTGTCTAATTCAACAAGGAAAGGAGATGAGATACAAATAATGGAAGTATCTGCACAGTGTCTGTGTCCCTCCTGACCCACCATCGCCAGCACAGCCTTTCATCCATCCTATTTCTACTCAGAATCACAGAAACCCCACAGTGCAGATAGAGGCCATTTTGGCCCATCGAGCCTGCACCGACACATATCCCACCCGATCCCCGCAACCCCTACATCAACACATATCCCACCCTATCCCCGTGTATTTAATCCCCCTAACACTAAGGGTCAATTTATCATAGCCAATCAACCTAGCCCACACATCTTTGGACTGTGGGAGGAAACCGGAGCACCCGGAGGAAACCCACGCAAACACGGGGAGAATGTGCAAACTCCACACAGACAGTCACCCGAGGCCGGATTCGAACCCGGGTCTCTGGCGCTGTGAGGCAACAGTGCTAACCACTATGCCACCACTCTCGAACTCTCTCCTTAAACTCCTCTGGCCACCTTCAAAAAGCCCCACGAAGCCTATCTCTTCACCCGCACGCTCAGCCACCTCCTCAACCTCCCCCCACCCCACCATTTCCTGCTTGGTGTCCTTTCCCTTTGCAAATAACCTCGGATCTTTCTCTAGACTGAAAGCCCTATAGAATTGTAAGGTATGGTCTTGCTCAAGAGTTTATCTTACAAAGACTCTGCTGGATAATCGCAATGGTGGGTAATAGCGGTGCGGATAATGGAGGTTCCAATGTACATAGTGAGGGGAGGTGGGCTACAGCATTGCACATTCCAATGACGGCCTTATTCTAACTTTAGAGCCTGTTGTGTGTGATGCCGAGTCCCACCCGACCTGTGTTGGGCTGATTTTAAAGTTTACTTTCTCTTCTACTTTACCTCTCTCACATTATCCTCTCACCCCTCCTACCCGGAAGATGTTGACCCTTACTGGGGTATGTTGCGTTGCCCATCCTTTATGTTTTTAGTGTGGATAAGACATGTCAACGGGCTATTGAACCGCGGGCACCATCAGTGATAAATCCAATCCTATCCTTGTCGGACATCTATACATGCACCTTCCTGCAGGGGTCACTGGCAAGAGGTCAGGGGCAGGAATCCTGGCTGATTCTGTTCACCTCTACAGCTCCGGGATGCTGAGGCTAACTTTACCGGCTCCACAGCTTCCCTGGCTTAATCAGCTAACTCAGCACAGGCCAGGGGGTTGAACTTGGGGCCCTCCTGGCTCAGTGACCCATCACATACTACCTTTACACACAGTGCCATCAGTGGGAGTGGAACAGCCTACATCTAAAATGAGCTCCGTAAATTCGCTGTCCCCATTAGGGAGTCGCGGCCAAAGGGAGCGCTGCAACACTATAGACCACTATACATTCTCCGACCCATGGTCCCTTTGATTGTGACTCCCTGTTGCCTGTTCAGGATCAGTCACTGCCCGGCCTGTCCTGTAACCACGTATGTCCTAGAACACAAGAACATAAGAAATAGGAGCAGGAGTAGGCCAATCGGCCCCTCGAGCCTACTCCACCATTCAATAAGATCATGGCTGATCTGATCCTAACCTCAAATCTACTATCACTCTACATCCCACCTGTTAAGTCTGTGTGTTATAGTGAGAATTATTACACAGACCACAAGAGTAAATTTTAACAGGTCTTTACTAGTCGAAGGTCAGGGCGGAACTGCCCAATAAATCCTTACACAGCACTTATATACCGGTGTGGTCACCACCGGTATTACAGTATACAGCAGCCAAGATAAAGTAGTGCAACCCTTAAAATAGTTCTCTTAAAGGTGGAACGGTTACATACACTACAATCCTCCCTTTTTAGCTTAACAGTATATATTCCCCATTAAACATAACATCATAACATATATACACAACTTCATGTAAAAACAGTTCACAGATTCAGTCTCTCAGGAGGCCTCCTGACTCGGTCCGGATAACGCCTCGGTGGTGTAGTAGTTTTCGGTGGTGTAGTAGGTTCTTGTTGCTGGGGTGACTCATCTAATAGTCCTTCACTGGACTTAACAGCTTGAACTTTCGTAACTTCAGAACCAGCATTGCTGACTTCTAAAGGCTCGAGTACCTTGGGAAGTTTTTCTACTTCCAGACTGATTTGGCTCAGTTCAGAGGGACCACCTGTGTGACCTGGTAGGGGTGATAATGGTTCAGATGAGTCATCATCGTCTGCTTCTTCTCTATTGTCTTCTATTTCCTCCATCACTTCAGCTTTTGCCTCTGCCACCAATTCCCTGAGTGGCTTATTACTGCTGACACTGCTCACAAAAGGGTGCTCTTTCTTCTTAGCTTTCAACTGATCGATGAATTTGACATATTCCCTTTCTTGCTCAGCTTTGATTCGTTTGGCCTCATCGCGCAGACGGTTTGTGTGTTCCTGATCCATTTTCTCAATCAGTTGCTTCTGCTGTCTTCCCAGATTCTCCAACTCCGTGTCAAAGAACTTTTTCTTTGCATTCATCTCTTGCTCAAAACGGCGAATCATTTGTTCTAATTGCTGTTGTAGTTTGAAATTGAGTTGAGTTCGAGCCCGGTGTTCCTCAGAAATGTGCATGTCTGTAGACTGGACAGACTCAGAATTCTCTGTCAAACTATGTTGTTGTTGTTCAGTGGAATTCTGTTCTGATACTTTGTTCTCTCCTGAAGCATTTATAAACTCCTTCGTTTTTCCATCATTAGTCTGCAAGTCCATTTTAGACTTGTCTTTTGCACATGGGCTGGTCTTACCATCATCAGTTCCAGAGTCTGAGCTGATTGTCTTCACCGAGTTCTCACTCTCTGCTTTGTCACTGTCACTGCTGCATATGCCCTCATCCAATATTCTGGACAATCGTGCAGGTTTGACATCTTTTTTTTCCGGAATCTCCCGTTATTGCTTTTAGGGAGTGCCAGTCCATATTTGTTTTCCTGATCCACTCCCATCCCAGAACTGGTGGACCTCCCTCAGGTAGTACATATATGTCCATTCCTTGGTGTTCTTTGCCCTTGTGTACCACCTTGACTTTTATCTTTCCGATGGGGTATAATCTTTGCCCCGTGTATGTCTTTAATACTATCTCCGTATCCCGTAGGGGAATATGTGTGAATAACCTTTTGTAATCTTGCTTATTCATGACCGTCAACGCCGATCCGGTGTCCAATTCCATCTTCCCTTGGACTCCTGCTATCTGCAGTGTGACCCAGATAGTTTGTCGGTCAGCTTCCTTACTCACATTGTGAATTCTCAGACTACCCAGTTCCTTGCTGTTGGAGTCTGAATCCGAATTCTGTTCATCCGAACTCTTCTCAGCCACCTTATGTACCTTTCTGCACTTTTCCTGCGGTGACTTTTTGTTGCTGGTCTTCTTTCCTGACCGGCATACTTTAGCTATGTGACCAAGCTTGCCACATTTTCTACATTCCTGGTTTTTAAACCAGCATTGGTTCTGATCGTGTGTTGTCTTTCCACAACGATAACATTTCATTGTACCCAAAGCCATTTGATCTACGCTGAGTACCGCTGCCTTCAGCTGCATTTCCGCAGTGCCTCTCGCTGCGGCTTCGTGCGATGCTGCAATAGAGACAGCCTTATCAAGTGTAAGATCATTCTCTTCAAGCAGCCGCTTTTGTGTTCCTTCTTTCGACAATCCACACACGAATTTGTCTCTCAGTGCCTCTGTCAGGCTTTCCCCAAACTGGCAGTATTTCGCTAGCTTACGCAGTTCAATTAAATACTCCGCGTTGCTTTCCTCTTTCAGTTGCGTTCTCGCATAAAATTTAAATCGTTCCGCTAACATCAGCGGTGTGGGGTTCAAATGATTCTTCAGGACAGCAACAATATTAGCGAAAGTCTGATCCGCCGGTTTAGCTGCTGATAGAAGATGCTTCAATAGCCCGTATGTCTTCGCACCCATTGAGTTTAGTAAGGTTAGTGCTTTATCTTCATTTGATATTTTATTTGCCTTACAATATATCTCTATGCGTTCTACATACGTGGCCCAATCTTCAACATCGGGATCGAAATCGTTGATGTTACCACGCTTAGGCATCCTCACAATCTTCTTGAGAAACAAAAAGAAATTTTTCTTTAACTTTTTTTTTTTCAAAATGGCAGTTTCCCGCGCTTGTCTTCTTCCCCGCCTACGAAAATGGCGGCTTCCCGCGTTTGCCTTTCTCCCCCGCTGGCTGTAATGGCGATTGCCGTATTGCTGCGTTCGCCCTCCCCAGCGGTTTTCAAATTGTGCCTCCCAGCCCCTCTTGCAGTCCGGTCCTTTCCCCCGGCTGCGGCTGAGTTCTCCGCGGTTTTTTAAAAATTTTCTCCCGCGCCTTACGCTGACCCGGTCGCTGCGCCTCGCGGCCTCGGTAGCTGCCCGGCCTTTCTCACCGGTCGCGGTCGAGCTCTCTCTCGACGCTGTTGCGTCTCCCAGCCGCTTGCAGCCCGGTCTTTTACACCGGCTGCGTTTGTCGCGGTCGAGCTCTCTCTCGACGCTGTTGCGTCTCCCAGCCCGCTTGCAGCCCGGTCTTTTACACCGGCTGCGTTTGCATTCACCGCGGCTCCCGTGCCTTACGCTGCCCCAGTCTCAGCGCCTCTGGCCCCGACTTCTGTCCGGCTCTTTTCCCCGGCCGTGGTCGAGTTCTCCGCCCTTATATCCTCCGTTTTTCCCTCCCCTACTTCACAGCCAACGTGGCCGACTTGCTGCTCGTCGCTGATCGGCTTACCCACCACCGTGATAGAAGGGATGATCACTGCCTGTTGCTGATGGAAGGCTTCGTGTCAGAATTCTTCCTTTGCTCTGCAGACCCGAGTCTTTTCTCAGCAGAATGATGAGGGCGGATGCCTCTTCTCGACGCCCGTTAAACTGCCTTGGATGTATCTCTGCCGCAGGGTAAGATCGTACTCGTCGCCACTGTTAAGTCTGTGTGTTATAGTGAGAATTATTACACAGACCACAAGAGTAAATTTTAACAGGTCTTTACTCGTCGAAGGTCAGGGCGGAACTGCCCAATAAATCCCTACACAGCACTTATATACCGGTGTGGTCACCACCGGTATTACAGTATACAGCAGCCAAGATAAAGTAGTGCAACCCTTAAAATAGTTCTCTTAAAGGTGGAACGGTTACATACACTACACCACCCAAACCCATGTGATCGCCTGGGAGAGGCGAAAAACCAGATAAAAAACCCAATGGCCAATTTGGGAGAAAAAATCTGGGAAATTCCTCTCCAACCCATCTAGGCGATCGAAGCTCGTCCAGGAGATCACTCGGTCCCTATATTTTCTACAGTACTTACCTTCTGTAAAAGGTGATCTCCACCCCAGCCAGGAACAGGAATAGAACCATCTCCTGAAATCTAACACATAATTAGAACACAAGAAGTAGGATCAAAACCAGGCTACATGGCCCCTGGGCCCGCTCCGCTACCCACAGGGCCATGACCGTTCCGAACCTAGACTCATGTCCAATTTCCTGCCTGCTCCCCGTAACCCCTAATTCCCTTTACTTCTAAGAAACTGTCCTACACTACGATCCTGTTCATAAACCAGCAGTGATTTCTACTGCTGCTTAACCGGCTTGTCAAAGAGTTACAGAGTAGGTTGTGGAGATCAGTGACACTTTAAGGTGCTAAAGGCTGGAACTCCAACTATAGGTCCACTGCTAACAATTACCAACGATGGATGCCTCATAAATCGCCCTTGGCTTTTTGCACTCAATGATCATTTACTGCAATAAAAAGTGACTATAAAAACTGGCTTGTCGCGGTCCCTGGCTGAGCAGTTTTGGTATCTCTGGGGCTCGACAGCTGCCCTGTTATAGCTTTACACAGCAGCCAGCAATGGTCAGATTACGCCAGATAGCTCAGGTCAAGTATTTTTATGACCCTTTCCTGCAACTAGCAAATGCATCATGTAGCATGAGTTCTTGTGAATGTGTCAGCAAATGGAGTGGAGTAAAGTAAAGTAGGCTGTCATAATGAGGTATCAATGCAGGTCAGTGATACCATGAAATTATCAAATGATATTACATGTAATATGCAATCCTCCCCTCATTGCTATCCTCCAACTTTTCTCTATCACAAGCGTTCCTATCTTGCTCTATTTATTAATACTGCTGTGGTCAATACTCCTCTGGAATGTCATCTCTTGCTCCCCCTAAGCTCCAAATATGCTGGGTACATGTTCTTCCTCCTGTCCACACCCTCACCATGCTGAACTCAAGACTCATCATCACCGTCTCATCATCTTTCCCAGGACCCAGCTCCTCATTTTCTTTAGTCCTCCCTTCTTTGACTTTTAAAATCCAAGCTTGGTGCCAACTCATCACTACTGTTCTCTGAATCTATTCAACCTTGATCCTGTCTGGCACTATGGACCATGGCCCTTTATTCAGTGGGTGAGCTTCAAACCCAACCTAACCCACTGTGAATAGTGTACAGCGGACTCCAGTAGTCATTTTCAAGACATTTTTTGTTGAGGGTTTTATTTAAGGGCATGAATCCTTGATCTGTGTCCAATTTCCCCTTTGCTATATAGCAGGTCCAAGCCCACACCTCTGGTTATGTGGGAAAAAGAAAAAAATGAATTGCATTTTTATAGTGCCTTTCACAACCTCAGGACGCCCCAAAGCACTTTGCAACCAATGAAATACTTTTCAAGTGTAGTCATTGTTGTAATGTAGGGAGGCCCAAGCCAGGCCTCAAACTACACGGGAGGCCCATAGGCCTCAAACTACACGGGAGGCTCAGAGGCCTCAAACTACACGGGAGGCCCAGAGGCCTCAAACTACACGGGAGGCTCAGAGGCCTCAAACTACACGGGAGGCCCAGAGGCCTCAAACTACACGGGAGGCTCAGAGGCCTCAAACTACACGGGAGGCTCAGAGGCCTCAAACTACACGGGAGGCCCATGCCAACCTTCAGGCTACATGGGGGGACCTAGGCCAGGCCTTGAGCTAGGTCAGGCTTTTAGTTAAGCGGAAGGCCCAGACCAGGCCTTGCGTGTATTTAGCTGGGATTCTATTTCAGATATCCATGTATCTCACATCAATATAGTCTTTGATGCATGAAAATAATTTTAAAAATTGGACTCATAATACACTGGATTTCGTTAGTTAAATTAGGTTATTGATATAGTGTTCCTCACCGCATTATAACAAGATTATCTGAATTATTTTTACCCTGAAATTATACACCCATTTTTTTGACAGATCATTGGAGATAAAAAAAATTATAATTTCAACATTTAGTGTGAGGATTGGAATTTATTAACACACTCAGTGTGAGAGACAGGCAGTGACGGAGTACAAATCTCTTCTACTCAGATTCCAGAAACCTGGAAAAAGTCTAAGAAATTTATTCCACACCCTTTCAACCTGATATTATTCATTAGAGAATGTATTCATAATCAAAGCTGAAAAAGACAAATGGAAAGAGAAAGAGAAAGAGAGAAAGAGACAGAAACAGAATGTGCTTTTTATACAGCGCTTTTTCATGTCCTCAGGACGTCCCAAAGCGCTTTGGAAGTACTTTTGAGCTGGAGTCACTGTTGTAATGTAGGAAACGTGGCAGCCAATTAGCACACAGCAAGGTCCCACAAACAGAAAATGAGATGAATGACTGGATAATCTGCTTTTGATGTCGTTGGTTGAATGTTGGGTAGAAATGGAAAGCTCTTCAAATAGAGCCCTAAGATATTTTATGCCCACCAGAACAGGCAGCTGGGTCCTTGGAGTTGATGTCTCATCCAAAACCCAGCATCTCCAACAATGCAGCAATCCCTCAGTACTGCGCCGGAATGTCGGCCCAGATTATATAATGCATTCAAAAGGAAAGCTGAAGGAGACAGTTGTTGATTTGAACTCAGTAAAGGATAATGTAGTAATATAATTTCCTGTTCTTACATCTACCAATATCAGAATTCAAAGGGGCTGTGTTAGAGATGTTAAGGTGCCTCACTCACTCTATATTGTCCACTCCATGAAGGTCTTTTTTCAAGTTCTATCTCCTACTCTCTTGAAGGCACTGATTCACGCTGGAGAACCGTTCCACGGGCACTGGTTGCCCTCTGGTACCTTGTCCAAATGTACATTAGTCAGGTCAGAGGCTGGTTAGTAAGTGTTGTAAGCCCGTGGACACTAAGGGAATCAAGGGATATGGGGACCGGGCGGGAAAGCGAACTTGAGGTAGAAGATCAGCAATGATCTTATTGAATGGCGGAGCAGGCTCGAGGGGCCGAATGGCCTATTCCCGCTCCTAATTCTTATCAATTCTGTTGTGGAAGACGTCACAATCAAGTGCAATTCTGTTTTCACCTGATGTACACATACAAACATATCACAGCAGAGGCCACATAATAGCAATCAGCAGTGGGGGGACTCGGGCTGATTTTGTGCCCCTTCTTAGCGTAGGGGACACTGAGGCCTTTACCACCATCTCAGCTCAGATTAGGAATTGAACCTGTGACCTTTCTGGACTGTCTGGTTTGGTTCCAATCTGGGTAGTGCATCGATGAACTCAGCTGTAGGGGCGAATTTGTTTATTTTTTTATTTTACGTGAAATAAAATGTACATTGAGTTATTGATCTCAGCCCAAAGGTCGGCGTTAGATGCTACTGAGAGAGGAAAACTGAATCTGTCACCCAAATCTGCATTGGCAGATTCAAAAGTGAAACTGGGAAAATCACAGATGCTGAGGTGTCAGCTTGTGGCCCAGTGGTAGCATTCTCGCCTCTGAGTCAGAAGGTTGTGGGTTTAGATCCCACTCCAGAGACTTTAGCATAAAATCTAGGCTGACACTTCAATGCAGCACTGTCGGAGGTGCCGTCTTTTGGATGAGATGTTAAACCGAGGCCCCGTCTGCTCTCACAGGCGGACATAAAAGATCCCACGGCACTATTCAAAGAAGAGCAGGGGAGTTATCCCCGCTGTCCTGGCAAATATTTATCCCTCCACCAACACCTGAAACCGATTATCTGCCCATTACCTCATTGATGTTTGTGATGCCTTGCTATGTACTAATTGGCTGCCACATTTCCTGCATTACAACAGTGACTACATTTCGAAAAGTATTTCATTGGCTGTAAAGTGCTTTGGGAGATCCTGAGGTCATGTAAGGTGCTATAGAAATGCAAGTCATTCTTTCTTTTACTGGCATAGGGGACCACTGGAAGCTTGTATACCCAAGGTATAAATTGGATTTGGGAATTGTTACGAGCCATAATTCAGACAAGGGCACATTAGTGGGGAATTTGTTCCTTTGCAAGCATTCATGCTTAAATACCCAGAGGGCTAAAGCTTCTCTATGACTTTATCCAGTGAATAGCTAAACGATATAAACAAAGAAGCTCCCAGGTTTGATTTCAGGAGTTAACTCATCTCAATCAGAGCAGCGGTAAGGGATGCTTGTATTGACGAAAGTGCCCCTGGATTAGGGGGCAGTTCCTATTCCCGATTGCTGTCCAGTAACTCCTGCTGGAAGTGTATATACGTCAGCGTTCATAGAATCATAGAATCTTACAGCGCAGAGGGAGGTTATTCGACCCACCGTGCCTGTGCCGGCTCTTTGAAAGAGCTGTCCAATTAAGTCCCACTCCCCAGCATTTTCCCCATAACCCTGAAAATGAGTCCTCTTCAAGTACATGTCCAATTGCCTTTTGACAGTTCCTATGGAATCTGCTTCCACCACTTGTTGAGGTAGCGTGTTCCAGATCTTAACAACCGGTCTGAAAAAGTTTCACCCCCTTTCCCCTCTAGTTCTTTTGCCAATTATTTTAAATCTATGACCTTTGGTCACCGACCCACTTGCCAAAGGAAACAGTTTAGACATAAACATAGAAGATAGGAGCAGGAGTAGGCCATTCGGCCCCTCGAGCCTGCTCCGCCATTCAATGAGATCATGGCTGATCATCAAAATTCAGTACCTTGTCCCTGCTTTCTCCCCATATCCCTTGATCCCTTTAGCCTTAAGAAATATATCTAACTCCCTCTTGAATATATTCAATGAATTGGCCTCAACTGCCTTCTGTGGTAGAGAATTCCACAGGTTCACCACTCTCTGGGTGAAGAAATTCCTCCTCATCTCTGTCCTAAATGGCTTACCCCTTATCCTTAGATATTCTTAGTTTCTCCCTAGTTGCTCTATCAAAACCCCTCATAATTTTGAACACCTCAATTAGATCTCCCCTTAACCTTCTCTGCTGTAAGGAGAGCAACCCCAGCTTCTCCAATCTCTCCACATAACTGAAGCCCCTCATCTCTGGTATCATCCTGGTAATCTCCTCTGTACTCTCTCCAAGGGTACAAAGGAGAATTACATCCTTCCTAAAGTGTGGGCTCCAGAATTGTACACAATACTCCAGATGAGGTCTAACCGCTGATTTGCAAATGTTTAGCATGAATTCCTTGTTTTTGTCTTCAATGTCCCTATTTACAAAGCCAAGTATCCCATACGCTTTCTTAGCCGCCTTATCAACTTGCCCTGCCACCTTCAAGAATTTGTGAATATGCACCTCCAGGTCCCTCTGCCCTTGCACCCCCTCAAAATAGTCCCATTTAGATTATACTGCCTCTCCATGTTGTTCCTCACAAAGTGCATCATGTCACAATTAACCGCATTAAATTGGATCTGCCATGTGTCTGCCAATTTCACCAGTCTGTCTATGTTCTCCTGAAGTCTGCTACTGTCTTCCTCACTATTTACGATATTGCCAAGTTTTGTATTATCCGCAAACTTCGAAATTGTGCTCCATATACCCAAGTCCACGTCATTTATGTATAACAAGAAAAGCAATGAACCTAATACTGATCCCTGCATACTTCTCTCCAGTCAGATAAACATCCATTCATAACTACTCTTTGCCTCCTATCTGCGGCGAGTGTCTCACCTCCTGACTCCCCAAAGCCTTTCCACCATCTACAAGGCACCAGTAAGGAGTGTGATGGAATACTCTCCACTTGCCTGGATGAGTGCAGCTCCAACAACACTCAAGAAGCTCGACACCATCCAGGACAACGCAGCCCGCTTGATTGGCACCCCATCCACCACCTTAAACATTCACTCCCTCCACCACCGGCGCACCGTGGCTGCAGTGTGTATCATCTACAAGATGCACTGCAGCAACTCACCAAGGCTTCTTTGGCAGCACCTCCCAAACCCGCGACCTCTTCCACCTAGAAGGACAAGGGCAGCAGGCGCATGGGAACACCACCACCTCCAAGTTCCCCTCCAAGTCACACACCATCCTGACTTAGAACTTTATCGCCGATCCTTCATCGTCGCTGGATCAAAATCCTGGAACTCCCTCCTAACAGCACTGTGGGAGTACCATCACCACACGGACTGCAGCGGTTCAAGGCGGCGGCTCACCACCACCTTCTCAAGGGCAACTAGGGATGGGCAATAACTGCTGGCCTTGCCAGCGATACCCACATCCCATAAACGAATTTAAAAAAAATCCCCGTAGCCAATTACGAACCCAAGCTACCACCATCCCTTTAATCCTGTGTGCTTCCATTTTCCAAAAAAGTCTGTTACGTGGTACTTTATTAAATGCCTTTTGATAGTCCATATATACAATATCTACTACATTACCTTCATCAGCCCTCTCATGTTACTTCATCAAAGTTTTATATGTGGACAGGATCAAGATGGGCTATGCTGCTCCCCAGCGTTGAATAGCCCGCCAATGCTCATTGAAAACTGGCCACTTGGGTGGGCTATCCAGATGGCTTTCGGTACTGGTAAAAACATATCCCAGCAAGAGTCAGCACCTTCAAGGGACAAAAGGAGAAAATGGTGAATTGGCCCAAAGCAAAGGGACAATCTCTGGTGAAGTGAATTAAATTTTTGACTCTATTTTCTCTCCACGGATGTTGCCTGGCCTGCTGAGTTTTTCCAGCATTTTCTGTTGTTATTTTGAATTAAATTTTCGGTCTCTTTCTTTGATAAGTAGCTAGAATATCTGAAACAAGTCAGTGTTGAATCATGTCCTTATAATGATTTTCGCAGGTTTCTTAATTTAAATGCATGGGATCCGGGGGCTGACTTCTCTTTACTGTGGTCTTTCCTCTCGCTGAAACTCCTGAGAGCAGTGCTTTCCACAGCCTAGAGCAGAGTCACCTGTACTGGTTGGAATGCTGCACTTGCATCTCTCTGAGGAAACCTACTTATTAGTAGGAAAATTCAATTCTCAGAGAAAAATCCATTTGGTTCTTACAGGGAGCATTCGATGGATTGACAACAATTCAATAACCTACAGCACAATCAGTTTGACTTTACTCAAGACCATAAACACTTACTTCATCCTCTCCGCAACTTTACTCCGCCTCTTCTGAAGGCGTGCTCAACTAAAGAACCAACAGCCTCTGGTATCTCCAACAAGTGGTTAGTCATTATGTGTGAGTCTAGGATAGTGAAGGTCTGTGGGCCATATGGCCACTGGGGGACTGCTTACAAAACAAATTCTCAAGATTATTGCCCATCCCTAGTTGCCATTCAGAAGGTGCTGATGCAACAACAACTAGCATTTATATAGCACCTTCAACATAGTCACAAGGAGGTATTAGGACAGATGACCAAAAGCTTGGTCAAAGAGGTAGATTTTTAAGAAGCGTCTTAAAGGAGAGAGAGGTGGAGAGGCGCAGAGGTTTAGGGAGAGAATTTCAGAGCTTAGGGCCTAGGCAGCTGAAGGCACGGCCGCCAATGGTGGAGCGATTAAAATCGCAGATGTGCAAGAGGTGAGACTTGGAGGAGCGCAGAGATGTCGGAGGGTTGCTGAGCTGGAGGAGGTTACAGAGATAGGGAGCAAAATCTAGGCCTTCTTCTCAGCAGTCCATTGCTAACAGCACTCTCCATTTACAATCAGCTTCTACCTTATCTCAATTTGAGCTTACAGCCATATGTGCTGGTGACAAGTGCGTCATTCATTCCAGCAAGGAACTGACTGTGACTTGATGGGAACTAATCCCCATTTATATCATGAAATCGCTTCGACTGGTGCAATGTGATATGGTTCTGCGTGTTCCACATTTACCCTGTTTACACTACAAGGCGGATCCAGAGATCGATGGCAACACTCAAAAGACTGAGGACATGCAAGAGATTCATGTGGCTACAGAAACCCCTTCATGTGATACTGTACTAGTTGCTGAGCTGCTCTGCTATCAAGGCTTGGGGAACACCTGTACATGCCAATGATATGAAAAGAGGATTGCCAACTCAGGTTGGATGTATTAGTGGAGCTTCTATCACATGAGGGAAATAAACTTGCAGGGCTAGGGGGATAGAGCGGGGGAATGGGACTGACTGGATTGCTCTACAGAGAGCCGGCACGGACTCGATGGGCTGAATGGCCGGCTTCTGTGCCGTTATGACTCTGACTCTATGGCCGCAATTTTGCCGGTGCTCAGAGGGCGGGTTTGGAGGCGGGTCAAAGAGTAAAATCATTTTGATTGACGGCAGGTTGCAATCCTACCATCAACCCGCCTCCAAACAATTTTCCCAAGAGTCGGGCCCCTGATTTGCGCATGGATCTGACAACTAGCGGCGGGAAGAGGATTAAAGGCAATTACCTGCCTATTAACAGGTAGTTGCTAGTAGTTGACAGACTATTTTTGGATTTTCCCGCTTCTGTCTCGTGTTTCCCGATGTCCGGACACCATGCCAGGTAATGTGGCGTGTTGTGAGTCTGCTGTAATGTTTGTGGGTTGATGACAGCTGCAGAAGTGGTGAGAAGGATCCAATAGTGCACTGGTGAGTCTCAGAAGTAAGGAAATGTTGGTAAATGCATTTTTAATACATTTACACATTTCTTTAGGCTACAAGTTTTGAAATCCATGTTCAGTGCCATCTCATTGGGAGAACCTTTCTCACCAGTGACAGATCGCTTCTGTCACCTCACCTGCAGCTGCCATCTATTCCAGCCTATGGAGGGAGTCATTGGAGAGCCTGGGTGCAAGAGGTGACCTTTGTGCAGTGATTGTCAGTGTTTGCAGCACCTCAATGCTGTCAAACACTGAGAAATGAGCTGTCAAAAAAAATTGTGTGTGGTCCCTTTAAGAAAACTGGCAGATGACGCGTCATCAAATGACATAATCTGACCGGCTTTCTCTTAATTGGCCGGCAAGCCCGCAGGGCGGGCTTAACAAGGTCAATCAATGTAAAATCACGTCTGTGGACTGGATGCAGCTGGGGGCAGGACTGGAAGCCGGAAACCACTTGACCCGCACCCAACCCGTCTCCATTGATAAAATCACGGCCATATGACTCTATGGGCTGGATTTTGTCAATGGCAACGTGATGGAGGCGGGACTCCCACTTTTTGGGTTGTAGTCCCGCCTCCATCAACTTGTGGCCAACCCACGCTATTTTCCCTTGATTGACCTTGTTAAGTCCGCCCAGCAGGCTCAGCAGGCCAAATAAGGGACAGCTGGTTACTGGTGACGTCAGTGATTGACATTTCATCTGTCAAGAGCTTTTGACAGATGAAAAATCAGCATTTGACGGCTCTGTGAAGCTGTCAAACACTGTCTTCTAACTTGAGTCCTTCTACTCAGACTCAGTTAGAGACTCTCCAGACCAGAAAGCAGAGGCTGCAGCTTTTGACAGTTCAGCGGCCATTCTGCTTTCTGTACCGGTGAACTGAGGGACTCCCGAGAACTGAAGGAAGGAAGCCTGCAGGAGAAAGTAAAGGTAAGTAAAACTTATTAAAACACTTTACACTTACCTCACACACTTACCTATGCACTCATGCACCCATCACTCACCTGCACAACGGACATCTCGACCCCTCCAACCCCTTCAGACCGACAGTCCGCCTCGCTAACTTGGCGTGGTTCGGAGCCGTCGGGAAGCCCACACTTCAGGGCTAAAAATAGGGATTAGGCATAAAACTGCCTGTTAACTACCTGTTAACAGGCAGTTAATTAGCACTAATCCCCTTCCCACCTCGGGGAGGCGGCTCCCAGCACAGGTCGGGTACCCGCCTCCTGGGACATTGGCACAGAGGCGGGTTGGGGGCGGGATGGGTTCCTGCCCCCCGATTCTGCAATTTTCCCACCACTCCCACCTCCAAACCCGCCTCCACGGGGCTTAGAAATTCGAGCCCTATGACTCTATGGCTTCCTGCCTGGTTAAACGGCCGTTTTCTTCCCATCTCCAATAGGTTTATAACTAATTAAACAAAAGTGTTCAAAAAAAATTAAGCAGGACACCCAACTTCTCTTAATGATTTTTTCTCCTGCATTGCTCGTAGCAGGGTCCTGGAGATTTTAACCTTTGATCCCTGAAGACTCAAGGAGAATCCTGAAAAGTTAGCAACCCGATGTGAAAACCACACCACTGCCTCTGACAGGCAGGCTGAGCTCGGAAGAGCAAAATGGTGGACACGATAGCAAGCAGCGACGGGTTATCTTTGCTTGCGGAGGCCAAAGAGGGGAACCGGCCGCTGAGGCGCTGCCCCCTTTGTGCGGAGATGTGTACCACACCTCATTTATATTATGGAGCAGCTTCCGACGGCAGGGGGCTGTAGACAGACCTCGCCTGGTTGGGCTTTCCTGTCTGAACAGTGATGCTCACGGACAGAAAAGGTTCTACTGTGGACGAGACTTCATAGCACAAACAAAGCCCCAGAGTAACTTTCTTGACTGCATTCATTCGGATCTTAATCGCCCTCCATTTGCTGAAATCGTTAGTGTTGCCAACTCATGACCTCCCGCCTCCTACTGCTCCGCCCAGTCAAACAACCACTTTTTCCCCCCTCCCCCATTTCCATTATTTTTATAATTAATAAGCCGAAGTCTTCAAAGAAAACGAGGGGGAAAAAACGCACCATTTTTAAAAATTCACCCATTGATTTTTCTCCCGGGTTGCTCCCAGCCGTGTCCAGGAGATTGATCTTTGATTCCTGGAGACTCCAGGGCAATCCTGGCGGGTTGGCAACCCCTAGATTTGCTGCTGGCAGGAACACTATCAATGAACGCTCAGGAATCATTTACTTCAGGCTGCCTGATGTTAATCACGGATTAATTAAACCGATATCCCTGATAATGTATGGAGCAGCATTCTGACACACAGCAGGTGCATTTATTAAGACATTACACGCTATGAGCAGCAGATTGAGACAACAGTTTTAAGTGATGGAGAACAGGAGATGTGTACAGCTCCTTATTAATCCATCTGCTCAAACAGACCAGCAGCAGCCAGAAGGCCCCAGTTGCCAATGGCTAAGAACGCAGCTGCACTTATCTGAGGCTTTCCTGCTCTGTGTTCCAGTGCTAGGGGCAGGCCTGTCCCGGCAGTGCACCTGGACCATGCAGATAGGCTGGGCCAGGACATTTTCGTGCTTCCCCATCTCTGGTGGAGCCCAGCGCTGGGTGCGGGTTTGAGGGGGTGGGGAGGGGAGGGAGAGGCAAAAAGAAAATCTACCCTCGGGTTTCAGACACAAAACATGGACTGGATCTATACGCAGTCGTGCACGCTGGTGAGGAAGGGGTAGCAGTGGGGTAGGGACGACGAGGAGCTGAGCTGGTACCGTGTGGTAGTGCTGCATGCGGAGTGTCCTGCCTCAGTTGTGCGGGGTCTCAGGCCTTCTTTCGATGGAGACTCTTATTGTGTTTCGGGAGGCTGCTGAGGTGAAGGTGTGTACAAGACATCAAGGCTTAGAAATTCGGCCGCGCAGCGCCCACTTTTCGGGCACTAAACGGCCTCCTAAACCTCCAATATGGCGGGCAGGAAGCACACGCTCATTACAAGCCAGAAATGTGTCACCCACCATATTGATAAAGGCCATAAAATCGGCATGCGGTGCCCACACCTGACACAGGAGTTAGCCCCTTTGCAGATGCTAATAAGGGGCCTTCCACCTGATTAAGGCCCCCTTTGCTATATTGGTTTGCCCTGAGAAAGACATGCAGCCTAACATGCGGTCCAGGCCACAACCAGCCAGGTAAGTTTTGACAATATGCTTTCCTGAATGTGGAGCCGGGAGGAGCACCTCCTGACCCTACACTAAAAGAACACAGGCTTCCCTTTTGCAAACCCTTTGCTAGTGCCATCGACCCCACAAAACACAGGTCTCCCACAGTAGGAGCGAGAAGCAGAGTGGCAGATTCACCAGGGCTGGCGGCCGTGAAGGCCCTATTGACAAATCCAGCAGGTGTACTTTGGCATAACAAACAGAAAATGCTGGAGACACTCAGCAGGCCAGGCAGCATCCGTGGAGAGAGAAACTGAGTTAACGTTTCAGGTCTGTGACCCTTTGTCAGAACTGGAAAAAGTTAGAGATGTAACAGGTTTTAAGCAGGTGTAGGGGCAGGGAAAGGGGGGAGGGGAGGAAGGAACAAAAGGGACGGCAGTGTAATGATATCAGCAAATAGAGATGGTATTTGCCTGTTCGATTATGATGCCTTAACAGCATGTTTGTATGTATTGATTGCTTGTGCCTGACCAGCAGAGGGCATGTGACCGAGACAAGCAAGGCAGTTCAGTTTAGTTTCAGTTTCGTTCTAGATGCATCACTAGCATCGTGTCTCCTGAATGCTGTATAAAGAGTTGAACAGACTTTAGATTAAAAGACATTCGGCTGAAAATTCAGTAGCCTTAGCGCCTCATTTGAGGCGCTAGAGGGCCTTGCGCCGGAGTTATGGCCAGTAGTGAAATTCCCTGGGGCCCTAAATCGGCGTTGCTCCGGTAGCGCTGCGCCGGCACCGATGACGTCATCGGTGTGCGCAGCGTCCCGGTTGCCGTGGTAACCCGCCCGAACTCCGAAATTGAGTTGCGGCCGCCTCGCCCGTGGCAGCCGCAACCAGCGTTTTGTCAGAGGTGCCTTACTGCAGTTAGCGCCGGCGCATTAAAGGCCCCGCGGCGGCCGGCCGCTTTCCCGCCGGCCGCTTTCCCGCCGGCCGCCTGCCCGCAGCTCCCTCCCCGGACTTCTCTCCCCCCCCCCCCGGAACAGATGCAAGCCCGGCACTTGTCCGAGGTGCCGGTCTCATTTTTAAGCAGATTTGCGCGGGCCGCGGCCGGGTGCAGGCAGCTCCTCCTTAACGGAAGGAGGAGGCCTGCACTTCCCCAGCCTGCTGCACCGCATCGGGTGCCGCAGCGCCGGAATTGCGGCGCGAAACGGCAGTTAGCGCCCTTTTCCAGGCGCTAAGACCCTTCAGTAGCGCCGGCAGCCGTTTGGGCGCGGCGCCACTGAATTTTTGGCGCGCGCAGGGGACTTAGCGCCGGCACTAATTTCCGGCGCTAAAGCCCTGGCTAAGCCAAAACCCAATTTCTAGGCCATTGGCCTAGAAATTCAGTGCCCTTAGCACCGATTTTGCGGCGCTAGAGGGCCTAGCGCTGCAATTGGCGCCGGTTCCTAAATTGCCTGGGGCCCTTCCGCGGCGGTAGACCGGTAGAGCTGTGCCGGCACCGATGACATCATCGGTGTGCGCAGCGTCCCGGTTGCCGTGGTAACCCGGCCCCAAGCCGAAATTCAGTTGCGCCCGCCTCGCCCGTGGCAGGCGCAACTAAGACTCTGGCAACAGAGTCTTCCCCCAGTGTGCGCCGGCGCATAAAGGTGGAGCGGCGGCCGGCCGCGTTCCCGGCGGCCGCCTGCCCGCACCTCCCTTCCCGGACTCCTGCATTCCCCCCCCGCGGCCCTGATCAGTGTCTCATGCGAGCCCGGCACTTCCCCGAGGTGCCGGGCTCAGATGTCGGGTCAATCCGCCGGACAGTTGTCGGCTGCAGGCAGCTCCTCCTTAACAGGAGGAGGAGGCCTGCAGTTCCCCCGCCTGCCGCACCGCATCGGGTGCCGCAGCGGGGGATTAGCGCCGGGAAACCCAAGTTCACGCCCGTTTTGAGGCGCTAAAGGAGGGTTTTAGCGCCCGCCGCCGTCTGGGCCCGGCGCACCCGAATTTTCGTCGGGCGCTGCCACATTACCGCTGGTGCAAACTTTCTGGCGCTACAGCCCTGGCAAGACCAGAACCCAATTTCTAGGCCATTCTCTTTCATAAATGTCTCATCATTGAACCCACAAAGAAATCAATACATGGTGTCAGAAGTGATTGAAAGAGATGAAGAGGAAAAATCTGAAGTTAAATCAGCTCTCCACAGATTAGCAAGCCAAAAGAGAACATCGTTACTTACCATTAGAGAATAGCTAACGAAGTGAAAAATGGAAGGTTTACTCCCACCGGCGACGCTTCAGTTGACAGGTAATGTGGCTGAAAATTGGAGGAGATTCAAACAACATGTGGGGTTGTATTTAGCGGCAATCGGAGCTGACGAGAAAAGTAATAAAAGGAAATCGTCACTGTTCTTACATGTCGTGCGTGATGAAGCGCTGGAGGTGTATAATAACTTCACATTCGCTGTTGATGGAGACAAAATGAAGCTAGATAAAATAATGGAACAGTTTGAGGCCTACTGCATACCTAAACGTAACGTGACGTTTGAGAGGCACAGATTTTTCACATGTGTACAGAAAACGGGTGAGACTATTGATCAGTATGTGACTGAACTGAGAAACAGAAGCAAAACATGTGAATTTGGGGGACTGACAGACTCGCTGATAAAAGACAGACTGGTGTGTGGTATTCCAGATAATGGTCTAAGGTAAAGACTGCTAAGAGAGCAAGATCTAGACCTGGGAAAAGCCATAGCACTGTGTAGGGCTACAGAGACTGTGAAGTTGCAGGCAAAGGAGCTGTTCAGTGACAATAGCTGCAACGTGGATGCAGTGAGTAAGAACGGACACAAACCGTTTAACAAAAAGAGCGCCAATGTGAAAAAAGAGGCGTGGCCAGCGAACGAAAATGAAAGGGACAATCGAAAGTCATGTAGTCGATGCGGTACACAGCATCCACCAAGAAAGTGTCCAGCATATGGTAAAACATGCAATAGTTGCAACAAGAACAACCATTATGCCCGTTGCTGTAAGAACCAAGCGCAACAAAGCAAGGTCCATACAGTAGATGAAAGCGAGATAGAGGAGTTCTATGTAGATGTTGTGTCTGAAAACAAAAAAGAAGAAAGAGACTGAATGTTGACACTAAAAGTGAATGACATACACATTCCATTTAAATTGGATACTGGAGCACAAGTTAATGTGATATCAGAGACTGATTTTAAGAAAATTAGATCCAGACCAAAGATACATGGAATCAAAGTGAAAGTGACAGGATACTCAGGTACTGAAATACCAGTGAAAGGAAGATGCATTGTCAAAGTGACACACAAGGACAGAGAGCACACGTTAGCATTAGTCGTGGTGCCAAAGGAGGTGCAAGCCATACTAGGTTTAAAAGCCTGTGAGAGACTGAACCTGGTAAAGAGAGTCCTCGTTGTGGAAAGCGAAGGAGAGACAGTCTATGATGAACTCATGAAAGAGTACAAAGACCTATTTAAGGGTCTAGGCTGCATTCCAGGAGAACACA
The DNA here is from genome assembly GCF_052327205.1 of Somniosus microcephalus. Taxonomy (NCBI): domain Eukaryota; kingdom Metazoa; phylum Chordata; class Chondrichthyes; order Squaliformes; family Somniosidae; genus Somniosus; species Somniosus microcephalus. The sequence continues at coordinate 12,139,073 of NC_141013.1, forward strand.
CGATCAGAGTAGATAAAAGTATGACACCGGTCATACATCCATGCAGAAAAGTTCCGTTTGCTCTTCAAAAGCAACTGAAGGCAAAGTTGGACAGGATGGAAAGCCTGAACGTGATTCAGAAGATAGATGAGCCAACTGAGTGGGTGAGTTCCCTCGTCGTAGTGGACAAAAAGAATGGAAAGCTCAGAATTTGCCTGGATCCAAGAGATCTAAACAGAGCAATAAAGAGAGAGCACTTCAAGCTTCCTACACGTGAGGAAATCATGGCACAGTTTGCAAATGTAAAATATTTCAGCAAGTTAGATGCATCATCAGGATTTTGGCAGATGAAGCTGGACGAAGCAAGTTCAAGACTGTGCACGTTCAACAGTCCATTTGGCAGATACAGATTCCTAAGGTTACCATTTGGCATTGCCTCAGCTCCTGAAGTGTATCACAAGACTATCCATATGATCAATGAGCACCTGGAGGGAGTTGATACATCAATGGATGACATCATAGTATGGGGAACCACGAGAACTGAGCATGACGAGAGACTGAAAAAAGTGCTGGAAGCAACAAGGAAAACAAACCTGAAGCTGAATAGAGAGAAATGCCAGCTCGGGGTGACAGAACTGACATTTGTGGGAGATATCCTTAGCAGTGAGGGCATCAGACCAGATCCCAGAAAGGTGTCCGCCATTGAGAATATGCCAAAGCCACAATGCAAAAAGGACGTGCAGAGGTTTAATGGAATGATCAACTACATGGGGAAATTCATATCCAACCTCTCAGAAAAGATGGCGCCACTGAGAAGACTAACTGAAAAGAACATAGAATGGGAATGGAATCATGAGCATGAGAAGTCATGGAGCGATCTAAAGAAACTGCTCACAGAGGAACCAGTTCTGAGGTTTTATGACCAAGCGAGACCCATCAAGATATCATCAGATGCATCACAGAGTGGGCTCGGTGCCGTTCTTCTGCAACAATATGACTACTGGCAACCTATTGCATATGCATCGCGCTCAATGACAGACGCGGAGACGCGATATGCTCAAATAGAAAAGGAGCTGCTCAGCATCACATACGCCTGTGAAAGATTTCACCAGTTTGTGGCAGGACAAGCAATCAGTGTAGAGACTGACCATAAGCCCTTGATTGCATTGTTCCAAAAGCCACTAAATAGCTGTCCGCTTAGAATACAAAGAATGATGATCAGGCTGCAACGCTATAGACTGAATGTTGCGTACACACCGGGTAAACTGATGTATACAGCAGACACGTTGTCCAGAGCTGTTGACCCAAGTGAGCCCGCAAACACCACAATGGATGAAAAAGTGAACGCCTACGTGGACATGATCACAAGTGCACTGCCCATAGCAGATGCAAAAATGGAGCTCATAAAGACTGAGACAAACAAAGATGAAACAATGAGACGACTGAGAAAAAGCATCTTGGATGGATGGCCCAACATGAAGCAAGACTGCTCACCTGACATGGCAGAGTACTGGAACTGCAGGGCGGAACTATCAGTGGTTGAAGACATCATCTACAAAGGAAGTAAAATAGTTATCCCAAAGAGTCTGAGAAAAGAGATGTTAAAAAAGATCCATGAAGGACATCTGGGAATCGAAAAGTGTAAGAAAAGAGCACGAGAGGTGATGTACTGGCCACGAATCAACCAAGATGTGACAAATGAGGTGTCAAACTGCACAATATGCCTGAAATATCGAGCAAGCAATCTGGTAGAACCACTAAAGCCACACCCAGCGCCAGACAGACCCTACCAGAAGGTAGGCGCTGACCTATTCGTATGTCAAGGGAAGGACTATCTTGTAGTCACAGACTATTACTCCCTGTATCCAGAGGTTTGTAGACTGTACACCACCACTGCAGATGCTGTGATAACATGTATGAAAGCCATATTCTCCAGACATGGCGTGGCAAGCGAGGTCTTCACAGACAACGGACCCCAGTTTTACAATGCAAGTTTCCGACACTTCGCCAAAGAGTGGGACTTTGTCCACACAACGTCAAGTCCTCACTTTCCACAGTCCAATGGTCTAGTGGAAAAATCGGTCCAGACAGTGAAAAGACTGATGTACAAGGCAAAAGACAGTGGAACTGACTTCTACCAGAGCATGCTTGTATACCGCACAACGCCGCTCGAGTGTGGTATGTCACCAGCCCAACTCCTGATGGGACGTCGGCTAAGGTCAAACCTACCCATCCCGGAGAACCTCCTGAAAACAAAAGAGGAGGAGAAAGTGAGGAAGTTCAAAGAACAACAGAAAGAAAAGCAAAAGTACTACTATGACAGAGGAACACAAAACCTACCTGAACTCCACACTGGTGACCAAGTAAGGTTGAAAGAAAAAACAAACACATGGACTCAGAAGGGAACTGTCCTGAGTGAAGTTCAACTAAGATCATACACCATTCAGACAGATGTGGGTGCTGTTCTGAGAAGAAATCGTCGAGATCTTCTCATGGGACCAGCCACAGCAGGTCAAGAGACTGATACTGTTGAACAACCTGATCACACAGCTGAGAAACCATCATCTGAGGCAACAACTCAGATTCAAGGACAATCAATCAGAAAATCCTCAAGACACGTGAAGCCTCCTGAGAGACTCATTGAGCAAATTTAAGGACTATTGTTATAGAAGGAAGTAATGTTATCTTATTCTTTCTTCAAGTTCTAGTGTATTGACATATTTCATGTGAACACACAAAGCAAGGTTAAAAAACCTTGATCATGATAATGATAATGTAAGTTCATTAAGTGTTACAGTTAAAATGCAGATTAATACAAAGAAAACATGTTGTTAGTTAAAAGTAAAATACTTTTGTTTTAAGAAAAGGAGATGTAATGATATCAGCAAATAGAGATGGTATTTGCCTGTTCGATTATGATGCCTTAGCAGCATGTTTGTATGTATTGATTGCTTGTGCCTGACCAGCAGAGGGCATGTGACCGAGACAAGCAAGGCAGTTCAGTTTAGTTTCAGTTTCGTTCTAGATGCATCACTAGCATCGTGTCTCCTGAATGCTGTATAAAGAGTTGAACAGACTTTAGATTAAAAGACATTCTCTTTCATAAATGTCTCATCATTGAACCCACAAAGAAATCAATACAGGCAGGAGAGATTAAATGTTGCTTTGGTGTTGCCCCCCCCTCCCCTCCCCCACCCCCTAACTGTGCAAGAATCATGCAATGGGCGGGCAGCAGAACCAGCACTGGAGCCATGCAAAAGCAACTTAAGTGAAGTCTAACAATTTCAAAGGGATGTCCTTTGCGCAGAAATGTAATTCATTTTACTATTGTTACCGTAGCAACGTTTGGGGACCCCTCCTCCTCCGCCCTCCCCTCCTCCCGCCGCCGTTCATGTCAAGTTGATTAAAACCATTGTTAATAACACACATGATGGCAGAAGTGGGGGTAGAGCTGAGACAGAGAGCGGCGACGCACGGCCACTGAACAACCTCACACAACACAAGAGTGTCTGGATCGAACAGATAGAATCTAGTGTTACAGTGCGCCAAGCCCAGGGAAAGTGGAGATGTACGGATGGGTTCTGGTGACCCTCAGAGCAGAGCAGCTGTCAAGGACAGCGATTGGCTTATCTTTCACGCTTAGCACAGAGAGGCACGGTGCATTCTAAATTAGGAGCAATCAGGCTCCTGACAGCTTAACACCCTTGTCAGTCGATGGCAGCACAAACAGCCACTTTAAATGTATTGACTGCACTCTAGCTGTAAGCAGCTGTTGAGGGGAAGCAAGGCAGAGGCTGAAGGCACAGACAATAACACTGCAACAAACACATCCCACTTCCTGCGCTGAATCCAGGGCCTATAGAACGGCTTGATTCAATTCAAAACCATCCATCTCACCTTGGCCTTTGACAGACCTGAAATGAAATGTGTTATTAACACCTTTTGTTTCCTGTATTTTTTTTATTATCACTGTACATGTTCGAGGTAACCCCGTCCTGGGAGGCAAGACTGACATTGGGGCCCTGGTGATAGGAAAATGAGCACAGTAGTCGCATGTAACACAACGGTTCGAAAATACAAGCGTGGCCATGGAGTTGTGAACTTAAATATTATCGATTCACGATTGCACTTGAAGTTTTGCTACAACTGTCTTGTGTTACAGGGGACTCTGTGGTGTGGTGGGTCTTTCACCTCTGAGACTTGGGGAAGGGAGGTGGTTTCAGCTGATAGAATGATAGTCCCCTGTGTGTGTGGGTGCAAGGCAGGTGAGCAATTCCGCTCAGACAGCGCCGACCGTCCGTGACCGCGCTGTGAGGCCTTGTTCCAAGCTTCAGAGCGTTCCGCAGGATGCGGGCAGCCCTGTGACCTCCCCCATTCCGGAGTAGCTCGGTGTCCCTTCCTGATCTCGATTCCGAACTCCAGTTCCTGGGCGGGCTTAACAAGGTCAATCAGGGGAAATTCCCGCTGGTTGGCCAGAAGCTGATGGAGGCGGGACTGAAACCCGGCAAGCAGCAGTCCTGCCTCCAAAAGCTTCCCATTCATAAAATCCAGCCCTGTGTCTCTGAGAAAGGCGACGGTTAATAGAAAGAAAGAAAGACTTGCATTTCTATAGCGCCTTTCACGACCTCCGGACGTCCCAAAGCACTTTACAGCTGATGAAGTACCTTTGAAGTGTGGTCACTGTTGTAATGTAGGAAACGCGGCAGCCAATTTGCGCACAGCAAGCTCCCACAAACAGCAACCAGATAATCTGTTTTTAGTGAAATAAAAAAATAAAATGCTGGAAATACTCAGCAGGTCAGGCAGCATCTGTGGAGAGAGAAACAGAGTTAACGTTTCAGGTCGGTGACCCTTCGTCAGAACTGGAATAAATTAGAGATGTAACAGATTTTATGCAAGTGTAGGGGCCGGGAAAGGGGGGAGGGGAGGAAAGAACAAAAGGGAAGGTCTGTGCCAGATTAAAAGACAAAAGGGACGATGGTGCAAGAGATTGGTAATGGGACTAGTTAAGAAACAAAAGATGAGTCGAGATGAGGTGTAAATGGGAATGGCAGATTCATCAACAGCAGCCATGTGAAAAAAGATAGGGGCCGAGGTTATGGTCTGAAATTGTTGAACTCTATGTTGAGTCCAGAAGGCTGTAAAGTGCCTAATCGAAAGATGAGGTGCTGTTCCTCGAGCTTACGTTGAGCTTCGTTGGAACAGTGTAAGAGACAGTTAACTCTCTTTCTCTCTCCACAGATGCGGCCTGACCTATTCCCAACATTTTCTGTTCTTATTTCAGATTTCCAGCATCCGCAGTATTTTGCTTTTGTATTTCTGTTTTCAGTGATGTTGGTTGAGAGTTAAATATTGGCCAGGACACCGGGGAGAATTCTCCAGCTCTCCTTTCAAATAGTGCCGTGGGATCTTTTGCTTTTGCCTGAGAGGGCAGACAGGGCCTCGGTTTAACGTCTCATCCAAAAGACGGCACCTCCGACAGTGCAGCACTCCCTCAGCACTGCACTGGAGTGTCAGCTTAGATTTTCTGCTCAAGTCTCTGGAGTGGGATTATGAACTCACAACCCTCTAAACTCAGAGGTCAGAGTGCGACCACTGATGGCTTCAGCCTTCTCAAATCCAATTCTCATTGCTACTTCTGTGTTGGGTGTAAGGGTACTATGCAAAATTGGCTTGGGGCAGTTTCAATTCAATCCTAAGTGTTTTGTAGTAGTTTGTTACAATTTGGTGGCTGGCTAGACCATTTCAGAGGGCAGTTAAGAGTCAACCACATTGCTGTGGGTCTGGAGTCACATATAGGCCAGACCGGGTAAGGACAGCAGATTTCCTTTCCTAAAGGTCATGAGTGAACCAGATGGATTTTTACAACAATCCAATAGTTTCATGGTTACCATTATTGATACCAGCTTTTTATTCCAGATTTATTTAATTAACTGAATTTAAATTCCCCAGCTGCCATGGTGGGATGGGAACTCACGTCTCATGGATCATTATCCCAGGTCTCTAAGATTACTAGCCTAGTGACATTACCACTACGCTACCATTCCCACTTCATCCTTTGTCGCCGCTGGGTCAAAGTCCTGGAACTCCCTACCTAACAGCACTGTGGGAGTACCTTCACCACACGGACTGCAGCGGTTCAAGAAGACGGCTCACCACCACCTTCTCAAGGGCAATTAGGGATGGGCGATAAATGCCGGCCTTGCCAGCGACGCCCACATCCCATAAAACGAACAGAAAAAAAACCTGCCCCTGATTTAGCACTATATTGGCAATGTCACTCAGAGAGACCACAGGATGGGTGCTGGGGGGAATAGAACAATGTCACTATAGTTGGTGCTATAGTTGGTGTTGTTCTGAGGCTCAGGCATATTGCTGACACTTTGCTTTTGCATATAATCGTGTGACACCCAACCTGGGGTGTGCTTCACGCTTATTCCGTTCCCCCTCACTAACATCTCCCAACTTGGTGAGCTCAACATTCACAATAAAAGTTTTTAATCCCTTTGTGTATGCTTCTTTTTATGCACAATCTCTCTTTGTGGAGGTAATTATTATTTAATTTTAATTCTAGTTTTTTCCTGTCCCATTTTCCCTCGTGGAAAGCCTACAACAACACCTTGTATTTATATAGCGTCTTTAAAGCAGTAAAACGTCCCAAGGCACTTCACGGGAGCGATTATCAAAGCAAATTTGTCACCGAGCCACAATAAGGAGATATTAGGACAGGTGACCAAAAACCTGGTCAAAGAGGTAGTTTTTAAGGAGCGTCTTAAAGGAGAGAGATGTAGAGAGGTGGAGAGGTTTAGCCTAGCCTATTGGGAACTCAATGAAATAGGGAATTAACTCCTACATGCTTCACTGGGCTGTGTAGTCCATGGATGTGTTCTGGTACTGTGTTGCCTACAACTTCCTCTCCTTTTCTTCAGCTTGACATTTAAAAAATAGTTTTGCCCCTCCCTCTACTTAAGGCACCGACTCTTCCTGGCTATGAAGAAGACCCTTCAACCCATTTAGTGCTGGCAACCCACTCGTACCTCACACAATTGTCATTCCTTCAGGGTGACCCTAGGCATTGGGTATTGCTAGTCTATTCCTCCACGTGGCTCATAACACTAAAAACCAAACAAGAATGTGCTCAAGATACAGAAGTTCTAGTAATTCAGTTGGTAAATGTACCTCCCAGTATTCAACTGAACCAAACAGGCCGAAGGGGTTCAATTCCCAGCCTGCATTGAGTTGGCTGATTTCAGCTGGGACAGTCGTTAGGTGCTACACTTGGCCTCAGCATCTCTGAACAAGGGAGGGGAAAAATATCAACCATGGTCCTTGCTCCTGATCACAGTCCAGTGACTCTTAATGGAAAGCGTGCGTGCGTGGAGGACAGGATCAAAAAAGACTAGGGACGATTTTAACTCGCTTCGCCTGGTGCGGCCTGGGCGGTAGCAACCTGTGATTGGCGTCGGGACACTTACTTACACATGTACACTGACGGCCCGGCCACCACCTTCTAGGGTTAGGTCCTGAGATGGGCTAGTGCAGTATCACTTGTTTCATCCTATGATGAACCTAGGACCCCGATTCCAATTTTGAGGTACAAATGGGCGGAGTGTGCACCGCACACACTCTACCCATTTGCACCAGGTGTTCAGCAAGTTAACCCAGCGGTCCTTAAAGGGGCCACTAGAGGCCGCTCAAATACGGTTCATGTTTCGTTTTTTCTTTGGTGGGACCATGAGGAGTGGGGCCCCACAATAAACTCTGGCCCATTGCAGGTCCATCCGAGGTCACCTCTCCCTGGAATGCTCTCCCCGCCCCCCAGCCCCCCTCCGCCCACCCCCAACCCCCAGATCTGACTGTCGGTCGACTTCTCGCCCTCCCACGCCCAACAAGCTCTGGTGAGAAGCCTACATTCAGCACCAGCAAATCGCATCTAAATAAGGCCCGGTGCTTCAGTATTGTAGTGTATGTAACCGTTCCACCTTTAAGAGAACTATTTTAAGGGTTGCACTACTTTATCTTGGCTGCTGTATACTGTAATACCGGTGGTGACCACACCAGTATATAAGTGCTGTGTAATGATTTATTGGGCAGTTCCGCCCTGACCTTCGACTAGTAAAGACCTGTTAAATTTTACACTTGTGGTCTGTGTAGTAATTCTCAATATAACACACAGACTTAACAAGTATGGCTCAGGCCCCAGGCAACCACAGGCAGGCGTACTCTGCTCATTCACCATCTTCCCACCAACCCACCCCCCTCACCTCCATTATCCCCCTGCAGTTAAAATCAGCCCTAATTTCATCTTAACAAAGACAGGATTTACAATCTCACTGCGTAAAGCAGGCAGACCAATTCTTTCCCCGGCTGTTATTCGAAGTGCTTCCACTTTGACAGCCCTATTAAATCTTTCAGCCACTGTAGGGTTGTTTTGCCATGCAGGCGTTCTGTATAATTGAAACTAGCACTCCTTTCCTTCTTGTTCACTGTCAGCCCAGCTTCAGTAAGTCTGCAAAACATCGCAGGTTTCAAAGGTAGAACACAGACACACACACACATACACACAGTGTCCTAAAAGCTGGGTTTTTTTACAAGACGAGGGCAGTTTATTTGCTGGTCTGCATTCAGCTCAGGCGAGGTGTCAAAGGTTGCAAGCAGAATGAGTTTTCTGCCCGGCTTCAATTCCCATCTGTGTGTTGCTGCTTTTACCTGCCCCGGACTTGCAGTAACCAGCAGCAGTATCACAATATCATTCCAAGGCACAATGACAGGATGTGTGTAGAATGAAAATATCAGACTGATTTTGGGGGGGGTTTTGGTGAGGAGAGAGGGGTTTAGGATGTGAGTACAATGCAACAGAGCTTGTATTTTAAAACTGGTGCGATACATATCAAGGTGAAATCATATTGTGCAATATTACAAATAAACACGGCAACATATTCGTATCAAATTCCTTCTATGCCATGTTAACAAAGGCATTGACCTATTTCTTTTACTATTAAAAATTACTATTAGTAGTCATAGAATGATAGCGCACAGAAGGAGGCCATTCAGCCCAACATATCTGTACTGGCTCATTTAAAGAGATACCCAATTAGTCCCACTTTCCCCCATAGCCCTGCAAATTTTTCCTTCTCAAGTATTTATCCAATTCCCTTTTGAAAGTTACTATTGAATCTGCTTTCACCGCCCTTTCAGGCAGCGCATTCCAGATCACAACAACTTGCTGCATAAAAAAAGTTCTCCTCAGCTCCCCTCTGGCTCTTTTGATAATTATCTTAAATCTGTGTCCTCTGGTTACCAACCCTCCCGCTAGTGGAAACTGTTTCTACTTATGTACTCTATCAAAACCCATCATAATTTTGAACACCTCTGTCAGGTCTCCTTTCAACGTTCTCTGCTCTCGAGAAGAACAACCTCAGCTTCTCCAGTGTCTCCACATAACTGAAGTCCCTCAATCCTGGTATCGTTCTATACTAAATATTACTAAGATTGTATAATACGATTTCAACCTCTAAGGCTATGGTTGTTCTACAGGAATTGGGTTTGAGGCCAATATCTGCCAATACCTCTTGAGAGGATATCAATCAGGCTGATGCTAATTATTCTGTTAAAGGCAAATGGAACTTTACTCACCAGCATCTAAATGCTGGTTTAATTTTCATTTTAAGTTATTGTAGGGCCAGCCTTCAGGCAAAGAGGGGGACATTCTTGCCATGGAAGGAGTGCAGCGAAGATTCACCAGGCTGATACCTGGGATGGCAGGAATGACGTATGAGGAGAGATTGTGTCGATTGGGCTTATACTCACTGGAGTTTAGAAGATTGAGAGGGGATCTCATCGAAACCTATAAAATTCTGTCAGGCCTGGACAGACTAGATGCTGGAAGGATGTTCCCGATGGTCGGGGAGTCCAGAACCAGGGGTCATAGTCTAAGGATAAGGGGTAAGCCATTTAGGACTGAAATGAGGAGGAATTTCTTCACCCAGAGAGTGGTGAACCTATGGAATTCTCTGCCACAGAGGGTGGTGGAGGCCAGTTCATTAAATATATTCAAGAAAGAGTTGGATATATTTCTTAAGGCTAAAGGGATCAAGGGATATGGGGAGAAGGCAGGGACAGGGTACTGAATTTGAATGATCAGCCATGATCTCATTGAATGGCGGAGCAGGCTCGAAGGGCCGAATGGCCTACTCCTGCTCCTATCTTCTATGTTCTATGTTCTATGTAAGGAAAGAAACACTGGAAGGTGAAGGGGAGAAGAATGGACTAAAAATACATTTGGATGAATAAGGCCATTGAACCCATTTGGTCTCATCCTTCCAGGATACTAACCCATCCATCGTCCTATTAGCTGCCCCTTAAATGAGTCTCCTGTCCTGTTCTTAATTGCCCTTGCTGCAACCAGCACCAGTCGTTGGTCACTCTCTGGCATTTGTTCTAATTTGCTTTTATTAACCCTGAACTTAAGCTGGCTTGTCTTTCTGCCTTCGCGTACCTAAAAATGTTGTGCCTTGTTTATCCTGTTTTCTATAAATGTATATATATACATATCTCCGAAGGTTATGGGTTCAAGTCCCACTACCAAGCCTTGAGCACGAAATCCAGACTGACACTCCAGTGCAGTACTGAGGGAGAGCAGCACTGACGGTGATGCCGTCTTTCAGATGAGATGTTAACCCTGCCCTCTCAGGTGGACGTAAAAGATCCCACGGCACTATTTTGAAGAAAGGCAGGGGAATTCCCCTCGGTGTCCTGGCCGATATTTATCCCTCAACCAGCATCACTAAGAAAAACAGATTACCTGGTGATTGGCACGTTGCTGTTTGTGGAACTTTGCTGTTCGTACATTGGCTGCCGCGTTTCCTACACGACAGCAGTGACTACACGCAACAGCATTTCATTGGCTGTAAAGCACTGTGGGACATCCTGAGGTCATGAAAGGCGCTATCTAAATGTAAGTCTTTCTTTCTTCTAAAGTCTCCGCTGAGAGATTTCCTTTTATGCCTGAGGAGCACTCGCTCAGTTAACCATTTCTCATTGCTCATCACACTAGCTTACACCATTGAGTTCACACCTTCTGTGGAATCATTTTTGCATTTGTGTTGTCATAGACTCTCCCCAGCTTAGTTAGTATTCTGAAGATGGTGAAGAGCCTCCAAGACAGATAACCCATTAGAAATGACTCCCTGACCTTCACGTCTAACATTTGAAGGTTTTCCAGAACATCATTGGCATTGATTCAGCTGAAAGGTTTCCTATTGTCAAATTTTGACAAATCTGTTGTCAATCACCCATCTGTGATCTGCTGGGATTCTGACAATTGGCTGACTTAGGGGACATCAGGAGAATAGACATGAAGCAAACACAAAGGAGGATCCTTTGCAGTGATTTGAAGAATAAAGACACACTTGCTACTTCCAAATCACTGAAGGAATTGATTGATAGATCTGCTGACAGAGAACCTCTATCATTTGTAGATAAGCAAGCCGTACTGTCACTGTTCAGATCAAAAGGAGACATGTACTGTCCACATTCATGTCTATCACATAAACGTGGCTTCAAGGAAGAGAAGGATTGTTGAACACTTCCAAGTTATCTAGCTCTGTCCTGTCACTCAACTATTCAGCCTCCCATTATTTCAGCCATACAGCCCATCATTCTGACTATAGGGATCAGACACCACTCAATATCCTGGAGTCGTGAACCAGTCTAATTATTTATTGCCAAAAGAAAATACTGCAGATGCTGGAAATCTGAAATAAAAACAGAAAATGCTGGAGAAACTCAGCAGGTCAGGCAGCATCTGTGAAGAGAGAAACAGAGTTATTGGCCCAGAAATTGGTGTCGGGGGCTTCCCGCGGGTGCAAGCCCCCGACCTACACTTACATAGCGCGCCGACAGTTGAAGCCTGGCCCTGCGTGGATTTCCTGTCAGTGGCCCGGTTCAGCTCCCGGCACGCTCTGCTTGCGTGATCCAGCGGCGTAGTTAGTTCGATGAGCCGGCTGGGATCACGTGAGCACTGGGCAACCAATCGGAGGTTGCAATAGTTCATTCATGAGTTTGATAGTAAGAACTGTCAAACTCATGAAAACTCCGGGCGCCCAAAACAGTACTTAAACTTCAAATAAAAGTTTTTTAAAATCCCACTAATTAAATGAACTATTAATAACTGTAAAAAACTAATTTAAACAATTATTCAAATTTTTGAAAAAAATAATTTTTTAACAAATCGGGTCTAAAAATACACTTACCATACTGTAAAGTCTTTAAAAATAATAAACCTGTGGAAAAAAAATTCTAACTTTAATTAATAGACCACTTACCTTTTAAAACTAAGTACTTACGTCTGCTTTTTTCTCGCGTAAAAACTGGAGGCCTTATCGCACGGGCAACCCTGTAAAAAAAAAGGAATTTCAGCACGCACGCGCAGACTCCTGCGTGCATGCGTTCCACCTCTGAACCCCTTGGTTCAGAGGATCGGAAATGCCGGTTTCCCGCGCATGCGCTGTGCATGCAGAAAACCAGCAATTCCATCGGTCCCACGCGTGAGTACACGGTGCTTACTCACGCGTTGGGACCCGAATTACTGGGCCAATGTTTCAGGTCGATGTCCTTTCGTCAGAACTGGACAGAAGCAGGAAATGGAACAGATTTTTAAGCAAGTGAAGAGGCTGGGAAAGGGTGGGGAGGGGATGAAAGAACAAAAGGGAAGGTCTGTGATAGGATGGAAGGTGGATCGGAGAGAATGGAGTGCTGCAAGTTCAGAGGGAGGTAGGTTGGAGTGAGTGAGGGGAGCAGAGAAATGGAGACGGCCGATGTCACGCCGGCAGTTTGCAATGAAAAGATCTAGAGAGGGTATCCTATCACAGACCTTCCCTTTCGTTCTTTCATCCCCTCCCCCCCGTTTCCCAGCCTCTTCACTTGCTTAAAAATCTGTTCCATCTCCTGCTTTTGTCCGGTTCTGACGAAAGGTCATCGACCTGCAACGTTGACTCTGTTTCTCGCTTCACAGATGCTGCCTGACCTGCTGAGTTTCTCCAGCATTTTCTGTTTTTATTATTAATTATTTATTGCGCTGCACCGCTGGTTAAAATACAAGTTGGAGTGATTATTTAAAATAGCTATGGTCACACTAGTGGGAAATCACAAGCTATGCATTTCATCATATCACACTCCTAGCCATTGTCAAGCGCCATAAAACATTGTGCCCTAGGTTGGTGGGCTGAAGGTGTACGCCTGTGATTCTACACATGGTAAAGTCCCACTTCAACCACACACCCTCTGACAGGAGATCACTTACCACTGCCACAATAAGAGTGCAGAGACAATTGAAATCAGGAGCTCATTGCGGGTAATTTTGACCTTGTGTAATAGTGTGAAACAGGCAATAGCCAATTGGCAGGCCATTGTATATCTTTCCCAGTTTTTGATTTCCATTGACTTTGATGGGAATATAAATCAGGAGAGATGTAAAAGGGGCTGGCGATTCGTTATCACCCCTTTTACACTATCCCACAAAGACAAAATGACCCCCATTGTGTGGAGAATTGCACCACCACCGTTCTGCTGAAATATCAGAGCCATTCGGGCATTTAAAGGCCCCAATTTTAACTCCAGGCAGATTCATAGAAACAGAGGAAAATAGGAGCAGGAGTAGGCCATTCAGCCCTTCGAGCCTGCCCTGCCATTCAATATGATCATGGCTGATCCTCTATCCCAATACCATGTTCCCTCTCTCTCCCCATACCCCTTGATGCCTTTTGTATCTAGAAATCTATTGATGTAAGAAAACTACTAGGCACTTGGTCTGAGTATTAAACAAGGCTTTAATCAACTGTTTTTCAACATGGAGATCTAGTTGTGTCCTTCACTGGTTCCTGTTAAAGAATGTCCTGCACAAGCTGGGCCCATGCCCGAGTATTTATACTCTCCCTGGACAGTGCCACCAGCAGGCCGCCCAGTATCATTTCATAAGTCATTTCCACATGAATGACAAGATTCATGTCATCTATCTCTCTCCTTAAATATATTCAGTGACTTGGCCTCCACAGCCTTCTGTGGTAGAGAATTCCACAGGTTCACCACCCTCTGAGTGAAGACATTTCTCCTCATCTCCGTCCTAAATGTCCTACCCCGTATCCTGAGACTGTGACTCCTCGTTCTAGACCCCCCAGCCAGGGGAAACATCCTCCCTGCATCCAGTCTGTCTAGCCCTGTCAGAATTTTATAAGTTTCAATGAGATCCCCTTTCATTCTTCTAAACTCTAGTGAATACAGGCCTAGTCGACCTAATCTCTCCTCATCTCATTCCCTGCTCAGGCCTGAGTTAAAATTACAGTCGGGTCTCAATGATATCATCGGGCTGCAACATGCATTTGTTGGCTCCGGGCTTGTGTCCTTGCCGCCTGCTCAGGAGAGCGGGTTAAAATTGCAGATGTTGCGATCATGGCGGCTTTCAGACAGGTAAGAGCCAGGGCGATTTTAACTGCCCACCCGCCGGGATTTTGCTGAGCGAGTAGGGTTAAAATCGCCCCTATTGCCCTCTGAAAATCTCTTCCAAAACTACTTCACCTTGCTACCTTCCTCTCCCTGCCTTTAAAAGCCCCTCAATTTGTTTTTCTGTTTTGGCTGTGACTTTGGTTCCCCTCCTAATGCCCACACCCCCGCCCACTGCCCCAGCTTAGATTTCTTCCCTTCTCTGTTTGGTATCTTCCTTTTCTCCACCTTGTTAATTGCTCGGAGGTGTTTCTTGTGCGTGAGGAGTACTGCACAGATGCAAATTGTGATCCCACCACCAAACACATCTTCCCCTCCCCTCCCCTTTCAGCATTCCGTAGGGACCGCTCCCTCTGAGACACCCTAGTCCACTCCTCTATCACCCCCAGCACCCCTTCCCCTTTGCCCGGCACCTTCCCGTGCAAGCGCAGGAGATGCAACACCTGCCCTTATACCTCCCCCCTTCCCACTGTCCAGGGCCCCAAACCCCACTTCCAGGTGAAACAGCGACTTACTTGTACTTCTTGCAATCTAGTATACTGTATTCGCTGCTCACGATGTGGTCTCCTTTACATTGGGGAGACCAAACGCAGATTGGGTGGCCGCTTTGCGGAACACCTCCGTTCAGTCCGTAAGGGTGACCCCGAGCTTCCGGTCACCTGTCATTTTAATTCACCGCCCCATTCCCACTCGGACCTCACTGTACTCGGGCTCTTGCATTGTTCCACGGAAGCTCAGCGTAAGCTCGAGGAACAGCACCTCATCTTCCGATTAGGCACTTTACAGCCTTCCGGACTCAATATCGAGTTCAACAATTTCAGATCATAACCTCAGCCCCTATTACATTTTTATATATTCTTTATCCACCCCTTTGTTTTGGCCCTTCCCACTTTTTTTCTCTCCCACATGGCAGCTGTCTCCCATTCTGCCGGCGCGTTTCACACCTAATCTAGAGCCGTCTTTTGTCTCTCCACTAGTCCTATCACCATCTCATCTGGTTTTGAATACCTCTCAATGTCTCTTCACTTCTCTTTTGTTCTTTCATCCCCATTTCCCAGCCCCCAAACTGGCCTTTTAATCTGTTTCATTTCCTGTGTTTTCTCAGTCCTGACGAAGGGTTTCGACCTGATACGTTGACTCTGTTTCTCTCTCCACGGATGTTGCCTGGCCTGCTGAGTTTTTCCAGCATTTTCTGTTGTTATTTTGCAAATTGTTATATGTCACCGTGGGGTGTTACCAAGTAGAGGCCAGACACTGCCCCACAGGAAGAGAATAATACAGTAGCTCTGCACAGAGCACGAAGCAGGCAGCCTGATTTGCAAGTGTTGGGCTGTTCCTAATTAGCTATCGGGTCAGCCCTAAGTTGTGACTCTTGTTGCATTCAGTTGTGCTGTTCTTGGATGCAAGGACTACTGCTCAGTGAGATTAGGACGCGGCCTCACAGGGCGGAAGACTCGACCTGGTGGATCAATCAGAAATTTATCTTCTAAAGAGAAAGTCAAAATGTTACCAACAGCATCTATTTTTTCAGTATAAGATTTGATCAAAAAGTACTCTCCCTAGATTCTCCTCCCTTTAAATAGTCTTTTTTTTAACGAGGGCCTTCTCACTTGCTGTAGGGAAGCTGGGATAATCCTGTTTCCTACGTGTCAGCCTTGGCTCAGTGGTAGCACTCTCGCCTCTGAGTCCGAAGGTTGTGGTTTCAAGTCCCACTCCAAAGACTTGAGCGCATAATCCAGGCTGACACTCCCAGTCAAGTACTGAGGGAGCGCTGCACTGTCGGAGGTGCCACCTTTCAGCTGAGATGTTAAACCGACATCTGTCCTCTCAGGTGGATGTAAAAGATCCTGTTACACACTCGAAGAAGAGCAGAGGAGTTCTCCCTGCTGTCCTGGCCAATATTTATCCCTCAACCAACATCACTAGAACAGGTTATTTGGCCATTACCTCATTGCTGTTTATGGGATCTTGCTGTTTACAAATTTTCTGCCGTGTTTCTTATATTACAACAGTGACTACACTTCCAAAGCACATTGCAGCAATGTGTGAGGGATGCACAGACTTTCAATTCGCCATGGAGTGAGGAGCAACTCCCGGGCCTTCTGCAGAGTAGCCCCCAGAACTGAGGTCCAAAGCATGATTGCTGCGATCGTCGCTATTGAGAGACCTGGGACTCCGATTTGCAGGAAGCTCTCACTTCAGGATTGGGCAAAAGAAAAGAAAGGAAAGAAACAATCTTCAACAAGAATTAGTATTTCCATAGCGCCTTTAATGCAGTAAAACGCCCCAAGGCACTTCACAGGAACATTATCAAACAAAATTTGACACCGAGCCATATAGCGGGCAGATGATCAAAAGCTTGGTCAAAGAGGTAGGTTTTAAGGAGCATCTTAAAGGAGGAAAGAGAGGTAGAGAGGCGGAGAGGTTTAGGGAGGGAATTCCAGAGCTTAGGGCCTTGGCAGCTGAAGGCACGGCCACCAATGGTGGAGCGATTAAAATCGGGGATGCTCAAGAGGCTAAAATGAAAGGAGCTCAGATATCTCGGTGGTGGGGGGTTGCGGTTGTGGGGCTGGAGGAGATTACAGAGATAGGGAGGGGGTTTGAAAACAAGGATAAGAATTTTAAAATCGAGGTGTTGCTTAACCGGGAGCCAATATAGGTCAGCGAGCCCTTCGAAGGACTCATGAATTGTCAAGACCAGTGCAGGGTCCAAGCTGCTGGCAATGGTTGGAGAGCCTTCTCATGACCTGACACAAGCAGGTCGGTGGCCAGAGGAATACCATGAGGCCCCCATTGACAGACAGCAGGCTTTCAGCACACTAAATTCTCCCACTTGTTAAGAGCACTAAATTAGATAGCAGAACACACACGATCACTAAAAGGAAGCACTGGAACTGCAAACATCAGCAGTACATGCGCAAGACAGTAGTAGGGAAATAAACTGATTGCACTTTATTACAGAATTATTCCAAATTTTCTTTGGAGAAGGGGCGATGGACATTTATGGTCGTTGAAGTTTGTAGTGGAAGGCATATTGGACTCGAATTTATCAATGGGGATGTGATGGAGGCGGGACTCCCACTTTTTGGGTTGTAGTCCCGCCTCCATCGACTTGTGGCCAACCCGTGCGATTTTCCCTTGATTGACCTTGTTAAGCCCGCCCAGCGGGCTCAGCAGGCCAATTAAGGGACACCTGGTTACTGGTGATGTCAGCGATTGACATTTCATCTGTCAAGAGCTTTTGACAGATGAAAAATCAACATTTGACAGCTCTGTGAAGCTGTCAAACACTGACAATCTGACTTCTAACTTGAGTCCTTCTACTCAGACTCAGTTAGAGATCTCTCCAGACCAGAAAGCAGAGGCTGCAGCTTTTGACAGTTCAGCGGCCATTCTGCTTTCTGTGCCGGTGAATTGAGGGACTCCCGAGAACTGAAGAAAGGAAGCCTGCAGGAGAAAGTAAAGGTAAGTAAAACACTTTACACTTACCTCACACACTTACCTCTGCACACATGCACCCATCACTCACCTGCACAACGGACATCTCGACTCCTTCAACCCCTTCAGACTGACGGTCCGCCTCGATAACTTGGCGTGGTTTGGAGCCGTCGGGAAGCCCACACTTCAGGGCTAAAAGTAGGGATTAGGCTAAAAACTGCCTGGAAGTTAACAGGCAGTTAATTGGCACTAATCCCCTTCCTGCCTCGGGGAGGTGGCTCCCAGCACAGGTCGGATACCCGCCTCCTGGGACATTGGCACGGAGGCGGGTTGGGGGCGGGATGGGTTCCTGCCCCCCGATTCTGCAATTTTCCCACCACTCCCGCCTCCAAACCCGCCTCCACGGGGCTTGGAAATTCAAGCCATAGTTTTCATAGGCAGCTGTAGGGCACCACTTACAGAGAGCACCGTGGCTAAAGCAGGCCTCATGTCCCAGCTTCTGGACAAAATTATTACAATAATCAGCGCGCTGAATCTCAATTTACCCTGCAATAAAATTCTAATGGCTTGACTAACATTTGAAATGCAGGGTATGATTGGAGAGACAGTGCTGTCAAATTGGGCAGGAATTCTGAAAAACCACAGATTGGCATCGCGATTCAGAGTCAGAGAGAAAATACTGGTCATGCCTACTGCCTCTCAACCCCTTATCTACAATGGAAGACTAAACATAGCTCAGATAAGATCAGCACTTTCTTGCACTTGAGTAGAATTATTCCGGCATAAATGCTAACGGATTCGGGGACAGCAGAGAGACAGCGTTAAGCAACTCTGCTAAAGTGGAAGTGTGTTTTAATGTATTCTCTCTGTTCCACGCTGACTACACTTGTATAGAACATCCAACTGGTGCAGACTGAACTGGCCTCAGCTGGCTTTCGAAATATGCGACTAAAATTGGCCCAGCACTCCTGGACGAGGAGAAGAAAATCAAGCAGAGTTCCCACTCCTGATTGTTATTCAGTGACCCACCCACTGGACTGTACATGTGTGATGACAGGATCGTCGGGATTGGCTGTCGTGAATTGCACGCTGAATAACCTGGGTGAGGTAACTATGGAGCCATACTCTTCTTAGGCAGTCCCTCGGAACCGAGGATGACTTGCTTCCACATTAAAAATGAGTTCTCAGGTGACTGATGAGTCCAATGCGGGACCTACAGTCTCTGTCACAGGTGGGGCAGACGGTGGTTGAAGGGGCGGCTGGGTGGGGTGCTTGGGTTGATGTGCACTCCTTGCGTTGCCTGCGCTTGGCTTCCGCTTGCTCCCGGCGAAGAGACTCGAGGTGTTCGGCGCCACCCGGATGCTTCTCCTTCACTTTGTGCGGTCTTGGGCCAGGGATTCCCAGGTGTCGTTGGCCATATTACAATTACTATCACTAACCCTACTACCACTGCTGCTAACACTATGGTCTAGAATCGGGGGGGGTGGTGGGAAGGTCGGGATTCGGGGCCTGCATCCGAGGGGAGGTCGGAGAGGGCCCAGAGGTCGGAGTCGGGAGGGAGGTCGGAGACGATAATGGTGAGTACTTACCTTTTTTAAAATTTGCCGCTGTTTAGCGTTTGTTTTCCCAGGAGTAAACATCGCTGGTGCTGGCTGCCTCAGACGTAAGCTAAATTTGGAGGAGGGAGCAGAAGAAGGCATTAGGCCCCTTATTTGAATATGTTAATGGCTTAACGCCTACTTCATGTGAAGTTAAACAACGCCTCTTTTTTTGCCCTGACCAATATGGCAGCCCACACCTGAAGTGGGCAGAAGCGAGGCGGATGCCATTTTTTCCACAAAACCAGCCTTAACAGCCAGCGCTAAGGTGCCAAATTTCAGGCCCTACTACCGCTACTGCCACCACTATCACTACTAACACTACTACTAGAAGTGTGAGGTGATGCATTTTGGCAGAAGGAACAGGGAGAGGCAATATACACTTAATAGTACAGTTTGGAGGTTGAGGGGTGATTTGATAGAGGTGTACAAGATTATGACGGGTTTGGATAGGCTAGACGGGGAAAGGCTGTTCCCACTGGTTGATGGTACAAGGACTAAGGGACACAGATTTAAGGTTTTTGGGCAAGAGATACGGGGGGATGTGAGGAAAATCTTTTTTACGCTGTGAGTGGTGATGACCTGGAATTCGCTGCCAACGGAAGTGGTGGAAGTGGAGACGCTCAATGTTTTCAAGGGGAGACTGGATAGGCACTTGAGGGAAATAAACTTGCAGGGCTATGGGGATAGAGTGGGGGGACTGGGACTGACTGGATTGCTCTACAGAGAGCTGGCATGGACTCGATGGGCCAAATGGCCTCCTTCTGTGCCGTTATGACTCTATAACTCAGACTGCTGCTACTATTACTATTACTACTACACTAACCAACAAAAACAACAACAAATTGTATTTATAGGGCGCTTTTAACGTAGAGAAATATCCCAAGGCGCTTCACAGAGAGTAATCAGAAAAAAAGGAAAGGGCACCTTCAGGAGAGAGGGGGAGAAAAGGAGAGACAATTGGGGAGAAATGTTTAAAAACTCTTAAAATAGAATATCTAGAACAAGGCCACGTAATTTGGCAAGGTGCAACACCCCGCGAACGTTCACACTGACTGGCCTAGAAATTCAGTGGGCCTTGCGCCCACTTAGCGCCTAAAGAGGTCTTTTGCGCCGGCGGGGTGGTAGCGCGGAAATTGAGTGCAGCGGTATTGGCGGCGGTAGCCGTTAGCGCTGCGCCGGGACCGATGACGTCATCGGTGTGCACGGTGGCCCGTAACGCCCCGAAACCGTGCCGATCCCCATATTTATTTGCGGCCGCCTCCTCCGAAGCGGGCGCAAACAGCGACCAGAAAACGGGGCCATCCTGCTGCCATAGTGGGGCGCTTTAAAGCGGAAGGTGCGGCCGGCCGCTTTTTCGGCGGCCGCCTGCCCGCACCTCCTTCCCCAGCCTCCTCCACCACCCCCCCCCGCGGCATTGCCGGCTGGTTTCCGTGGAGCCCGGCACTTCTCCGTTGTGCCGGGCTCTTTTGCCGGCACTCGCGATCGGGGCTCCGGCCGTTGCAGGCACCTCCCCCTTAAGAGAAGGAGGAGGCCTGCAGTACCGCAGCCTGCCGCACCGCATCGGGTGGCGCTGCGGCAACTAGCGCGCCGATATTCAGTTGCAGCGCCCCAAACGGAGGCGGGTACACCCTGGTATAGCGCCCGCTTCCGAATTGGGGCGCAGAAGACAACGCTAACTTTTGGGCGCGAGCGAGCTGCCCGCGCCCAAGTGAATTTCTAGGCCACTGTGTTGTCGGCTGAGTCATTGCCCGGGCAACACAATTTTGCCTAAAGGGGCCCGGACACACCAACATACTAACCAATCCCGTGCCTTACCCATGAGCGTCACCTGAGCATTCCAAATACCCCTTCTAAGGGTGGGAATGACTGCTTAATGCCCTTGTATCAAACTCCCCTCTCTGCTATTTTGATGAGAGCATTAACCCATTCATTTTAAACTGGCTATCAACCATTAAAATAGCAGCGGGAGGAATTGGATAGGAATGCGTTAAGCGTCTATAACAAGACTGAAAATAATTTCTACCCAAGAGTGCAGGGTATATTTTTTGGAGTTTGTGTCTGACCAGATGGATTGTAATGGTCTTTTCAGGCCCTGTATTTTTTTTTTATTCGTTCGTGGGATGTCGCTGGCAAGGCCGGCATTTATTGCCCTTGAGAAGGTGGTGGTGAGCCGCCTTCTTGAACCGCTGCAGTCCGTTTGGTGAAGGTACTCCCACAGCGCTGATAGGGAGGGAGTTCCAGGATTTTGACCCAGCGACGATGAAGGAACGGCCGATATACTTCCAAGTCAGGATGGTGTGTGACTTAGAGGGGAACTTGGAGGTGGTGGTGTTCCCATGTGCCTGCTGCCCTTGTCCTTCTAGGTGGTAGAGTTTGCGGGTTAGGGAAGGTGCTGCCGAAGAAGCCTTGGCGAGTTGCTGCAGTGCATCTTGTAGATGGTACACACTGCAGCCACGGTGCGCCGGTGGTGGAGGGAGTGAATGTTTAAGGTGGTGGATGGGGTGTTAATCAATCGGGCTGCCTTGTCCTGGATGGTGTATTGTTACGTAATCTTTTTGCAAAGAGGAAAAAAGGTCATGAAACAAAGAGGTTTGAAATGTGCAGCAATTATCCACACTCTGACTAAAAGCACTAGAGAGTAATGCATTAACAGCAAAGCATAGAGCTGAGAAGTAGTTAGCATTCATCCACAGCCTCTCTTACCCATATCTGTAATGGAACAGTAGATATAATGCAGATAAAATCATGAGCATGTATTGTGGTTTGGCAAAATAATGCTCACATTAACACTAATGTAATTTTGGATCGCAGAAAGTTCAGCAACTTAGTTGCCGTATTTTAATCTATTTTTATTTGCTATTCAGCAGCATTAGAATACTTTAGGTTACCATGGTGTTCCCAAGATTTCTAGATCACATATCTGCACACAATCACTGAAAAAACCTTGACAGAAATGGATAATATTTAGGCTGATTCTCTAACTACATAACCGAGCGATTCATCAATGCCACTCCAAGAGGTACCCGAGGTGCAAAGATCCCTTTGTTTAAATGTGATATTTATGATCATTCAGAGCTGAGGTTTGAGTAGCTCCATAATGGTTCTGGTGGTGGGCACCCTGCCCACTGTGGAACTGAACTATACAGACTGGAAGGTCCCAGGTTTGATTGCTGGCAGCAGTTGTGGCTGTTGCAATGGATCATAGAATCATAGAATGGTTACAGTACGGGAGGAGGCTATTCAGCCCATCGAGCCCGTGCCGGCTCTCTACAAGAGCACCTCAGCTAGTCCCACTCCCCCGCCCTTTCCCCGTAGCCCTGCAAATGTTTTCAGGTACTTATCCAACTCCCTTTTGAAAGCTGTGATTGAGTCTGCCTCCACCACCCTTTCAGCCAGTGCATTCCAGATCCTAACCACTCGCTGAGTAAAAAAGTTTTTGCTTATGTTGCCTTTGGTTCTTTTGCCAATCACCTTAAATCTGTGTCCTCTGGTTCTCGACCCTTCTGCCAATGGGACCAGTTTCTCTCTATCTACTCTGCCCAGACCCCTCATGATATCAAATCTCCTCTCAACCTTCTCTGCTCTAAGGAGAACAACCCCAGCTTCTCCGGTCTATCCACGTAACTGAAGTCCCTGATCCCTGGAATCATTCTCGTAAATCTTTTCTGCACCCTCTCTAAGGCCTTCACATCCTTCCTAAAGTGCAGTGCCCAGAATTGGACACAGTACTCCAGTTGAGGCTGAACCAGTGTTTTATACAGGTTCATCATAATTTCCAAGCTTTTGTACGCTATGCCTCTATTCATGAAGCCCAGGATCCCGTAAGCTTTTCTAACTGCTTTTTCAACCTGCCCTGCCACCTTCAACAATTTGTGCACATATACCCCCAGGTGTCTCTGTTCATGCACTCCCTTTAGGATTGTACCATTTAGTTTATATGTCCTCTCATTCTTTCTACCAAAATGTATAATTTCACACTTTTCTGCATTAAATTTCATCTGCCACGTGTCCGCCCATTCCACCAGCCTGTCTATGTCTTCCTGAAGTCTATCACTATCCTCCTCACTGTTCACTATACTTTCAAGTTTTGTGTCATCTGCAAATTTTGAAATTGTGCCCTGTACACCCACGTCTAAGTCATTAATATATATCAAGAAAAGCAGTGGTCCTAGTACCGACCCTTGGGGAACACCACTGTATATCTTCCTCCAGTCCGAAAAACAATCGTTCACCACTACTCTCTGTTTCCTGTCACTTAGCCAATTTTGTATCCATGCTGCTACTGTCCCTTTTATTCCATGGGCTTCAACTTTGCTAGCAAGCCTATTATGTGGCACTTTGTCGAACGCCTTTTGGAAATCCATATACACCACGTCAACCGCATTGTCCTCATCAACCCTCTCTGTTAACTCATCAAAAAACTCCATCAGGCTGGTTAAACACGATTTGCCTTTAACAAATCCGTGCTGGCTTTCCTTAATTAATCCACACTTGTCCAAGTGACTATTAATTTTGTCCATGATTATTGTTTCTAAAAGCTTCCCCAGTGCCGAAGTTAAACTGACTGGCCTGTAGTTGCTGAGTTTATCTTTACACCCTTTTTTTGATCAAGGGATGTAACATTTGTGATTCTCCAGTCCTCTGGCACCACCCCTGTTTCTAACGAGGATTGGAAGATTATGGCCAGTACCTCCGTGATTTCTTCCTTCACTTCCCTCAGCATCCTAAGATGCATCCCAGCTGCTCCTGGTGACTTATCTACTTTAAGTACAGCCAGTCTTTCTAGTACCTCCTCTTTATCAATTCTTATCCCAGCCAGTATCTCCACTACCTCCTCCTTTACTATGTTTATGGCAGCATCCTCTTCCTTGGTGAAGACAGATGCAAAGTACTCATTTAGTACCTCAGCCATACCCTCTGCCTCCATATGTAGGTCTCCTTTTTGGTCCCTAATTGGCCCCACCCCTCCTCTTACTACCTGTTTACTATTTATATGCCTATAGAAGGCTTTTGGATTACCTTTTTTGTTAGCCGCCAATCTATTCTCATACCCTCTCTTTGCCCCTCTTATTTTCTTTTTCACTTCTCCTCTGAACTTTCTATATTTAGCCTGATTTTCAGATGTATTCTCGATCTGACATCTGTCATACGCGCTCTTTTTCTGGAGGTGAAATTGGACATTGGCGGTGAAGGCGAAACAGGCGTTATCATATCAGTTGCCCATTATACGCCCTGCCTGAAATTCCATTGACTTCAATAGAACTGAATATCAAGCGGGGCGTATAACAGGCGCCCAATGTGATGCCACCCGCTTAGCACTGCCACCCAAGATGAATTTCTACCCCAATAAGTCGCAGCAACCCAGAGCCAGGGAAGTGTATAAATACAGCCACGGTCCCGTTCCTGATGGTTGTCCATTAACCCCATTGGAAAGTGTGCATGAATGGACTTTGGGTGAGCATAGCATTGGGCTTAGTTGTGTTGCTTCCCCGGGTTCACATTTGATGAATGCACACTCGGGGTGAGGTATGGGGTGTCCTCCCATCACCTGTGGACATGTCTCTCAGCAAAAAGTCTGCACCCTCAGGAGTGATGGGGAGCAAATGTAGAGGGGAAAACCCTGGAGGTTGTCTATAGAAAGAAGATACCTGCTATCATTTGGATACTTCAATTCAGGCAAGGGGACACTGGCTCACTAAGCATGTCAAAACACTCTATGGTATATCTTACAAATTTGTGCATCTGAAATCCTGATAGCTGCTCCCAACGGGAATAGCTCCCCACTGCCCAAATTTGTTAAAGTTGCCCTACTGTGTCCACTTGTGCAGTCAGGACAAAGACCCGTACCTGGTCCAGTTGTAATACTGATGCACAGAATTCCGGTAGATCAGATCATTTCCCATTCACACCCATTACATTTAATTCCGGATCCAACCATCACACTTAAACACAAACGCCTGGAAGCTCTGCAGGGTCTCCCGATCTCTCGGCTGTTTACATCGTTTCTCCTGCCGAAGTTAATTTGGGAGATCGGAAAACTCAGCAGAAATTCTACTCCAAAACTTTCATCGAGGCAATTTACTGCTTGGTGTACTGGGTATAATTAGCCCGAGCTTAGCTGGGAGTGAGTGAGTGAGTTACAAATTGTAACCTTGATGCGTTTGTGTAAAATGTAATATTATTGCTAGGGTCTTCTCTTGGTCCTCCTGACACTAGACTGCTGACAGTGATTAAATAGTTCATGGTACTGCGATTTGCAAAGTAACTATTTTTAGCAGCAGGTTCAAGGAACACGGATCTAAGCATAATCCTGATTCAGGCAAAACACTACATGGCAGGATTCAGTTGGATTATGTTTGTACAGACTCAAAGGGAAAAGGGAATTCAACAGAACATAAGAATTAGGAGCAGGAGTCGGCCATACGGCCCTTCGAGCCTGCACAGCCATTCAATAAGATCCTGGCTGATTTTCGACCTCAACTCCACTTTCCCGCCTGATCTCCATATCCCTTGATTTCCCGTGAGTCCAAAAATCTATCGATCTCAGCCCTGAATATACTCATCGACTCAGCACCCACAGCCCTCTGGGGCAAAGAATTCCAAAGATTCACAACCCTCTGAGTGAAGAAATTCCTCCACATCTCAAGCCTTCAACTGCTGGCCCCTTATCCTGAGACTATGCCCCCTTAGTTCTAGACACTCCAGCCAGGGGAAACAACCTCTCAGCATCTACCCTGTCAATCCCCCTCAGAATCTTATATGTTTCAATGAGATCACCTCTAATTCTTCTAAACTAAAATTCTGATTCATAAGGGCTTTGGACCTGGGTTTAGACCTCCCTATATAACCCAAATCCATCCTGTTCTTTTATATGCGAATGCTCTTCTAGCACTCATCTTATACTATTGGACAGGCTACAACAACAACTTGCATTTATATAATGCCTTTAATGTGGCAAAACGTCTAAAATCAGTCAAAATTGACACCGAGCCAAAGACAGAGATATTAGGATGGGTGACTATAAGCTTGGTCAAATAGGTAGGTTTTATAGAGTATCTTATAGGAGGAGAGTGAGGCGGAGAGCTTTAGTGAGTAAATTCTAGAGCTTAGGGCCCAGATGGCTGAAGGCACAGCCACCTGTGGCAGGGTGACAGGAGTGGGGGATGCACAAGAGACCAGAGTTGGAGGAACGCAGAGTTTTCGGGGGGTTCTAGGGCTGGAGGAGATTACAGAGACAGGGAGGGGCGAGATCACAGAGGCATTTGAACACGAGGATGAGAATTTAAATATCGAGTCAATGCTGGACCAGGAGCCAGTGTAGGTCAATGAGCACAGGGGTGATGGGTGAGTGGGACTTGATGCGGGTTCGGAAACGAGCAGCAGAATTTTGGATGAGCTAGAAAAGCTTGGTGTTTGACTGACGATCCTTCTCTCTCCTTTAACCTCTGACCTCTCTCTCCACTCTAACCCTTCTTGTCTTTTTCTATCGTGTGCCCTGAGGAATTGCCGGTTTTCAGCATGCACAGCGCATGCGCTGAAAACCGGCATTTCCTGTCCTCTGACCCAAGGGGTTAAGAGGCTGAACGCGTGCGCGGTATCGGGCAGCGCGTGCGACTTGGATTTCCTCTATTTTCAGAGAGTTGCGCGTGTGTAAAGGCCTCCGGTATTTACGCATTGAAAAACCACACGTAAGTACTTAGTTTTACAGGTAAGTGGTCTATTATACAATTGAGAATTTTTTTTCCCACAGGTTTGTTATTTTTAAAGAATTTACAGTAAGGTAAGTTTAGTTTTAGCCCCGATTTTTTATATAATTTTTTTTTTTTAATTTAAAAATTATTGTTTAAAATAGTTTTTCAGAGTTCTTTATGGTTCAATTAAATAGTGCAATTGTAGGAACGGAGGTTCCTAGCTGAATAAAGTATTTGACTCGATGAATCAAATCAACAGGTTTTAATGAACAACGAAGTTAGCAGGGAAACTACAGGAGAAACGGTATAGAGGTCTACACAGCTTGCTGGGCACTCGACGACTACTGGAAGATTCTGGAAGCTGACGTCATGACGTCATGACGTTCTTCGCGCCACTGGTGGTCACGTGAGGGGCGTCATGACGTCATCACGTGGAGTGCAGGAAAACACAATACAGTACAGTTAACAGGCAGTTTAAAGGTGCAGTCCGCGGTTGCACTATACTGTAGTTAAAGGGATTATTACCAATTGTTCTGAGACCCTTGGTGGCTCCGCCACAGGTGCCCCCCCAGAATCCACTTTAACAGACATTGTCAACCGAGTAGGAGGCTTAATGATCCTGGCCGAACGGCGATGTAACTCAGGCAGCGGAAACGGGGCGTTATTCGAAGAACCAGTGTCGGATTGCGACCGAAGCGGCGTCTTGGGCGAGGCAGAAACGGTAGTCAGAGGTGCGGGCGCGTCGGAGGCCGAATCGGGCTGTTCGACAGTGGGTGGATGCACAGCTGGTCTGGTGGCTAACGGCGGTCGGCCACGGCGGGGCGGTTGGGCAGCCACGACAGGCTCAGTCCGATCCAGATGGGCTGGTTTGAGCCGGTCGACCGAAACAGTATCAGACTTGCCACCGACTTCGACTGTGAAGAACTTATCACCTGAGGAGATGACACGAAAAGGTCCGGTATACGGCGGCTTGAGGGGGTCTCTGTGACCGTCTTGTCGAATAAAGACATAGTCCAAACTCATGAGCTCAGTCGGAATGTGAGGCCTCTGCAGGTCATGCTGCGAGGTTGGGACGGGCCTGAAATTCCTGGCCGCCTCCTGATGAAGTAGGAGCTGTTGAGCGGCAGACCATGGTTCGGTGTGCGGAGGGAGGAAGTCACCTGGCACTCTGAGTGTCTGGTCATAAACCAGCTCAGCTGATGAAGACTGGAGATCCTCTTTTGGTGCTGTCCGGAGGCCTAGCATCACCCATGGGAGCCTATCCACCCAGTGGGGTCCTCTCAGGCTGGCACGGAGGGACGCTTTGAGGGACCGATGAAACCTTTCGCACAGACCATTCGCCTGCGGATGGTACGCGGTGGTACGGTGCAGCTTGGTGCCCAGGCCTTGCGCCACTGCGTTCCACAGCTCTGAGGTGAATTGCGGACTGCGGTCCGAGGAGATGCCCGATGGCACCCCAAAACGAGCTACCCACAACGAAAGAAACGCCCTGGCTACGTCTGCTGCGGTGGTGGCAGCCTAGGGAATCGCCTCTGGCCACCTGGTGGTCCGGTCTACGACTGTCAGGAGGTGTGTGAATCCACGTGACTCGGGAAGGGGGCCCACTAAATCCACGTGAACGTGGTCGAAACGGCACTCAGGCACCGGGATGTCTGCCAGCGGGGCCTTGACGTGACGGTGGACTTTGGCCTTTTGGTAATCGACGCAATTGTTTGTCCAGTCCCGGACGTCCATATGCATGCCTTTCCAAACGAATTTGCGAGACAGTAGCCATTGAGAAGCCTGCATCCCCGGGTGAGATAACCCGTGGATTGCCTGGAATACCTTCTTGCGCCATTCGACCGGCACAATTGGCCGGGGCACTCCCATGGATGTGTCGCACAAGAGCGTGGTTCCTGCCTCTTGAAACGGCACGTCAGCAACCTGCCAACTGGAAGGCGTGGTCCGTGTGGTAAACCACTGTTATCGTTCACAACCGTTCACTATTGTTTACACTGTTGTTATCACTACACAAGGTTACCTCTTGCCACGCACGCTGTTATACCTAGGCATACCTCAGCTGACTCCGCCCATGGCTCCGCCTGCTTGCCCAGATATAAAGGTGACCGCTTGGCTAGTATTCTTCCTTGTTGGAACCGATCACCCACGAGGGTGGGCTCTGTTATTTAGCCAATAAAAACCTATAGTTACTATCTTAACTCGTCGCTTTTCATGGAATGAATTGATAGGTATATCAATTTTATTGGGTCCGAAACGCTTGTACCTCTGGGTCTGCTAGTTGATCTCCTGCCAGTCCGATGAAATCGATGCCCAGGTGGACTGCCTGGACTGGAACTCGGGAAAGGCAATCTGCCACGAGATTATCCTTGCCTGACACGTGCCGCAGATCCGTCGTGAATTCGGATATGAACGTGAGGTGGCGTTGCTGCCGAGCTGACCGAGGCTCTGCCGCTTTGGCCATGGCGAAGGTGAGCGGCTTGTGGTCCACGAAATCAGTGAACGGGCGGCCTTCTAGGAGGAAACGGAAATGCCTGATGGCCAAAAACAGGGCTAGCAGCTCTCTGTCAAAAGTGCTATATTTTCGCTCGTTCTTGCACAGTTGGCGGCTGAAAAAGGCTAACGGCTGCCAACCCCCGTCGACCCATTGCTCTTGAACTGCTCCGATGGCGTAGTCAGAGGCATCCGTAGTGAGGGCAACCGTCGCGCCCGGCAGTGGGTGTGCCAGCATAGTTGCGTCTGCCAACGCCGCCTTGGTATCGCGGAACGCCTGGTCCATTTGCAGTGTCCAAATGAGAACATCCTTGCCCGCCTTTCCCTTTAGTGCTTCGTACAGAGGTTGCATTAACCGGGCCGCTTTGGGGATGAAACGATGATAAAAATTTACCATCCCCAAGAACTCTTGTAGGGATTTGACTGTGCGAAGCTGCGGGAATGCGGTAACTGCCTCTACCTTGGTGGCTAGTGGGACGGCACCTTCTGGGGTAATCCTGTGTCCCAGGAAATCAATGCAGGATACTCCGAACGTGCATTTGGCCGGATTGACAATAAGGCCGTGTTGGCTGAGTCGAGCGAACAGTGTACGTAAATGGGTCATGTGAGCTGTCGCATCCTTACTGGCTATTAGGATGTCATCCAAATAGACAAAAATGAAGGGCAGGTCCCGTAATACAGAGTCCATCAAACGCTGGAATGCTTGAGCTGCATTTTTCAGTCCGAATGGCATGCGGAGGAACTCAAAAAGGCCGAACGGAGTGATGACTGCTGTTTTGGGGACATCTGGAGGGTGCACCGGGACTTGGTGATATCCACGAACGAGATCCACTTTAGAAAATATAGCGTTTCCAGCCAGATGAGCCGAAAAGTCTTGGATGTGGGGAATCGGGTACCTGTCCGGTGTCGTGGCGTCATTTAAGCGTCTGTAATCCCCGCAAGGTCGCCATCCGCCGCCTGGTTTGGGTACTATGTGCAGTGGGGAAGACCAAGGGCTGTCTGAACGCCGGATGATCCCAAGGCGCGCCGTGATCTGGAACTCATCCTTTGCGGCTGCCAGCTTGCCGGCTTCTAATCACCGCGCCCGAGCGTAAACTGGTGCTCCGGTCGTGGAGATATGGTGCTCCACCCCGTGCCGAGTGGTTGTAGCCGAAAACGTGGGCCTGGTGAGCTCCGGGAATTCGCCGAGCAGGCGTGTGAAACTGTCTTGCGACGGAACCGCGCAGGCCACCGACCAGGACACGGCGGTGCTGCGGTGGCAGGGCACTGTGTGGAAAGTGGACGCATTAATGAGTCGGCAGTGTTGGGCGTCGACTAGCAGACTGTTGGCGCAGAAAAAATCAGCCCCCAGGATGGCCTGTGAGACCTTGGCTGTAATAAAGTTGCAGACAAAACGTTGACCGGCGAAGGTTAGGTTTACCGTTCGTTTCCCGAACGTACGCATGGCAGCGCCATTAACTGCTACGAGGGAAGGTCCGTGGCTGCCGGATAGTAGGTCCAGCTTTGAAGCTGGGAGGATGCTGCACTGTGAACCAGTGTCACACAGGAATCGGCCGCCCGTGATGGAATCCGTAACATAAATGAGTTTGCCCGCTGAGCCCGCCGCCATAGCTAACTTGCTCTGGTTTTTAGGCCTTGTCATCCGTCCGTGCGGACGCGGGCTTGTTGGAGTTTTTTTTTGTATTCTTGAGGGAAACTGCAAGGAGGCCGGCAGCATCGAGCTTTGGCGCCAAAACGGGCGTGGTACGCGCACCATCCTGCCGGGGGCGGGCTGGTTTTCTCTCGCATGGGGGAAAAGCGCCTCGCGGCTGCACCGCATTGCTGAGTGACAGTAAAAATCTTGTCTGCCTCTGCAGTGAGTTCAGCACCGTCTGTGATGGCTGAGTTGGCCAATGCCGCCTGAACCGGTTCGGGTAGCTGGCAGAGGAAAAGCTCACGGAATAAAAAGCATTGGGGTTCCGCGCCCAACAGAGTGAGCATTTGGCTCATCAGCTCTGATGGTTTTGAGTCTCCGAGGCCGGGCATGGAAATAAGCTTGCGTGCCCGCTCCGACTTGTTAAGATCAAATACCTGTAGCAAACGGGCTTTAAGCGCTTCGCACTTGCCCTCCTCCGGTGGGCTTCCAAGGATGCTGATGACCCGCGAGGCCGTGGCACTGTCAAGAGCGGCAACCACGTAATAATAACGGGTCGCATCCGCTGAGACCTCTCGGAGAGCGAGCTGTGCTTCTGCCTGGAAAAACCATGCTGCTGGCTGCTGTTCCCAGAACTGCGGCAGTTTAAGGGCGACGGCGTTCGTGTTCATCCTCGACGAAAGTTGTCCGACGAGATCGGGGTCACCAATGTAGGAACGGAGGTTCCTAGCTGAATAAAGTATTCGACTCGATGAATCAAATCAACAGGTTTTAATGAACAACGAAGTTAGCAGGGAAACTACAGGAGAAACGGTATAGAGGTCTATACAGCTTGCTGGGCACTCGACGACTACTGGAAAATTCTGGAAGCTGACGTCATGACGTCATCACGTTCTTCGCGCCACTGGTGGTCACGTGAGGGGCGTCATGACGTCATCACGTGGAGTGCAGGAAAACACAATACAGTACAGTTAACAGGCAGTTTAAAGGTGCAGTCCGCGGTTGCACTATACTGTAGTTAAAGGGATTATTACCAATTGTTCTGAGACCCTTGGTGGCTCCGCCACACAATGTTTTTTTAAATTTTCTTTCAGGTTTAAGTAGTGTTTTGGGGCCAGGAGTTTTCATGAGTTTGACAGCTCTTACTGTCAGGTGATCCCAGCTGGCTCATCGCACTAAGTACGCCGCTGGGTCACGCACGCACAGCGCGGCAGGACCTCAAGCGGGCCAGTGAGAGGAAATCCAATGCGGGCCAGAATTAAAATGTCAGCGCGCCGGATAAGTGAACATCGGGGGCTTGCACGCGCGGCAAGCTCCCGATCCTAATTTCAGGGCCAACAGCTTCACGTTCAGCAGCTTACGAGCGCCACCTAACTCAATATTTTACCCAAACTGTGGAACTCTTTAGCTCCCTTAGTCTTCCTTCCCTCTTACAATCCAGAGGAATTTTGGACGCAAGCTTGACATTACCTTACATCTTCTCTCTTACTGACAATGTCCTCCACTGCTAGACTCGGCTCTTCAACTAAGGGTCTCAAACTGGCCCCAGGTATTTTTTTCTCCTCTTTTTTCTGCCTTCCCCAGTCGTTAGCATTACTAGCAGTTGGGAGGACAGCTCACAAGGTTGCACTGTCTCATGGACAGGGTGAGTATAATGGACCTTTTTGTGTGCTCGTATGTTTTCATAGGATATACTGTACAAATGGGAGGTGGGGGCAGGTTCCTTAGGCGATAGTGTAAAATGGGCCATATCAGATCAACCGAATGTTATACACTGCTCCTGATTTTTCTTTCCATTGACTTCATGGAAGCAAAAATTGGGAGAGGTGTAAAATGGGTGGCCAATTCAATATGGCCCCTTTTACACTCTCTCCAAACGTTAAAGTGACCGCACCTGTAGTGAAATAGATTTGACTGGGTAACACAAACACTATTTTGCCTTTTGTGCATTCTTACAATACTCAAAACATTTGGTCGAGCAGAAAGAGTTTTTACTGTCCTCTGATAATGAGGTTTGGACTCTGTCTTTGTGTAAGTTGGACGTTAGGTGAGAATAAAAATAGAGACACATTATGGTCTTCAATGCTTGTGTTTAGGAAGTTTTCAACAGCAAGAAACAAACTGCTTCTAGGTTCCTCTTGTTTTAAGTCTGCTCCTAAATGCTGATTAATAGAACCTCTAAAGTTAAATATTCCCGCACTAGAATCGTGAGGGGAAGTTCACTCTAAGCACCTTCAGCTGTTCCACATTTGTAGCCCATTAGTCCTGCATGACTGTGGAACACAGTTACTTCACACCAAAGCTGTCCAGGAGCTGCGTTTAATCACTCTCAGTCCCAAGAAATCTGTGTGGAATCCCAGAGGCCAGGCTTCCCACACTGCTTTCCCTCCTGCCGAACTCTCTCCCAGAGAGTGCCATCACCTGCAACTCTGCTCTGGAATGCAGGCATTCCAACAATTGCTGGGCGAGCCCTGCTC
The DNA here is from genome assembly GCF_052327205.1 of Somniosus microcephalus. Classification (NCBI taxonomy): domain Eukaryota; kingdom Metazoa; phylum Chordata; class Chondrichthyes; order Squaliformes; family Somniosidae; genus Somniosus; species Somniosus microcephalus. Next base: position 12,172,881 of record NC_141013.1, read on the forward strand.
AAGAATTCACTGGTCTTTGGGGCCCAGTGACTCCCCACTGTAAGTTCCACCAATTTTTCCTGTTTTCCAGAAGCCACCAGGATTTATGAGACACCTGGGGGTAGATTTTGACTTGTGGCGGCCGACCGGGGAACAACAACACCGAGCCACATAAAGACATATTAGGACAAATGACCTAAAAGCTTGGCCAAAGAGATAAGTTTTAAGGAGCGAATTAAAGGAGGCGAGAGAGGTACAGAGACGGAGAGGTTTAGGGAGGGAATTCCAGACCTTAGGGTCTAGGCAGCTGAAGGCACGGCCGCCAATGGTGGAGCAATGAAAATTGGGGATGCGCAAGAGGCCAGAAATGGAGGAGCGCGGAGATCTCGGAGGGTTGTAGGGCTGGAGGAGGTAACAGAGATAGGGAGGGGTCAGGCCATGGAGGAATTTGAAAACAAGGATGAGAATTTTAAAATTAAGGTGTTGCCAGACTGGGAGCCAATGTAGGTCAACGAGCACGGGGGTGATGGGTGAACGGGACTTGGTTCAAGTTAGGAGACAGGTAGCAGAGTTTTGGATGAGCTCAAGTTTACGGAGGGTGGAAGATGGGCGGCTTGCCAGGAGAACATTGGAATAGTCTTCTGCTGGTAATTGCGTGTATGTGGACATCTGGTAGGGACAGGACCAGGTTCAGCAGCAGTGCTCCCTCCTCCACATGCTTGAATACCCTGCGGACCCTTCTATATAGGCTCTTGGATAAAGAATGGTCACTTGGGCAAGGGATGCTGGTACCCTAGCATGAGTTGCTGCCTTGAGGAGAAGAGCAGAGAGAAACAGATAAATTAATTCTTCTTCTGAGGAATTCACATTATTGAGGTTTAAGCAGAGTATAATGGAGACTCTCTTAGGACCCGGGAAGAGAGCTATTAAAGTAAAAAATCTTTAATAACTAGTCTTCATCCTAAACACCAAGCATATGTACACCATGGAGGGTTGTGAACATTGGTTTGAATGTGAGAAGGAACTGGGTAGTACACAAATCTCCTGCATGTTAACTTTCAATGATTCATGTACAAGGACACCCAGGTCCCTCTGAACACCAACATTTCCCGATATACTAGCATGGATTGAGGATTGGTTAACGGACAGAAAACAGAGAGGGTGGAAGGTCATTTTCTGGTTCCTGGCATGGAGGGATTGCCCCATGAGGAGAGATTGAGTAGACTAGGCCTATATTCCCTAGAGTTTAGAAGAATGAGAGGTGATCTCATTGAAACATACAAAATTTTTACAGGTCATTTTTGGGTTGGCAGGCTCTAACTAGTGGGGTACCGCAAGGATCAGTGCTTGGGCCTCAGTTATTCACAATCTATATCAATGATTTGGATGAGGGGACCAAATGTAATATATCCAAGTTTGCTGATGACACAAAGCTAGGTGAGGATGTAAGTTGGGAGGAGGATGCAAAGAGGCTTCAAGGGGATATAGACAGGCTAAGTGAGTGGGCAAGTGCATGGCAAATGGAATATAATGTGGAGAAATGTGAAGTTTTCCACTTTGGTAGGAAAAATAGAAAAGCAGAGTATTTTTAAATGGTGAGAGATTGGGAAATGTTAGTGTTCAGAGGGACCCAGGGTGTCCTTATACATGATTCACTGAAAGTTAACATACAGGTACAGCAAGCAATTAGGAAAGCAAATGGTATGTTGGCATTTAATAAAAGAGGATTTGAGTATAAGAGTAAAGGCATCTTACTGCAATTATATAGGGCTCTGGTGAGACCACACCTGGAGTACTGTGTACAATTTTGGTCTCCTTACCTAAGGAAGGATATACTTGCCACAGAGGGAGTGCAATGAAGGTTCACCAGACTGGTTCCTGGGATGGAGGGATTGCCCCATGAGGAGAGATTGAGTAGACTAGGCCTATATTCCCTAGAGTTTAGAAGAATGAGAGGTGATCTCATTGAAACACAGTCCAGAACCAGGGGTCATAGTCTCAGAATAAGGGGTCGGCCATTTAGGACTGAGATGAGGAGAAATTTCTTCACTCAGAGGGTGGTGAATCTTTGGAATTCTCTACCCCAGAGGGCTGTGGAGGCTCAGTCATTGAGTATATTCAAGACAGAGATCGATAGATTTTTGGATATCAAGGGAATCAAGGGATATGGCGATAGGGCCGGTGAATGGAGTTGAGGTAGAAGATCAGTCATGATCTTATTGAATGGTGGAGTAGACTCGAGGGGCCGAATGGCCGACTCCTGCTCCTATTTCTTATGTTCTTATGTTCTATCAACGTCAACAACCAGTGTCACAAGGCTATAGCTAAAGCAAACAGAGTGCTGGGATGTGTCGCCAGGACGATCAAAAATAAAACAAAAAATACTATGCTATCGTTTGAACAATACCTTGGTTAGGCCTCATCTAAAACATTGCAACCAGTTTGGTCGCCTCACTTGGTGGATGATATAGAGGCCCCGGAAAAGGTTCAGCAGAGGGTCGCTAGGCTAACACCTAGTTTAAAGATCTTTGGTTACTACAATAAGCTAGGAGATCTGGAGCATTTTAGTCTAGAGCACATAATCTAGATTAGCACGCGAGTGTTGAGGGGGTGCTGCATTGTTGGAAATGACGTTTCTCGGATGAGACATTAAACCGAGGAACGATCTGTCTGTTTAGGTGGCATTAAAGATCCCATGTTTGAAGACCAGGCCTCAAACCTGGCACTAAGCTTATGGTCTAGAGAGCAGTAGTAATACCCGCCCTGCTGTATGGCTCAGAGACATGGACCATGTACAGCAGGCACCTCAAAGCACTGGAGAGGTACCACCAACGCTGCCTCCGCAAGATCCTGCAAATCCATTGGCAGGATAGGCGCACCAACGCCAGTGTTCTCGCTCAGGCCAACATCCCCAGCATCGAAGCTTTGACCACGCTCGATCAGCTCCGATGGACGGGCCACATTGTCCGCATGCCCGATACGAGACTCTCAAAACAAGCGCTCTACTCGGAGCTCCGGCACGGCAAGAGAGCCCCAGGTGGGCAGAGGAAATGCTTCAAGGACACCCTCAAAGCTTCCTTGAAAAAGTGCAACATCCCCACCGACACCTGGGAATCTCTGGCCCAAGACCGCACAAAGTGGAGAAGAACCATCCGGGAAGGCGCCGAACACCTCGAGTCTCTTCGTCGGGAGCAAGCGGAAACCAAGCGCAGGCAGCGCAAGGAGCGCACGTCAACCCAAGCACCCCACCCACCCGCCCCTTCAACCACCGTCTGCTCCACCTGTGACAGAGACTGTAGGTCCCGCATTGGACTCATCAGTCACCTGAGAACTCATTTTTAATGTGGAAGCAAATCATCCTCAGTTCTGAGGGACTGCCTAAGAGAAGAGAAGAGAGAAAGATCCCATGGCACTATTCGAGGAGGAGCAGGGATGTTCTCCCAGCTCCCTGGCCCACATTTATCTCTCAACCAACATCACCAAAAAACAGATTAACCGGTCATTCATCTCATTGATGTTTCTGACTGCCGCGTTTGCCTATGTAACAAGAGTGACTACGTTGCTAAAGTGTTTCATTGGCTGTGAAGCACTTTGGGACATTCTAAGGGGCATGAAAGGCGCTATCTAAATGCAAGTTCTTTCTTCCGTGGAAGCACCACAAAGGCTGCTGAGTTTACCTGTTATTACCCTTCATTGTGTGTGAAATGCTTTCTGATGTTTCAAAGAGCTGTGATAAGGAGCTATATCAATGTTTGCCTTTCTTTACTTACATATAAATAACCGTTCTCCGAGTGGCAATTTTTTTTTAACGAGGTTGCCACAGATATTTTATTCTAATTATACCCAGCTCTCATTATAAACATACTGTCAGGCTTCATTTTATTCTCCGCTTGTCTGACTTAACATTTATTGATGTACTGAATTTATTGAACGATACTTTCCACTCTGAAAATGTGCCATTTATAATTAAGCTGACTAATTTAATTTTCAAATTTAGCCGCTTGATATTGTCTGGAGTATTTTCGAAACATGATTATACCGACTGAAATGGATCGCGTGAGCTCTGAACTCATTAAGTTATAGAACCATTTTATCCCCTTCCCCCGCACCCCCACCACCCCCCGTCGATGCCTCTGTTGATAAATGCGCTGCTACTGAGCTGTATGGACATGAAGATCCCAGGTGCTATCTGTGCTGAACTTAGCTGAAAACAATCCCCCCCCCCCAGCAAATTCCCACTGCAGATCATTATCCAGCTACTCATGCTGGGACCTGTGTGTGTGTTGATGTTAGGTGGGGACAGAATTGGGCTGGGTCTGTGATACTGCAACAAAACAGATTTTTTTGGGATCGCTGTTATTGTAATGCACACATGTTAACCAGTCCTAAAATTAGTCTTGATATTGCCCAAGACCCTTTATGGTGTCAGCCATGGCTCAGTTGGTAGCACACTCAACTTCTGCATTAGAAGGTTGTCAGGTTCAAGTCCCATTCCAGCAACTTTGAACACAAAATCTAGGCTGACACTCCAGTGCAGTACTGAGGGTCCTTTCAGATGAGTTTTTAAAAATATTATATAATTATACAGCACAGAAGGAGGTCATTCGGCCCATCGTGCCTGTGCCGGCTCTTTGGCAGAGATACCCCATTAATCTCAGTCCCTTGCTATTGCCCCAGAGCCCTGTAAATGTTTCCCTTGAAGTATTTATCCAGTTCTCTTTTGAAAGTTACTGCTGAATCTGCTTCCACCGCCCCCTCAGACAGCACACTCCAGACCACAACAACTCGCCGTGCAAAAAAAACAATGTCGCCTCCGGTTCCTCCTGGACGCGGGCCGGCCGTCGCCGGTCCCCAGGACGAGGCAAGTCCAATTCTGTGACTGTGGCCAGTTTTGTTTGGATAGGGTTTTGACTAGAACATCATACCTGCCTCGCAAAGGGCAATGAAGCAGGGGAGGTTGTAACATAGAAACATAGAAGATAGGAGCAGGAGTAGGCCATGGTTCGAATCCGGCCTCGGGTGACTGTCTGTGTGGAGTTTGCACATTCTCCCCGTGTTTGCGTGGGTTTTCTCCGGGTGCTCCGGTTTCCTCCCACAGTCCAAAGATGTGCGGGTTAGGTTGATTGGCTATGATAAATTGACCCTTAGTGTTAGGGGGATTAAATACATGGGGTTACGGGGATAGGGTGGGATATGTGTTGGTGTAGGGGTTACGGGGATCGGGTGGGATATGTGTCGGTGCAGGTTCGATGGGCCGAAATGGCCTCTATCTGCACTGTGGGGTTTCTGTGATTTCTGTGATTTCTGTGATTTCTGTGATTTGGCCCCTCGAGCCTGTTCTGCCATTTAATGAGATCATGGCTGATCATCCAAATTCAGTACACTGTCCCCGCTTTCTCCCCATATCCCTTGATCCCTTTAGCCTTAAGAAATATATCTAACTCCTTCTTGAATATATTTAATGAATTGGCCTCAACTGCCTTCTGTGGTAGAGAATTCCACAGGTTCACCACTCTCTGGGTGAAGAAATTCCTCCTCATCTCAGTCCTAAATGGCTTACCCCTTAACCTGTTAAACCGAGGCTCTGTCTGCTCTCTCAGGTGGACATAAAAGATCCCATGGCACTATTTCGAAGGAGAGCAGGGGAGTTCTCCCCGGTGTCCTGGCGAATATTTATCCCTCAATCAACATCACAAAAACAGATTATTATCTGGTCATTATCACATTGCTGTTTGTGGGAGATTGCTGTGTGCAAATTGGCTGCCACCTTTCCTACCTTACAACAGTGACTGCACTTCATTGGCTGTAAAGTGCATTAGGCTGTGCTGAGGTCATGAAAGGCGCTATATAAATGCAAGTTCTTTCTTTCTGTGTGCAAGTGGCGTTGACTCCCAGCGCCAGGGTCTCAATAAGTCGGCTGCAACCTGGAAGTAAACCGCTGGATTTGCCAAGGCTGTTGGCCGAGAAGACTCACTTGTTCAGGAATTAGTGCCGTATAAGGGCTAATTTTACAAATGATTCTACTGCAGGGACCCTGTCCTCGCTATGCCTTGCTTGTCCACAATTGGGTAAATTTTTCCTGTTGCCCACTCCTGTTGTATGCAGCTCTGTAGGAGTGTTATATCCAAATATAAATATATATGTAAAATCTACTCTATTGTAGCTAACCTATGAAAACAATGCTTCGCCGCCACAGGATTAATTAAGACGGAAGTCCTGCTGTTCATAAACTGTCAAACTTCAAGTCGAGGATATAATTAAGGGCTGTGTGATTACAGTTAAGCAGCATTACTGTACGTTATTAGTCCTAAATGGGTTAGCGCTCTCTGAAGGAAACACAATTTGTCAACAAAGCTGTTAATGCAATTACCTCGGTGCCTGTACCTAATGGCTGATGAATAATTTGCTTTGAACACAAAAACATTGGACTAAATTTGTCATTTATGCTAATGATAACGAATTGGATTGCATCCCTGTATCTCAGCTTGCTGCAGCACGGAGATTTGGAAAATCAGATCCTGGGCTCAAACTGTGAAGGACAAAATGGCCGATCTAAGCCTAAACAATGACAGCCGGTGGTAATATTAGTGGACAAATGCTAACATTCAGAGGACATTCCTCTGTCTGCTATTTTAACTGGGTTAACGGCTCTGCCAAAATAGCAGACACAGACCTGTTCAGTGTCCATCTGCTCTGCAACAGTCATTTCTGAATCTCTTGTGATTTGCCTTTAAACCACCTTCTGTCGCTTCAAGAATAAAAACAGAGAATGCTGGAAAATACTCAGTGGGTCAGGCAGCATCTGTGGGGAGGGAAACAGAGTTAACAACGCTTCAGGTCGGTGACCCTTCGTCAGAACTGGAAAAAGTTAGAGGTATAGCAGATTTTTAAACAAGTGCGGGGGGCAGGGAAAGGGGGGAGGGGAGGAAAGAACAAAAGGGAAGGTCTGTGATAGGGTGGAAGGCAGGAGAGATTAAAAGACAAAAAGGGATGATGGTGCGAGGCAAAAGGAGATGGTAATGGGACAAGTAAAGAAACAAAAAGATGGGTCGAGAAGAGATGTAGATGGGAATGGCAGAATCATCGACAGCTGCCATCTGAAAAAATGGGGGCAGAGGTTATGGTCTGAAATTGTTGAACTCGATGTTGCTTTTGTTCCATTTCTTCAAGCTGTTTTTCCCGTGAAGAAAGCAAATGGACAGAGCTTGCCATTATGTATTATCTGATTATGTCTCAGAAACGTCTTACACCACTTCACAGTGAATGGTTTGAAGTGCAATGACTATTATTATGTAGGCAAACATGGTGACCATTTTGGACAGGATAAGATTCAAAAATAACAGTGAGGTGAATGACCAGTTGTTCTACTTTTGCTCAGATTGGTTGAGGGAAGAATGTTGGCCATGGTATTGGAAGAACTAATTGCTCTTCTCTAAGACATTGCATAGGATTCACTTGAACTACCAGGACAGTTCAGCTTACTGTCTCATCCGAAGGATGGCACCTCTGACAATGCAGCACTTCCTCAGTACTGTACGGGAGTGTCAGCCTAGTCCATGTCCTCAAGTCCTGGAGTGAGACTAGGACCCACAACCTTCTGATACAGAAGATCACGTTGCAACCATATGGAAGTTTTAACTCATCCTCGACCTCTACCACCTAGAAGGACAAGGGCAGCAGGTGCAAGGAAACACCACCATCTCCAAGTTCCCCACCAAGTCACACACCGTCCTGATTTGTAAATATATCGCTGTTTCTTCATCATCGCTGGGTCAAAGTTCTAGAACTCCCTCCCTAACAGCACTGTGGGAGCACCTTCACCACACGGACTGCAGCGGTTCAATAAGGCGGCTCACCACCACCTTCTTGAGGACAATTAGGGATGGGCAATAAATGCTGGCCTTGCCAGCGACACCCACATCCCTTGAACAAATAAAAGAAAAAAGGCAAGTTTAGATGGACGATGGGTGGAGACCCACACGCCACCATTCTATACCAACCAAAAAACATTTGAAATAAAAACAGAAAACGCTGGAAACCAAGTTAACGTTTCATATCGGTGATCCTTCATCAGAACCGATAGGTCACCGACCTGAAACATTAACTCTGTTTCTCTTTCTCCGCAGACGCTGCCTGTTTCTATTTCAGATTTCCAGCATCTTGCTTTTGAAAAGGCTGCAAATTAGGTTTGCAACTAGGCCGATGTGAAAGACTTGCATTTATATAGCACCTTTCACAACCACCAGACATCTCAAAGCACTTTACAGCCAATGAAGTACTATTTGACAGTGGAGTCACTGTTGTTATGTGGGAAACATGGCAGCCAATTTGCACACAGCAAGCTCCCACAAACAGCAATGTGATAATGGCCAGATAATCTGTTTTTGTTATGTTGGTTGAGGGATAAATATTGGCCATGACACCAGGAATAACTCCCCTGCTCTTCTTCGAAATAGCACCACAGGATCTTTTTCAGGCAGACGGGGCCTCAGTTTAACTTCTGCATCTGAAACACGGCACCTTCAACAGCATGGCACTCCCTCAGCATTGCACTGGAGTGTCAGCCTAGCTGTATGTGCTCAAGTCCCTGGAGTGGGACTTGAACCCACAAGCCTTCTTGACTTCAGAGACGAGTGTGCTACCCACTGAGCCACAGCTGACACTGATACGGCCTATGGCCCCAAAACATTCATCTTGTGAGGCAGCGGGTGTCTTTGCATGAGCTTAATCTGTTCCAGGAATCATTAAACTGCCCACAAGCATTTGGCAGGAGAAGAGGTTTAAAATTTCACTCGAGAGTCTGATAGAGGAAGTGATGCGGCACAATGGATTAGCCTATTATAAAGTGTTTGGATTGAATAGCAAGCAGTGATAAGGATACAATTTGTACTTGGACAATATGATTTTATCTGCAGTGCCTAACCGGGTTAGAACAAAGGAGCTGGGGGAATTTCCTTTGAACAGGACTGCCTGTGATGGAAGTGTTTGCTGGATTCTTTTCAAGATTCTGTGAAAGAGTGTCTTTTCAATAGTGAAGGACTCAACGCTACAAAGCGTGAGACTGATAACAGCCTCTCACCTGTAAGTTTAACACTTAACAATCCAACCAACAGATACTACGACACAGATACACGTGCGCCCTGAAATCTCCCTCCCCGCCTTCAGGTAATGGGGTACAGTTCTGAAGGCACTGATTTCCCCCCCCCCTCCCCCACGCCCCCCAGAGTAGACTTGTTAAAGTTCTTCTTGGGCAAGCCCGGCGGGGGAGTGTTGGCCGGCTATTCAACTCTGGAGGGCATCATAACCAAACTGTTGTCTTTTGGCCTGCATGGGCAGGTTGGACACTCGGCCTGTGCCAACTCCATTGTTTGCACAGCTTGAAGAAAAAGACACACCTTCAACTGGGCCCACAACCCTCTGGCCTCATTTACCTGACACCACTGCAGTTAATGTTGTTGTAAGGCAAGTGAAACAATAGGGGCTGGATTTTGTCACTGGGGCGGGCTGGGGTCGTGTAATCCGCTTTTCGTGTTAGCCACCCGATTCTAAATCGATGTGGGAGAATGATGCAATTTTAACTTAAGTGGGCAATTGAGTTCCAGCGTGTGGGAACCCATGGCCCAATTAGTTTTTTCAGTCTGAAACTCACCTCCGATGACGTCATCATTGCTGCTGCATTTAAGGTCTGCAACAAGCCTTGCTTCTTCTGCAGACTGCCAACCTTTTGGCCTTTCATGTTAGAGGGACCTGGAGGCAGAATGACCCACGAGAGAGCTAGGTCTGCTCCCAGGTTTGATGATGTTGCCCTGCAAGCTTTAGTGGAGGGAGCAAGAGCCAATAAAGAGGTGCTCTTCCCTTCTTCAGGGAGGAAGACGCCTCCCCAGCAGACCAAGGCTGTGTGGATCCAGGTGGCCCAGGAGGTCAACTCTTTGTCGATAACCCGTAGAACCTGGCTTCAGTGCAGGAAGAGATTTCATGACCTTCTGCGCACTGGAAAAGTGAGTATGAATTTCCCATCACCCTCAATCTGATCCCCATCGCCTCTCCTCACCAGCACTCAGCTTTAGCAATCTCTTCCTCCACATCCCACTTGACACTGACATCCCTGCACCCTTACCCATTCCCTCTCTCTCTCTATGGTCACATTCACCTAACTATTCGACTATGCAGCCCTCACACTCCCTATCACTGTGATGCTATGAAAACAACTGACAACACACAGGGAGGGCCCTTGGTCTTGCCACCTCACTCCATCTTTGTCTCCTTCTAAGCATCTATGCTATGGATTCTCTACACTCACTCCTTCATTCTCACTCAAACTCCACTTGTCTCCCTCATTGCAGGAAAAGAGAGCTCACAATAAGAGGGAAAGAGTGAGGACAGGAGGAGGGCCACCCTCAGTAGCCCAGCTCATTCCCTGGGAGGAGGCGGTCCTGGAGATCGTGGGAGTGGAGGACGATGCGCAAGTGGGTGACGGACAGACAGGTGCATCACAGCAAGCTGGTGACAGAATAGTTTTCCATCTCTCTCATTGACATTGCATGAGTCACTGATAATGATTCTGAAGCTCTAGCAGATGGACTTATGATCATCTGCAATATGCAATGTGCATGTAACCTTGGCATCACATCTCTGACTCTTTCCTTTACTCCCCCACAGGACCATCGCAAGCACCTGTCCCCACTAGCCAGGAGGAAGAGCCTGAGCATCCAGACTCCTCAGAGGAAGCTGCAACCTCTGAGGGTGCAGCGTCAGCAGAATTCAGCGCACCCAACACCAGCGCAGACACTCACACTTCGGTGGTACCTTCGCGAGATAGTGCAGTGTTGTCACCTGGTGTATCACAGCTCACAAGTGAGCATCAGCAGATTGTGCAGACAGGGACAGCAGTGGAGAGTCCTAGTCGGAGGGTGCAGGACTCTCCCAGCTCGGCTTAGCTGCATGTTGACCCTCTGCCTCTGGGTCCATCCACAAGATCAGCGGTGCTGGAACTCCAGGAACAGATGCAGGAGTCTCTGACAGGTTTTGTCTGCAGGGTCGCTGCGAGTGTGGAGCGAATGGAGGAGTCCATTGCGAACATGAGCAGAGCCTTTGTGGAGTCATTGGCGCATGAACGTATCACCATGGAAAGGATGGCAGCCTCCATGGAGGTGATAAGTCGCCAGAGTGCAGAAAACATGGTGAGTGTTCTGAATAGAATGACATCTCTGGAGGAGCGATGGACATCTATTGAACAGAGAAACCAGACCTTTATGAAAGTCCTTCTGAGTAGGACTGCCAGTGCAGATATGAGTCCCCATGGCCCCCCTGATGTGCAGCAAGGTGCTCTCAAGCCACTTGCAAGCGCTGAGGGGGACCTGACCCATGAGAGGGAAGTTGGTGGCAGACATCAAGGAAGTGGGGGCTCCTCTCCAAGCACTCACACTTCCATGCCACTGCAGAGCCCTCGGTCAGAGCCCCACCAGAGTCCCCACCCAATTGAGATCGGCGTCTCAACTCCTGCACAGCCGCAGGAGCAGCAGACTGTTGTTGAGCCCTCACAGGTTCACAACCCCAGAGGACACCCGCCAAAGGCGTTGAGACAGGAGCAGCAAGAAACTGAGCAAGGGGCCTCCACATCTGCTGAAGCCACTGGGGAAGCACCACGTAGGAGTACGCATAAGAGAAAGATACTGCACAAATAGTCACAAGGGTAGTCACTTGGGTGAAATTTGATGTTTAATGTTAAAAAGCCATCAGATGGTTACTGTAAATAAAAAATCTGATGGCTACTGCTGCAGTTGTGGCGTGTGTCATTTCGCTAATGGGACTTCCACATTGAGGGCTTAGAATTACTTGCAATTGTCAGTATGGTGGTCAAATTGTTAGGAATCCGCTGGTTCTTGGCCATTGTCGAAGCTCTGGTAAGAAGATGCGAGGCAAAAGAGCTTGATTGGCTAGGCTAAGCAAATCTGGCCAGGATGAGTGCATTCCTTGCATCCCGGGCAGCAATGTTCTCGCGTACTGCTGTTGCTGGTTGATGGGCCTCTGCAAGATGTTCGTTTTCGCTCTCCTCTTCCTCCTCCTCCGCCTCCTCCTCCACCTCCTCCTCCTCCTCATCTGAGGAGGATACGTAAGGAGCTTGGTCATCAGGAATCTGCAAGCCACGACGCTGTGCCATGTTGTGAAGTGCGCAGCAAACCACGATGATTCTGGAGACCCTGGCTGCTGAGTATTGCAGGGCTCCACCTGATCTATCCAGGCATCTGAAGCGCATCTTCAGCAAACCGATGGTTTGCTCGATTATGGATCTGGTGGAAATGTGGCTGGAGTTGTAGCTCTCCTCCGCTTCGTTGGATGGTCTCCTCAACGGCATCATTAGCCACGTCCTCAGGGGATAGCCCTTGTCTCCAAGTAGCCATCTGTTAAGTTGGTCTGGTGGACTGAATAGCGGAGGCACACTAGACTGGTGCAGTATGAAGGAGTCATGGCAACTGCCAGGGTACTTGGCACAAACATGCAAAATTTCCTTCTTGTGGTCACACACCAACTGAACGTTGAGGGAGTGAAAGCCCTTGCGGTTGACAAAAATACCTGGATTGCGATGGGGTGCCTTAAGGGCCACACATGTGCAGTCAACGACGCCCTGCACCCTTGGCAAGCCTGCCAGATTAGCTAATCCAACTGCACGCACTGTGACACTTGCTTGATCCTTGGTGAAATGGATATGATTGTGCGCGATGGCAAAAAGGGCATCGGTTACCTGCGTGATGCAAGTGTGTTCGGCCGCCTGGGAGATGCTGCTGATGTCTGCTGCTGATCCCTGGAATGAGCCGAAGGCAAAAAAGTTGAGTGCGGTGGTGACTTTGACAGCCACTGGTAAGGGGTGTTTACCTGGTCCTCTGGGCTCCAGGCCTTGTTGCAGCATTGCGCAGATGTCACCCACTACCTCTTGCGAAAGTCGGAGCCGCCTTTGGCACTGCTGCTCAGACATGTTGAGGTAGCTGACCCTGTGTCTGTAGACCCTGTTTGGGGGGTATCTCCTGCGCCGACGGGCTTCCATGCGCTGGCCCCTTCTGGCCTGTGCAGCTTCAGGTGGGTGAGCAGCAGCTTGGCGCTCCTGTTGGTGCTGCTGCTGTTGGTGCTGCTGTTGTTCCTGGTTCTGCTGGTGCCGCGGCTGGTCTTTGTCCTCATCTGATGTCCAGAAGGGAAGGAAATAAATGGCATCCATGCTTCTGGTATATGCCTCAGTTGAGGAAGTGCTCAGTCAAGGTGGCGAGAGGGGTTTCCCAGGAGGTCACACTGGAGATGGATGTCAGGCTCCAAACTTCCACAGCTGTGGTTATGCCTTCTCAAAGTTCCCCCAGACCTGAGACAACAAAGTCCTGCCACCTGCAAATGATGGCTGATCAAATCTCCTGTTTAATGGTGGAGCTGCAGCTAATAGTCAGCAATCCAATTGTGCTCCCGCCAGGTTTCACCGTCGTGTTTCAGAACAGGCGTGCTTCACATGGGAAAAGGGTTAAAATCACAAAGGCCTTTTAAAATGGGATAATAGAGGCAATTTAGTGCTTGTTAAGGGCCTTAAGGGCCTATCCCGCCTCTTGGAGGCGGGACGGAGACGGGAGCAGTAAACATGATTTCTTGAAAATTGCTTGGAGGTGGGATGGAGGCGGGGTTGGGCCCGCCCGCCACTTTTTGCAATTTTAACACCCCACACGCCTCCATTCCCGCCTCCATGGCCCTGGGAAATTCGAGCCCTAAATGTGAACACCAACAACAACTTGAATTTCTATAACAACAACAATTTTTTTTTATCTAGCACCTTTAATGTAGTAAAATGTCCCAAGGTGCTTCACAGGAGCGATTATCACACAAAATTTGACACCGAGCCACATAAGGAGATATTAGCACAAAGGACCAAAAGCTTGGTCAAAGAGGTAAGTTTTAAGGAGCGTCTTAAAGGAGGAAAGAGGGGTAGCGAGGCGGAGAGGTTTAGGCAGGGAATTCCAGAGCCGAGGGGCTCGGCAGCTGAAGGCACGTCCGCCAATGTTGAAGCGACTAAAATCGGGGATGCACAAGAGGCCAGAATTGTAGGAGCGCAGATATCTCTGAGGGTTGCGGGACTGGAAGAGGTTACAGAGATAGTGAGGGGTGAAGTCATGGAGCGGTTTGAAAACAAGGATGAGAATTTTAAAATCGAGGCGTTGCTCAACCGGGAGCCAATATAGGTCAGTGAGCACAGAGGTGATGGGTGAACGGGACTTGATGCGAGTTAGGATACGGGCAGCAGAGTATTGGATGAGCTTAAGTTTAGGGAGGATGGAAGATGGGAGGCCAGCCAGGAGTGCGTTGGAATAGTCAAGTCCAGAGGCAACAAAGGCAACACAAAAATCACAGTATTGGGAGGGTGAAGATCTCCTAGTTAAATGACTTTGAGACTATGCAATCACTCATGATAAAAAAATAGTTAAATACAGCTGAGGCTGACGTAAACCCGCGGAATGGGCACAGGAGAGATTAGGATTATGTGGAAGAAAAAAGCAGAATAGATAAACGAGAGAGGTAATGATAAATGGAATAAGCGAGCCTAAAGACAGTATATCAGAGATGTAAAGGACATTCATGCTAATATAATGGCATCAGCAAATCCTATTAGGCACTGTCAAACTCAGCACTATCTACATCATCCAGATTTATGTTCAGAGAATTTGCTTGGTGAGTTTTGTGCTCATGAAGGTGAAATATGTTAGTGCTGAGAAATGGAACACTTTCCCATCAAACAGTCTGTGATCAGGGACAGGTTAGATACAGAATAAAGCTCCATCTACACCTACCCATCAAGCACACTGTGCACAAAAAATCTAGGCTGGCACTCCGGTGCAGTGCTGAGGAGGTGCTGCACTGTCAGAGGTGCCGTTTTTCAGATGAGGCATTAAACCGAGGCTCCGTCTGCTCTCTCAGGTGGACGTAAAAGATCCCACGGCACTATTCTGAAGAAGAACAGGGGAGTTATCCCCGGTGTCCTGGCTAATATTTATCCCTCAATCAACATCACAAAAACAGATTATCTGGTCATTATCACATTGCTGTTTGTGGGAGCTTGCTGTGCGCAAATTGGCTGCCGCGTTTCCTACATTACAACAGTGACTGCACTCCAAAAGTACTTCATGGGCTGTAAAGCGCTTTAGGACATCTGGTGTCCGGTGGTCATGAAAGGCGAGTCTTTCTTTCTTTATAGCATAGTTAGATGCAGAGTAAAGCTTTGTCTATCTACACTGCCCCAGTAAGTACTTCTAGATCATGTACGGCCCAGATTAGGTAGAGTAAAGCTTCCTCTAGCTACACTGCGCCAGGAGACTCTCCCGGGTCTGGTAGAGCGTGGGTTACAGGCACAGTAAAGTTCCCTCTACACTGCACATCATTGGGCATTAGTCCTAATCTCAGAAGCCCACCCTGTATTGCACCAATATGACATTTTTCCACTCCTCACGAAAATCCCGAGGCCCGGGATTCCCGGCCGGCTGCAGTTAATCCGGCACAGCAGGTCAAAGCAGAGGTTTCAGGGCCTCATCATCATATTTTAAATGCCAACCCGCCTCCTGGCAGAGGGTTGGCTGCCCGCCCCCCATCCCGCCTGGGTAAAAGTTGAAAGTGGGCGGGTTGGAGGCGGGTTGGGGTTGGGATTTAGATTTTTAAAACTTTAACTTGCCCCCCCCCCGCCTGTTAAAATTCCCCATCTCTTCACATCTGAGGATAGATCTGACTGCTTCTGGTCCCACTGCCTCCCTCCCTCTCTCCAGCAACTCTCTTGCCGATGCCATTTCCAGTTGTTCCCCACTCGCTCCCTCCCATGGTTTAGGTCCCAGGAAGACAGTAACAGAGAGAGAGAATCAGAGAGAGAAAGAGAGAGAGAGTGACATCATACCAGGGATAAGGGACTTCAGTTATGTGGAGAGACTAGAGAAGGTGGGATAGTTTTCCTCAGAGCAAAGAAGGTTGAGGGGAGATTTAATAGAGGTGTTCAAAATCATGAGGGGTTTTGTTAGATTTTTTTTACATTCGTTTATGGGATGTGGGCATCGCTGGCAAGGCCAGCATTTATTTAATTATGCAGTGAGTTGTTATGATCTGGAATGCGCTGCCTGAAAGGGCGGTGGAAGCAGATTCTGTTAAGTCCGTGAATGATTTAGACACGGACTAGCAGGAGTGAAAACAAACAGATGTTTACTGGTGGAAGTCCATAACGAATCTAAACAACAGAGGCTCTCTAGCGCCTTTTATACAGGGGTGGTCACTGCCGGTACTGCAGCCTGAGACCAGTTATTCTCTTAAAGGTACATACACAACAGATTCAATAGTAACTTTCAAAAGGGAATTGGATAAATACTTGTAAAGGAAAATCTGCAGGGTTATGGGAAAAGAGCAGGGCGAGTGGGACTGGCTCTTTCAATGAGTCAGCAAAAGCACCATGGGATGAATCGCCTCCTTCTGTGCTGTACGATTTTATGGCAGAGGCACGAGTTGTAACAGACAGAGAAAAAAGCACAGAGTAAGAGTGACAGAGAGACAATAAGAGAGTTACAAAGAAAGACTGAAAGGGCACCAGACCAGAGACAGTAAAAGAGAAATGGAAGGAAACACAGGGAAGAGATTGGCACAGACATGAGACAAATCCAGAGTTGCAATCTGATGGAATGCACGTATGTGTGGACTTTGACTGAGGACAATGGACTGCAGAGAAACTGAACGTCCGGCGCTGCGTATAACTGGCAGCTGATCCGATACCGCCCGCTCTGCGCCATCGCCCGAGACGAATTTCTAGGCCTAGACATCTGGGTCAGGTAGGGGAAGATGTTGATGCCCGTGCAACTGAACCCCAGGAAGAAGGTGGTGTCTGCAGGAAAGGAGAAGAGAAAGTTGGAAGAACAAAAAAAAGTGATTTGCAGGTGACAGTATTACAGCAGGTGACAGTATTACAAGCATAACAACAACAATAACGACTTGTATTTATAGAGCGCCTTTAACGTAGTAAAACTTCCCAAGGCGCTGCACAGAAGTATTTTAAGACAAAAAATTTGACACCGAGCCACATAAGGATAAATTAGGGCAGGTGACCAAAAGCTTGGTCAAAGAGGTCGGTTTTAAGGAGCATCTTAAAGGAGGAAAGAGAGGTAGCGAGGCAGAGGGGTTTAGGCAGGGAATTCCAGAGCTTAGGGCCGAGGCAACAGAAGGCACGGCCACCAATGGTTGAGCGATTATAATCAGTAATGCTCAAGAGGGCAGAATTAGAGGAGCACAGATATCTCGGGAGGTTGTGGGGCTGAAGGAAATTACAGAGATAGGGAGGGGCGAGGTCATGGAGGGATTTGAAAACAAGGATGAGAATTTTGAAATCGAGGCGCTGCTTAACCGGGAGCCAATGTAAGTCAGCGAGCACAGGGGTGATGGGTGAACGGGACTTGGTGCGAGTTAGGACACGGGCAGCCGAGTTTTGGATGACCTCAAGTTTACGTAGGGTAGAATGTGGGAGGCCAGCCAGGAGTGCGTTGGAATAGTCAAGACTAGAGGTAACAAAGGCATGGATGAGGGTTTCAGCAGCGGATGAGCTGAGGCGGAGACGGGCGATGTTACGGAGGTGGAAGTAGGCGGTCTTTGTTACGCTGCGGATATGTGGTCGGAAGCTCATTTCAGGCATACTGATCAAAACCCAGATATAATTCAATACAGAAAGTGAGGCCTCACAGTAACTAATACAAGTGTTTCATTACTGTCAGTGGAAGCTGAGCAGCATGTCGAGTAATGTGCTAAGCCCAGCAAGAATTGTTTGGCATCACAGATCAGTGAGGGGAAAAATGGTGTGAGAACAATGGCTTCCTCCAGCCTCTCTGTCTCTCTCTCTCCATCACAACCTTTCTTGTCCTTCTCCATTTTATGGTCAGCGCTCCTTTCTTGTTCCTCCTGAGCTGCAAATATCCCATTCTACCTGTGCTTCCTCTTCCATCCGGCATTCTCACTGTGCTGAAATCAAGATTCATTGCACGGTCTCCTAGTCTAACTCTTCCTTTTCCAGAATGTTCAATTCCTCACCTCCTTCAGTCTCCCCTTCTTCTTAAAATCTGCAGGTTTTTAAACTCAAGCTTGGTGTGACCTGACCACTTACCTGACCTGACTAAATTTAGTTTAACTCTTTGTTGCCCCTATCTTTGTAACCCCCTCCAGCCCTACAACCCTCCGAGATATCTGCGCTCCTCCAATTCTGGCCCCTTGAGCATCCCCGATTTTAATCGCTCCACCATTGGCAGCTGGGCCTTCAGCTACTAAGGCCCTAAGCTCTGGAATTCCTTCCCTAAACCTCTCCGCCTCTCTACCCTCCTTTAAGACGCTCCTTAAAACTTACCTCATCTGTCCTAATATCTCCTTATGTGGCTCGGTGCCAAATTTTGTTTGATAATTGCTCCTGTGAAGCGCCTTGGGATATTTTATCACAATAAAGGTGCTATATAAATGCAAGGTGTTGTTTTTACAGAGGGTTACATCAGATATACGGCACAGAAACAGGCCATCTGGCCCAACCAGTCCATGCCGGCGTTTATGCTCCACTCGAGCCTCCTCCCGTCTTTCCTCATCTAACTCTATCAGCATAACCCTCCATCCCCTTCTCCTTCATGTTTGTCCAGCCTCATCTTAAATGCATCTATACTATTCGCTTCAACCACTCCCTGTGGCAGCGAGTTCCACATTCTCACCACTCTTTGGGTAAAGAAATTTCTTCTGAATTCCCTATTGGATTTCTTGGTGACTATCTTATATGGATAAAAAAGAAAGAAAGTCTTGCATTTATATAGCACCTTTTACGACCACCGGACGTCTCAAAACGTTTTACAGCCAATGAAGTACTTTTGAAGTGGAGTCACTGTTGTAATGTAGGAAACGCGGCAGCCAATTTGCGCATAGCAAGGTCCCACAAAAAGCAATGTAATAATGACCAGATAATCTGTTTTTGTTATATTGGTTGAGGGATAAATATTGGCCCCAGGACACCAGGGATAATTCCCTTGCTCTTCTTTGAAATAGTGCCATGGGCTCTTTTATATCCACCTGAGAGAGCAGGTTTAACATCTCATCTGAAAGACGGCACCTCCGACACTGCAGCACTCCCTCAGCACTACACTGGGAGTGTCAGCCTAGCTTTGTGTGCTCAAGTTCCTGGAGTGGGACTTGAACCCACAACCTTCTGACTCAAATGCACTGAGCCACAGCTGATGGCCTCTAGTTATGCTCTTCCCCACAAAGGGAAACATTCTCTCTGTATCCACTCTATCAAAACCTTTCATAATTTTAAAGACCTCTATTAGGTCACCCCTCAGCCTTCTTTTTTCAAGAGAAAAGAGACCCAGCCTGTTCATCCTTTCCTGATATGTATACCCTCGCATTTCTGGTATCATCCTTGTAAATCTTCTCGGCACCCTCTCCAGTGCCTCTATATCCTTTTTATAATATGGCGACCAGAACTATACGCAGTACTCCAAGTGTGACCTAACCAAGGTTCGATACAAGTTTAGCATAACTTCCTTACTTTTCAATTCTATCCCTCTAGAAATAAACCCTAGTGCTTGGTTTGCTTTTTTATAGCCTTGCTAACCTGTGTTGCAACTTTTAGTGATTTGTGTATTTGTACTCCGAGATCCCTTTATTCCTCTACCCCACCTAGACTCACACCCTCCAAGTGATAAGTGACCTCCCTATTCTTCCTACCAAAATGTAATACAGTACCTCACATTTATATGTGTTGAACTTCATTTTCCAATTATATACCCATTTTGCAAGTTTATTAATGTCCTCCCGTAATTTGTTCCAGTCCCCTTCAGTATTGACTATCCCCCCAATTTGGTGTCATCTGCAAATTTAGAAATTGTGTTTTTGATTCCAAAGCCTAAATCGTTAATGTAAATTGTGAACGACAGTGGTCCCAGCACTGATCCTTGGGGAACATCATGACCCACCTTCTGCCACTGTGAATAGCTACCCTTTACCCCTACTCTCTGCTTTCTGTCTTGAAGCCAGCCAACAATCCATTCTGCTGCTTGTCCCCTGACTCCACATTCTCTGACCTTGATCATCAGTTTATTATGGGGTACCTTATTGAAGGCCTTTTGAAAATCTAGATAACTTAATTCTACTGCATTACCATTGTCTACTCTCTCTGTTACCTCTTCAAAAAATTCGATCAGGTTGGTCAAGCAAGAGTTTCCCTTTTGAAATCCATGCTGACTATTCCTTACTATATTTTTGGTTTCTAGATGTTCTTCTATTTTCTCCTTTAGCAGGGATTCCATTATTTTTCCTACCACCGATGTTAAGCTGACTGGTCTATAATTCCCTAGACATGTTCTATCCCCTTTCTTGAATATAGGTATTACATTAGATAGACGCTATCTATCCCCCTAATTATAGAGTCCCCTATCACTACCACATTTCTATTCTGCTCTTCCCCCCCTTGGACAGCCTTCTGAGCCATGGTGCCTTGGTTTGCATTGTGGCTGTCCTCCCTGCAGTTTTTCTCCTTGTCCTCACAGATAGCGAGTACTTCGTACTTGTTGGACAGGACCAGTGTCTGTGGGGCCTCCTTCTCAACCTCTCCTAAATCCCTGCTACCTGGCTCCCTAACAATCATACCCTCCCTTTCCTGAGCCTGTGATTTCCTCTGGGGTGTGACTGCATTCTGGATAAAACTGTCCAGAAATTCCTCCTCCTCCCTTATGTGTCGGAGTGTTTCCAACTCACCCTCCAGCTCAATGACTCTGAGCCAGAGAGATTTGATTTGGAAACATCTCCTGCAGACGTGTTTGCTCGGGACAGTCTTGCTGTCCATAAACTCCCACATACTGCAGTCCAGACACACAACCTGCCCTGCCATATCTTAGTCTAGCCTTATTTTATTTATTTAATTAGTTAAAGTCTTTATTCAATGATTATTTATAGTTATATTAATTAGTCTAACTAGTTAAGCTATAAATTTAATACAATACGTTATAGTTTCCCGGTCTTATTTAATCCATTGTCCTAGGTTAGAGAGAGAAAAACCGTTAATACTCACCCACCAATCACCTACTTGCTATCCATTGACGTCACTCCATGATCTTTTTTTGTTGCTGTCTCTCTTTCGCTCCCGCTCCTTTTAACCCCTCCACTCTCGCGGGTCCTGCTCTCGCTGTGCTCTCGGGCCTCGGTTCGCCGCTCTCGCAGGTCCCGCTCTCGCTGTGCTCTCGGGGCTCGGGGTCCCGCTCTCGCTGTGCTCTCGGGCCTCGGGTTACTGGTCCCGCTCTCGCTGTGCTCTCGGGGCTCGGGTCACCGCTCTCGCTGTGCTCTCGGGACTCAGGGTCCCGCTCTCGCTGTGCTCTTGGGGCTCGGGTCACCGCTCTCGCTGTGCTCTCGGGCCTCGAGTTACCGCTCTCGCTGTGCTCTCGGGCCTCGAGTCACCGCTCTCGCTGTGCTCTCGGGCCTCAGGTCACCGCTCTCGCTGTGCTCTTGGGGCTCGGGTCACCGCTCTCGCTGTGCTCTCGGGACTCAGGGTCCCACTCTCGCTGTGCTCTTGGGGCTCGGGTCACCGCTCTCGCTGTGCTCTCGGGGCTCGGGTCACCGCTCTCGCCGTGCTCTCGGGCCTCGAGTCACCGCTCTCGCTGTGCTCTCGGGGCTCGGGTCACCGCTCTCGCCGTGCTCTCGGGCCTCGAGTCACCGCTCTCGCTGTGCTCTCGGGCCTCAGGTCACCGCTCTCGCTGTGCTCTCGGGGCTCGGGGTCCCGCTCTCGCTGTGCTCTCGGGGCTCGGGTCACCGCTCTCGCTGTGCTCTCGGGGCTCGGGTCACCGCTCTCGCTGTGCTCTTGGGGCTCGGGGTCCCGCTCTCGCTGTGCTCTCGGGCCTCGGGTCACCGCTCTCGCTGTGCTCTCGGGGCTCGGGGTCCCGCTCTCGCTGTGCTCTCGGGCCTCAGGTCACCGCTCTCGCTGTGCTCTCGGGGCTCGGGGTCCCGCTCTCGCTGTGCTCTCGGGGCTCGGGTCACCGCTCTCGCTGTGCTCTTGGGGCTCGGGTCACCGCTCTCGCTGTGCTCTCGGGGCTCGGGGTCCCGCTCTCGCTGTGCTCTCGGGCCTCGGGTCACCGCTCTCGCTGTGCTCTCGGGGCTCGGGGTCCCGCTCTCGCTGTGCTCTCGGGGCTCGGGTCACCGCTCTTGCTGTGCTCTCGGGGCTCGGGTCACCGCTCCTTTTATCCCCGCCGCTCTCGCAGGTCCCGCTCTCGCTGTGCTCTCGGGCCTCTGGTCGCCGCTCTCGCTGGTCCCGCTCTCGCTGTGCCCTCGGGGCTCGGGTTGCTGTTCTCACTGGTCCCGCTCTCGCTGTGCTCTCGGGCCTCGGGTCACTGCTCTCGCAGGTCCTGCTCTCACTGTGCTCTCGGGCCTCTGGTCGCCGCTCTCGCTGGTCCCGCTCTCGCTGTGCTCTCGGGCCTCTGGTCGCCGCTCTCGCTGGTCCCGCTCTCGCTGTGCTCTCGGGGCTCGGGTTGCTGTTCTCACTGGTCCCGCTCTCGCTGTGCTCTCGGGCCTCGGGTCACTGCTCTCGCAGGTCCTGCTCTCGCTGTGCTCTCGGGGCTCGGGTCACCACTCTCGCTGGTCCCGCTCTCGCTGTGCTCTCGGAGCTCGGGTCGCCGCTCTCGCTGGTCCCGCTCTCGGGCCTCAGGTCGCCGCTCTCGTTGTGCTCTCGGGGCTCGGGTCACTGCTCTCGCTGGTCCTGCTCTTGCTGTGCTCTCGAGCCTCGGGTCACCACTCTCGCTGGTCCTGCTCTCACTGTGCTCTCGGGCCTCGAGTCGCCACTCCTTCTATCCCCGCTGCTCTCGCTCTTGTTGTTGTTGTTTACAAAGTAACAAGATAATTACGGATGAGGAAGGCCATTTGATTCATCTTAGTTCATCCATCCAAAAAGACGCTCCAGTACCCGCTGCCGTGCCCCCCCTCCACCATTTCAGTATCTAATTGTTTCTTAAATAATTCCAGGGTTTTTGCTTCCACTGTCTTGCCTCCATTCCATGTATTGGTCATGTATTGAAATTTGCAGGGCTATGGGGAAAAGTGCTGTGCTGTGGGACTAAACCGGAGAGCTCGTTCAAAGAGCTAGCACAGGCACGATGGGCCGAATGGCCTCCTTGTGCGCTGTAAGATTCTATGATTTTTATGATCACTCTTTGGGGGTAATTTTGACTGTGGGATAGTGTGAAAAGGGTGATAGTGAATCGGGAGAGTTGTAAAACTGACTGCCGATTCACTGTCACCCGTTTCACACTTATGCCCAATCTCCAAATTACTCCCATTGTGTGAAGAACCTCCTGATATCAGTCCTCATTTATTTTTGACTAGTTTGAACTCGTGTCCCCTTGCCCTACCGGAGTGATTTAATTTAAAGTAATTCAGGTTTGCTTTTATCCATTCCCTTCTCTATCTTACAGGAAACTCTTTGCTATCCGGCACTGATGGGACCGGGATGGTGCCGATTGATTAAAAATTCCGGATGACGGTGAGGGTTATCTACCGAGGCTATTTTTAACAAAGAGTCAGACTCCTGTTATTGAGGTGTTCGCACCTCCGACAGCACCAACGAGCCGAGTAGTGGCAGTTTGGAGAACTACCCCCACTGACTAACTCGGCCACCGCAGGAGACTCGGACTCGGCAACATTTCCGGTTATTGAGGTGTTGTTTTCGGAGTATGAATTTTGCCGGTTAATAGAGAATTCTGGATATTTAGGTGCCGTTTAAATGAGAGTTTCCTGTACATTAGATCACACCTCAGATGCCTTTTCAATCTTACAGTTGTCTTGACGGGCTTTGGATTTTTGTTCTCCGCAAAAATGAGAAAGAAAACGTATTCAGCTGTAACGGGAGATCCAGAGGTTGGGGGTCATCGTCACTTTGTGTGGTGGTGCAAAATGGTTGACAGCGAGTCAGCAGCCCGTTTTATACCTTTCCTGATTTTCATTTGTGTGTCAGTTGTGGCTCAGTGGGCAGCACTCTCGCTTCTGAGTCAGAAGGTTGTGGGTTCATAGTCCCACTCCAGGGACTTGAGCACAAAAATCTAGGGCTGACACTCCAGTGCAGTGCTGAGGGAGTGCTGCACTGGCGGAGGTGCCGTCTTTCAGATGAGACATTAAACCGAGGCCCCGTCTGCTCTCTCGGGTGAATGTAAAGAATCCCACGGCACCATTTCGAAGAAGAGCAGCGGGAGTTCTCCCCGGTGTCCTGGCCAATATTTAACCCTCAATCAACATCACTAAAACAGATGATCTTGTCATTATCATATTGCTGTTTGTGGGAGCTTGCTGTGCATAAATTGGCTGCCGTGTTTCCTACATTACAACAGTGACTGCACTTCATTGGCTGTAAAGCAATTGGGGACGTCTGGTGGTCATGAAAGGCGCTAGATAAATGCAAGTCTTTATTTCCATCGAAGTCATTGGGAGAGATATAAAACGGGAGGCCGACTCGCTATCGCCCGTATCGCACAAAGTCAAGATCTACCCCATTGTGTCGAAAATGTGCGCGTATCTTTATTGCTCAAGCTGCTAAATGTGGGGTAATTGATGTGAAATGTAGCTGACACGATATGTACCAACGAAACACTTTGACACATAATGAAGGGAAAACATCCAGAATAAGTGCACATCTAACAATGGGGCGCCGTGCTTGAAAGATGACTCACAATGCAAAATGTGCCAGTGTAGATTAGTGGAGCAGTAAGCCCAGAATCTCATTTGCATAAAACTAATTCCACTAAATTTAGAGTTACTGGGCTGGCCTCGCTGCGTGTCTGGAAATGTGTCTGTTGGCACGTTGCTCAGGAGATCCTGCAATGCTGTCGTGAGCTATGCAGTTCAGTGAATGCATCCTTTGTTTGGAGGGGCTGTGCATTAATTTAGGATGAGCTGGATACCAGAACACTGGCATTGGCAGTAGGTCGGTAACCAATGCTGCATTCAACGGAAATAAAAATGGAGAGAGAGGTAAAGCGGGCTGCCGACTCACTATCACCTGTTTTACACGATCAGACAAAGTCAATGTTACCCCCATTGCCTTCAGAGCACAGGAGGAGGGCATTTGGCCCACCGTAGAAATGAAAGCAGTGAAGGAGGACATTCAGCCCATCAGCTCTCGGGTGAAGCTGCTTATTCCAATCCCGTTTCTGTGGCCTTTCCCCTGTCCCTTTTATATTCTTCCTTTACGAATACTTGTCCAATTCACTTTTAAATTATGTTGCAGCCTCTGCCTCATTACTGGTGGTAAAGCAATCCATGTTCTAATAACCCACTGTGTGAAAAGAATTTGATCCAACGTGCCCCTTCATTCTTCCAGTGGCAATCCTGCAGTCATGCCTCCCTCCTGCCACATACCCACACCCACCAGCCCCCCCAAGCCACCTCCCCATCCCAACCCCGGCCAACACACCCACCACCGCCAGAATTTAAAAATCGAGGCGTTGCTGGACCGGGAGCCAGTGCAAATCAGCGAGCGCAGGGCTGATGGGTGAACGGGACTTGGTGCGAGTTAGGAAGAGGGCAGCAGAGTTTTGGATACACTCAATGCACTGAGGTCAGGGCTGCAATGCTACAAGAGGAAGGCAGGATGTGATCCTGGCCACCAGAATCTGCCAACATTCAGACGTGGAAAGGCAATGCAATTCGCATGATTGTTTGAAGGCACAGCATAGTAGGTGTCACTGACATTAACAGGAGCATTTGGAGGGCGAGGAAGTGTTGAGGCTTTTCTGGAACTGCAGCTCGTACTTAATATGAGTTCAGCAGTGTTAAGAATAATAATCATACTACCCGTAGACATTTACAATGTGAATATTTAAATTGTTACACAAAGTGTTCTATATATGCAGTTAAATAAAGTGCAATCAGATAATAATGTTGGAGAAATTCTAGTATGGTAATCCTCCCCGACGTTTTCTTGCTCTGTTATGGACTATTACCAGGTTAAAGTATGTCATTTAGCACAATGTCATTTAACATGACATTACACTGTGTCAGCCATGGCTCAGTGGGCAGCACTCTCACCTCTGAGTCAGAAGGTTGTGGGTTTAAGCCCCACTCCAAGAGACTTGAGCACAAAAATCCAGGCTGACACTGCAGTGCCTGAGGGAGTGCTGCACTGTTGGGGGTGCCATCTTTCGGATGTAGCGTTAAACCGAGGCCCCGTCTGCCCTCTCAGGTAGACGTAAAAGATCCTGGGGAACTATTTCGAAGAAGAGCAGGGGAGGTCTCCTGGTCAATGTTTATACCTCAACCAACATCAGTAATACAAATTATTATCTCATTGCAGTTTGTGGGATCTTGCTGTGTGCAAATTGGCTGCTGCGTTTCCCACATTACAACAGTGACTACACTTCAAAAAGTACTTCATTGGCTGTAAAACGCTTTGGGACGTCCTGAGGTTGCGAAAGGCACTATATAAATGCAATACTTTCTTTCTTTCAGTTCTACTTAAGCCGTGGTTTTGGAAATAAATGAGACAGGAGAATCACAGTGTGGTTGACGTGGTCAAGTTACACTTCGCTTCTGCCACCAGGACCTTCAAATCATTTACTTGTAACAGAGCCTCAGACACCGACGCACATCGTGATGCACATTGAAACAGCGCAATCTACTTCCCAGCTCAGGTAGATTCAGTGCGGGTACACCTGCCGCATATCTTGCCCACGCTTCTCTCATGGAAGCATTGAAGTCACTGAAATGGGTGTGTATAACAGGCGGTCAATCTGATATCTCCTATTTTACACTATCGCGAAAAGTTAAAATGACCCCCCCACTATATAAATGCAAGATCATTCTTTCTGTGTCGTCCTAAGTTCAGGAATAGGAGCTAGTGGAGGTCAACCTGAAGACAGATGGAAAAATGAGAATAAGTTTGGCCTGCCCTGAAGGCCCAATGAGTAGGTACAACACCCAGTGTGCTACTGAGCCAGCCTGAGCCAGGGTCCGTTCCTTTGTGCTGCATGGCCTTCTAGGTGATACAGTTGGTCTAAGTGCTCCTGGACTAGGAGACACAAATATCAGCCAAGGTTTCTATTCCCATGCACTGTTGAATGACCCTTGTTGGAAAGTGCGTGTTTATGGACATCAGGTGAGCACATGATCAAGCTTGACTCGGATACATTCCCTCTCCCCCACCCCTCGACCCCCAACCTCTTCAAATGGTCTTCCAACACCAACTGCCTAAGATCACAGATGATGAACGGATACATGACCAGGTACCGGAGGACGGTCAGCACCTGTTGAACTGTAACCCAGCAAGAGTATGTGCCTATGTGCCTTCA
Organism: Somniosus microcephalus; assembly: GCF_052327205.1. Classification (NCBI taxonomy): domain Eukaryota; kingdom Metazoa; phylum Chordata; class Chondrichthyes; order Squaliformes; family Somniosidae; genus Somniosus; species Somniosus microcephalus. The sequence goes on from NC_141013.1 coordinate 12,200,189, forward strand.
GGAAAGGAGGGGGAATACTGGGGAAAACAGATATTAAGACTGGAGTTTTCCACTTGTGCTCTCCACAGTCCATCATTTACCCCCCACCCCTCTACACCCCACCCCCAGTTCATTTTACAATTACAGACAGGCAAGTGTAAAATTGGAAAACCCTGTTCTAAATGTGATGTACTGTGAAGACCGGTTTATGAGTTGGAGAAGCTCTGGTTTGTGTGAAGAGGAAAACAAGCAATAATGTGGTAATGTGCAATGTTTTAGCCAAAAAAAATATGAATTTTCCACAATCCAGCAAAAGCACTGTATCTCGTGTAAGATCTACTGACTGAAGTGAAGCTTGTAAATGCTAATCAGTCTTCAGGTAGGATGACAGAGCAGCCTTCAGATCAGCCCCTGGGACTTATGCTGATGTCTTTGTGAGGGAGGTTGCTGAGGTCAAAGTGAAATTATCTGTGTTTCTAATGACCTTCCTTGAAGTCATCAGTTATTATTCATTAGATTTCTCTGATATCAGCCAGTGTCTTGACCATGCACATTCAAGCACCCGACCGAATAAATGCTGCTAATACAGACATTTCACACAAATGTTCTGTAACTGAGAAGGTAAGGTTAGGTAGGGGCAGTACTTTCTGTACAAAATACTCCCACCGCCTGATGATCAACCCGATTGTGCAGTCACATCTCAGTGACGTCACCATTGCCACACTCCAAGTGAGCAATGTGCAAGTTGGAACATATTGAAGAGCTGGAAATGACTTGAGTCTGAGAGATCAGGTCATTTACAGCGTGTGAGTATGTTCCGTACACCCACCAATCTGGGAAATAGGATGCAGGATTGAAGCATGGGGCAAGCTATTTGGCAGAACAACCCTAGGAAAATAAAAAGGGATTTGTTTATAACCCTACAACCCCCCGAGAGCTCAGCACTCCTCCAATTCTAAGGTAGCGAACATTAAAACCCTCATTGTTGCGGTAACGTTATTTATTTGTCAGCCGTGGCTCAGTGGGCAGCACTCTTGCTCTTTGAGTCAGAAGGTTGTGGGTTCAAGTCCCACTCCAGAAACTTGAGCACATAAATTCTAGGCTGACACTCCAATGCAGTACTGAAGGAGCGCTGCACTGTCATAGGTGCCTCTTGTGCATCCCTGATTCTCATCGGTCCGCCATTGGCGGCCGTGCCTTCAGCTGTCAAGGCCCTAATCTTTGGAATTCCTAGCCTAAACCTCTCCACCTCTCTCTCCTCCTTTAAGATGCTTCTTAAAACCTACCTCGTCACCTATCCTAATTTCTCCTTATGTGGCTCGGTGTCAAATTTTGTTTGTTAACGCTCCAGTGAAGCGCTTTGGGACGTTTTACAATGTTGAAGGCGCTATACAAATGCAAGTTGTTGTTTTTTTTTTTACTCTAGTTTTTTTTTATGATCCCCTGTGACAAAAATGACACATTTTTGTCCAAGCCTTAACGTGGCATTTATATTATTTATTATAAGGTTATTCCAACCTTGTTGGGTCAGTGTGGAGGTCACCTTTGGAATACTGTGTGCAATTTTGGTTTCATTTGAATTATGCCAATTCCTAATGTAACTATGCCGGAAAGCATTTGGGAGCCTCTCCGTGGCTCCCTGCTCACCCCCACCACTACCAACATGTTCCGCAGGAAGTGAGGTCGGGTGCACTAAACCTCTGCCCAAGTGTGGGTGACGTAGTATAGTTAGAACAAATGATGGGAATATGTATTTCTCGTCATTTGCGTCTTGGTAGCACTGGACACAAGGGGCTGCCAACGTGTTCCTGCCATTCAGCATTGCCAAGGGCAGCGGAGGTGCCTGTAAAATCTCCCACAGTTCCATTCCCCAGTTCTGTGAATATGAATGCTGTTTAAAAAAATTCTCCCCCTCTTAGGCCGCCATAGATGCTGCTGGGCATACTACATTCTCTGGTCTCTCTCAGGCAGTGTCCTGGCTGGAGGTCCCATCCCAGCTTCACTTGGAATTTTAAAAAACTATTAATGCAGGTATAAGAAAGAAAGAACTTGATTTAAACAGCCTTTTTCATGACCTCAGGAGATCCCAAAGCGATTTACCACCACTGAAGCACTTTTGAAGTGTAGTCACTGTTGTAATGTAGGAAACGCAGCAGCCAATTTGCGCACAACAAGCTCCCACAAACAGCAATATGATGATGATCAGATAATCTGTTTTAGTGATGTTGGTTGAGGGATAAATATTAGCCAGGACACCGGGGAGAACTCACCTGATCTTCGTCGGAATAGTGTCCTGGGAACTTTTACGTCCACCTGAGAGGGCAGACAGGTCCTCAGTACATCTCATCTGAAAGACGGCACCTCCGACAGTGCAGGACTCCCTCATTTCTGCACTGGAGTGTCAGCCTAGATTTTGTGCTCAAGTCTCTGGAGTGGGACAGTAGCTTTGGAAGTTGGAGGCACTGATGCAAGCATCATCTGCTCACTTGAAGATTCCTTTAAAACAGAAGGGAGAAGCCAGCCATTAATATTTGCCACTAGTTGTAGTGTATGTACCCGTCTACCTTTAAGGGAACTATTGAATGTAACCGTTCACCTTTAAGAGAACTACTTTAGGTGTGGCACTATTTGTTTGGCTTCTGTATACTGTAATACCGATAGTGACCACACCAGTATATAAGTGTTGTAGCAGGATTTCTGGGGCAGATTCGCCCGGACCTTCGAATAGTAAAGACCTGTTTTGTTTGTGACTTCTGAAGTCTGTGTATTTATTAACTGCACAACCCACAGACTTTACAGTGGCGACGAGTCCGATCGTACCCTGCGGCAAGATTACCAAAGCAAGAAGAGCGTCGAAGAGAGGCAACCGCCCTCGTCGTGCTGCTGGAAGAAAACATGAGGCTGCAGCAGGAGAAAGGTGGAAGACTTTAGCAACAAAAGCTTCCATTAGCAACAGGCACTGACTACCCTTCTACCACGGTGCGGAGTGAGCCGATCAGCAGGAAACAAGGCGGCCGCGGAGACTGTGAGTAGGGGAAGGTGTAGAGAATATCCGGAGGATAAGGGCAGAGCACTCGGCCTCGGTCGAGGGGGAGCTGTGCCGGCCAAAAGTCGGGTCCAACAGCGTCGGGTGACAGCCGGACCGCGATCGGCGGGAAAAATCCAGGCAGCGACCGCAGCCACGAAGCGCTGAGCCTGCGAGTAGGCGCGGGAAGAGAAACCCAGCCGCAGCCAGGGAAGGAAACACCGGTCTGCGAGAGGGCTGGGGAGGCGAACGGGAACCGTGCGGGTGAGAGCCGGGTGCGGAGAGAGAGACTGCGAGGAGCCAGTCCAGCGGCTGAGCTGTTCTCCACCAATGGGGTACTCAGAGCCAGCAAAACCGAACATGCGGGAGTGGGTGAGAGACACAGCCGAAAACGGGGTGAGAGACTGCGCGAGAGCCAGTCCAGCGGCTGAACTGTCCTCCGTTAACGGGGTGTACCCAGCGCCGGTAGAGCCGTGCGGGCGGGAGGAAAAGACATAGCCGAGTAAGGGGAGCTGTGCGGAAGCCAGCCAACGGCTGAACCTGTCCGCTGTGGGGGAAGCATACCCCTTCCACCGGGAAGAAACGCGGGAAGCCGCCATTAGGCGGAGAAGACGCCAGAAGCGGGAAACCGCCATTGAAGTGGGCGGGGCAAGAAAGGAAGAGCGGGAAACCGCCATTTTCGCGGGAAAACCGCCATCTTGATTGACATACCGCCATTGAAGTGGGCGGGGAGAGAAGGAAAGAGCGGGAAACCGCCGATTTCGCGGGAAAACCGCCATCTTAGAAACAAACAAATAAATAAGAATACTTAAAGAAATACTGGTGCTGCTCCCAAGGGAAGAAAAATGCCTAAGCGAGGGAATATTAACGACTTTAATTCTGAAATAGAAGGCTGGGCCACATACGTGGAACGCATCGAGATCTATTGTGAAGCCAACAAAATAGAGGAAGACGACAAGGCGATAACATTGTTAAACTCGATGGGCGCAAAGACATACGGGCTCTTGAAGGATTTACTAGCACCAACTAAACCGGCGGATCAGTCTTTCGAAGAGATTGTGGTTGTTCTGAAGGACCACTTGAACCCCACACCGTTGATGTTGGCTGAACGATTCAAATTCTACGCAAGAACGCAACGGAAAGACGAAAACAACGCAGAATACTTGGTCGAACTGCGTAGGCTAGCGAAATACTGCCAGTTCGGAGGGAATCTGACAGAGGCACTGCAAGACAAGTTCGTAGGCGGATTGTCCAAGGAAGGGACGCAAAAGCGCCTACTAGAAGAGAACGACCTTACACTTGACAGGGCTGTCCTTATAGCCGCATCACACGAAGCCGCAGCGAAAGGAACGGCAGAAATGCAACTAAAGGCGGCGGCGCTCGGGGTGGACCAAATTACCTCGAGTACAACAAAATGCTATCGTTGTGGGAAGACAACACACGACCAGAATCAATGCTGGTTTAAGAACCAAGAACGTAGGAAATGTGGCAAACTGGGTCACATCGCTAAGGTATGCCGGTCAGGGAAGAAGACCAACAACCAAAGGAAGCCATCACAAGAAAAGTACAACAAGGTATACAAGGGGGCTGAGAAGAGTTCAGACGAACAGAATCCAGACTCAGGTCCAAACGGCCAGGAGCTGGGTAGTCTGAGTATCCACCATGTGAGTAAGGAAGCTGACCTACAAACTATCTGGATCATGCTAAAAATAGCTGGAGTCCAAGTGAAAATGGAGTTGGACACTGGATCAGCTGTATCAGTCATAAATCGAGGGGATTACCACCGGCTATTCTCACACATACCCTTAAGAGATACCAAGTTCGTATTGCAGACATACACGGGGCATAAAGTATACCCCATGGGAAAAATAAGATTCAAGGTGAGAGATAGGGGTAAAGAACACCCAAGAATGAACTTGTATGTACTACATGAGGGAGGACCACCACTTCTAGGACGGGAGTGGATCAAGAAAATAGACATGGAATGGCACTACCTACAAGCAATGACGAGTGAGGACTCGGTGCAGACAAGCAGCTCAGACTCTGAGCCGGAAGACGATAAGTCCAGCCCACGTATGAAAAACAAGGTTAACATGAACTCACTGACTAAGGTTGGAAAAACGATGGCGTGCATAAAGACAGAGAATTCTGAGTCTGTTCAAGTCACAGACATATGCATTACGGAGGAACACCGAGCTCGAACTCAACGTTATTTCAAAGTACGACAACAATTCGAACAATTAAGTTACCGTCTCGTACAAGAGATGAAAACAATGAAAAAGTTCTATGACACCGAATGGGAGAGTCTGGAAAGACAACAGAACCTGCTGGCTCAAGCAGAGAGCGACCATAGAGCCATCGTGACCAATTACCGATCACACCTCCCTTATGATGTTCAGGAGTTAGAATATTTGCATGATCTAGAGATACAGCATAAAGGCAAACCACGCTACACTGAGGATTTTGTTCTGCAATTGGAGACGGAGCTAGTGCAGGCAAGGTTAAGAGAAGCTGAATCGCAGTGTGCACTTAAAGAGATGCAGAAAAAAATCTTGGACATGGAAAAGAGAAACGCTTCTTTACCTGATGTGAATAATGTGGCCATGTTGCAAGAGGAGCTTATCACTCAGTTAAATGAAAATAAAGGGAAAATGACTGAGATAGACTGCAAGAATAAAGAAGATTTGATGGCAGTGAGACTTCAAGAGGCAGATAGCATAGCCGCCTTGGCTGAACTCCAACAGGAAATTGCGAAAGAAGCAAATGAAGAGGAATCTTCAGGAAGCCAGGATGTTATTCCAGTTTTTCTCTACGACTCCTTACAAGCAGAGTGTGAGAAGTGGAAAGAACAGTATGAACAGGCCCAGGCTACAATTCTGGAGGGGATTAACTCGGCAACCTCCGAAAAGCTAGTTTCAGTAGAAGCATATGAACAACTAAAGGTTGAACATGAGCAAGAAGTCCAAAGGCTGCAGGAAATTCTTGATGAGCTCAAGGCCAAGACAGACTCATCGGTAGAAGTTCCATCCATAGATGAGAATTTAGCGGTGAAAGACATGGCAGAACATGAAAGACAAGATGTCCAAGAACTCATAAAAATATTGGAGGAAACACAAGACAAATATGAGGCGGCAATGACCGAGGTTCAACGACTTGAAGAGCAGAGTCAACTGGGAATCCTTTCAGTGGAAGGGAAGGAAACTGTAAGAAACAGAGACTGTAAGAATGGGCTCTGAACATGAGCTTGGGAGCATCAAGGCGCAACTTCTTCGAGCGCTTGAAACCAAAGTACAAGAGGAAAGGAAGGTGAAAGCATTGGAGGGAAAGGTGGATGAAATGGTGAAGACTCTGATCCACAGAGTCCCCGCGGAAGAGTTAACGGTCAGCCAACTCCTTCACATGCTGAGAGAAAAGACTCCACAATGGGAACACGAGCTTCAATCTGCAAAGGGAAGGAATTCGGAGCTCCCAAAAGTTACAGAAATAACTGAGGTGGCAACACAGATTTTGTGTTACAGTTTACTCTATGCAGAGTTCGTTGAATCACGTCAATGTGAACAGAAGAATGTTGAAACAGCTGCTTCAGTAGAAGGATTAAATAGCCTGATACCGCAATCCCCGGTGGAAGGGAAGGTGTTGAACTCACAAATGAGGTCAGTAGTGAAGGAATGGCAGACAACCCAGGAAGAGCGGGATGAATATGAATGCATGAAGAAGTCTTTTCAAGAAAGATGTCTAGGGAAGGAACCACCGTCAGCTAACGTCCAGACGGGTGAGGAGGAAGAAGAAGGCTCTCTCGCTGGCCTAACTCAGGATGAACCCGAATATTACCATGACCTGTTGAGTGACACTGAATATTACGAGGATGTGGTCTGCCCAGCTTGTGATGAAAACTCCCAAAGTGCTGAAATCCGGAGGAAGCACTTAAGGTCTAAGGAACATAGAGAGTTGGTGGCGCTACAGCTGGCAGCCGAGAAAGGAGCTCCGAGAGTTTCAAAAAGGCAGAAAAGAAAAAGAAGAAGCAGAAGATAATAACTGTCTAAAATATTAGCACTTCTACCATCTCAGGCGGAACACTACAAAAGGAGCTAAATTAGTTGAAAAACTGGAAAATGTCAAGACAGCCAGTTGGTTGTAAAAGTCCGCACTGCTGGTTCAACAGGACGAAAGTTCAAGCTGTTACGTCAAGAAAAAGGCTATGGAGGAGTCACGCTAGCCAGGTGAACCGGCTACACCAAAGAAATGTTGTTCGGAACGAGTCAAGATCAGAGACTGAATCTATGAACTGTTTCCGCAGAGACTGAACCTGTGAACTGTTCCCACCGAGATTATATCTGTAAATTGTTTTATATGACATTGACTCCACCGAGATTATATCTGTAATTTGTTTATAGGAAGTTGAAGATATGTATGTTTAACGGAGACTCTGTAAGTAATAAGCTAAAAAGGGAGGATTGTAGTGTATGTACCCGTCTACCTTTAAGGGAACTATTGAATGTAACCGTTCACCTTTAAGAGAACTACTTTAGGTGTGGCACTATTTGTTTGGCTTCTGTATACTGTAATACCGATAGTGACCACACCAGTATATAAGTGTTGTGGCAGGATTGCTGGGGCAGATTCGCCCGGACCTTCGAATAGTAAAGACCTGTTTTGTTTGTGACTTCTGAAGTCTGTGTATTTATTAACTGCACAACCCACAGACTTTACACTAGTGACGGTGTTCCTCTGGTAGCACGAGGAGAAGTCAACTCTTGAGGCGTTACTCATTGCTGCCAGAGATATTAATATTATATCAACACTGTCATATGATGAGAGATTGTGTAGAATGGGCCTATACTCTCTGGAGTTTAGAAGAATGAGAGGTGATCTGATTGAAACTTACAAGATTCTGAAGGGGATTGACAGGGTAGATGCTGAGAGGTTGTTTTCCCTGGCTGGAGTGTCTAGAACCAGGGGGCAAAGTATCTAAGGCACTGAGGGTCTTATCTCAGGATAAGGGGTAGGCCATTTAAGACTGAGATAAGGAGGAATTTCTTCTCTCAGTGGGTTGTGAATCTTTGGAGTTCTCTGCCCCAGAGGGCTGTGGATGCTGAGTCTTTGAGTATATTCAAGGCTGAGATCGATAGATTTTTGGACTCATGGGGAATCAAGGGATATGGAGATCAGGTGGGAAAGTGGAGTTGAGGTCGATGATCAACCATGATCTTATTGAAGGGCCATATGGCCTACTCCTGCTCTTATTTCTTAACACTGCTGCCAATATGGGGTCTGTCGTAGCAAAGTAAATTAGTATCCGTCTCCGGGCTTCAAAGTTATTTATCACAAAGTACTGAAGCTAGCAACTCCTGAGGCTCCTCCTGCTCTTGCGCATTTATTTAATTTATCAATATTAGATGCGTTATTCCTCGTTGAGTGGAAGTGAGCATCTATTACTAGTCTCAACAATCCTGGTCGTAAATCAACCCAAGATAAATAGCGACCGATTTCAACAACTGTCCTTTGCGACAAAATTCTTGCAACATTTGGTCCATGAAATGCTTGGCTTGCACGTATTCCCAGCGAGCTGATTACTCAGGGTTCTGCTTGGACTTTGAATAAGCCACTACAAACTGGGAAATCGGGTGCTCCAGTGAGTTAGTTACTGGCCTTTCACTTCTGGGACCGGGCATCAAGATCCAGAACCAATTGCTCAGATGGGAGTCTCCACTCTTTCCCTGCTGGTTTTAAGGGTCCCACATCAAATGAGCTTGGGCATCATGTTTGGTGTGAGAACTTCACACTGCTGCAATGGGGCCACTGTTCGGAGCTTGGAGGCTATTGGGGTAGAAATTCATCTGGGCCTGTGGAGTAGGGGGAGCATTAGGCCGCGGAGGCAGGACAGGCCCGACACTCATCGCAATCGAATGTGTGTAAGGGGGACCTAAAACAGGCGTTAAGCCCCTCATTTACATATTTAAGTATCTCCTGGGCATATGACTCGATCTGCTGGATCTGCAGGAGGAAGAGGAGTATCAAAGGGAAGATGCAAGGGTGGTGCCTTTACACCTTCGGCACTCAAGACTGAGCTACCCTTACGCTGCCACCCACATACGCAGGCAATTATATGCTGATGTATCTGAGGGGACCTGCATGTGTAGACTCTGATTTATGAGGGAAGCCCGCCACCCGGACCGAACTATGTAGTCCCCTGGAGCCAAAACTTGAAAGCACTTTGAAGACAGGAATGGTTCTGTCAGTGGCTGTCAAGGGGAACTCCAACTTGATTTTTTTTTTTTTGCCACTGTTTCTTTTCAAGCAACTAACTGAAATACCTGTTAAATTCTCCTAACCAGCAGTGCGTAGCTGAACTAGGCAGGCAACAGATGCACAGTTTGCCCAGGCCAGGCAGTTGTACCATCTGAAATAAAAACAGAAAATGCTGGAAATACTCAGCAGGTCAGGCAGCATCTGTGGAGAGAGAAACAGCATCTGTGGAGAGAGAAACAGAGTTAACGTTTCAGGTCGATGACCCTTCGTCAGAACTGGAAAAAGCTGGAGATGGAACAGGTTTTTAGGCAGGTGTAGGGGCAGGGAAAGGGGGGAGGGGAGGAAAGAACAAAAGGGAAGGTCTGTGATAGGGTGGAAGGCAGGAGAGATTAAGAGACAAAAGGGATGATGGTGTAAGGCAAAAGGAGATGGTAATTGTTGAATCCGTGAATGTTGATGTATGGTGTTCTTCAATAAATCGACATTGACTGCAGAGGAACAATTAACAGGTGTTTACTGGATGCAGGTTACTCTAAAACTAAAGTACAGATCCCTACTCAGGGTTTATATACAGGTGTGGTCACTGCCGGTACTACAGTATACAGGAGCTGTAAAAAGTAGTTCTCCCCTTAAAGGTACATACACTACAATTCCTCCCCTTTTAGATTAACAGTACCATAACATTCATTTAACAATTAACACTTTTAACATGCAACATTAACGGCAAATAGTCCATTTATAAATTCAGTCTTTGGGGCGGCTTCCTGATCGTTTCTGGATAGCGCCTTTCCTGAGTGTCTTGCTCTTGGTGCGGAGGCGATTCTGGCCCCCTGTCATCGCTTGGTTCATCAGCTTCCGATGCTACTGTTTCTGGGGTAGATGCTACCGGTATGTTGGGTTCATCACCAGGTACGCGAGACCTGGGGTTGACTCTTTCCTGTGACTCTAGGATCTGGTCGACATGGCATCTCACAATGTTCTCCCCAACATCCACTGTGTACATTAGTGGCCCCTGCCGTGTGCACATTGTTCCTGGTTGCCATTTCTCTGTTCGGTAGTCGCGAGCCAAGGCTGGTTGCCCTACATTGAAGCTCCTTGTCAGCTTCTCATTGATGTGCTGGAATTGCTTATTCTCAACCTCTCTTCGTACATTTGGTTTGAGCAAATCCAGACGAGATCTCAACCTTCGGTTAAAGAACATCATGGCCGGGGTCTGGTTGGTGACTGTATGTGTCGCATTTCTGTAGGCTAACAGGAAATTGTCCACCTTATGCTGCAGTGGAATGTCGTCATCGCACATGGCCCTTACTGCTTTTTTAAAGGTCTGTATGAACCTCTCAGCCAATCCATTTGTGGCTGGATGATACGGGGTGGAGGTATAATGCCTTACCCCATTCCTTTTCATAAATCTTTGAAACTCTTCAGACACAAACTGTGGTCTGTTATCAGAGCAAATCTGCTCTGGCAAGCCGTTCCTGACAAAGATGGTCCGTAGGACTGCAATAGTTTTCTCCGTGGTGGTGGAGGACATTTTGATCACCTCAGGCCATTTCGAGTGCGCATCCACAGCTATTAAAAACATTGAGTCCATGAATGGACCAGCAAAATCAATATGCACCCGTTGCCATGGAGATGAGGGCCACTCCCATGGGTGTAGAGGGGCATGTGGTGGTGCATTTTGGACCTTCTGGCATCCTGAGCAGCTCTTTGTCAGGTCCTCGATTTGCTGATCGATCCCCGGCCACCACACATAAGCCCTAGCAAGGCTTTTCATTTTCACCCCTCCCAGATTACCTTCGTGAAGCTCATTGAGCACTCTCTCCCTTAACTTGGGTGGAATTACCACTCGGGATCCACACATCAAGGTCCCCTGGCATACTGACAGCTGTTCTCTTCTGGATGAGAATGCTGGCAACAGTGAGTCGCCATGTGCTGGCCATCCCTTCACCGTCAAATCATATACCCGAGACAGTGTCGGGTCATTTCGGGTCTCCTTCTCTATACCAGCGTTAGTTACTGGCAAGCATTCAATTATAGTCGAATGAAATATTTCGACAGGATCCACTGCTGGTGCTTCCTCCGCAGTAGGTAGTGGCAGGCGTGATAGCCCATCAGCGTTTCCATGCTGTTTCGTACCCTTATACTTGATATCATATTGGTGCGCCCCTAGAAAAAGGGCATCTTTGTAACCATTGTGCAGTCATCACCGGAACGCCCTTCTTTGGATTAAAGATGGAGACAAGTGGTTGGTGGTCAGTCAGCAAGATGAACTTCTGCCCATGCAGATAGTGGTTGAATTGTTTTACTCCCTATACTAGGCTGAGGGCCTCCCTGTCGATCTGGGCATAGTTGTGCTCGGCTGAGGTTAGTGACCGAGACGCAAAGGCTACTGGCCTCTCCAAACCATCTGGGAATTTGTGCAACAACACCGCTCCAATACCATAGGGTGATGCATCACATGCCAACCGGATTGGTAGTGCTGGGTTGAAATGGGCCAACACCTCTTTTGATGTGATCAAATCTTTGCACTTCTGGAAAGCTCGTTTACATTCGTCATTCCACTTCCATAGTACCCCCGTTTGCAGTAGGGTATTCAGTGGGTGTACTACTGTAGACAAATTTGGTAAGAACTTATGGTAGTAGTTCACTAGCCCGAGGAACAACCTCAGTTGTGACACATTTTCCGGTGCTGGAGCCTTCACTACTGCCTCAATCTTTTCAGGGGACTTATGTAACCCCTCTTCATCAATAATGTGGCCACAATACGAGATCTGCTTCTGGAAAAACTCGCACTTGTGGCGATTAGCTCGTAGACCATATTCCTTTAATCTAGTGAGCATCTTCTCCAGGTTGGCGAGGTGGTCACTGTCATTTTCGCCCGTGACCAGGATGTCGTCCAAATAACACTGGGTCCCTGGAATCCCTTGCAGGACTTGATCCATTGCCCTTTGCCAAATAGCCGGAGCCGATGTTACCCCGAACACCAGTCGGTTGTATTGATAGAGACCTTTATGAGTGTTGATCGTGAGGTACTGTTTCGAGGCTTCTTCTACCTCCATTTGCAAGTACGCCTGGGCCAGATCAATTTTGGTGAAGCGTTTACCTCCAGATAGCGAGGCGAAAATATCCTCAATCTGTGGAAGCGGATATTGTACCGTGTGAAGTACTGGGTTCACTGTCACCTTAAAATCCCCACAGATGCGGACCTTCTTTGGTTCCCCAGGCGTATTACTCAACGACCTCTTCATTACAGGGACGATGGGTGTAGCCCACACGCTCCAGTCTACTTTGGACAGTACTCCTGAACGTTCCAACCCTTCCAGCTCTGCTTCGATGGCTGGTCGGATCGCATAAGGCACCGGTCTGGCCTTAAAAAACTTTGGACTTGCATTTTCCTCTATTTTAATCATTGCTGTTATGCCTTTTAGTGTTCCGAGTCCCTCCTGGAACACTTCTTGTGCGTCAGTTAGCATTTTTGACAGTCGTCCAGGTGTGACGTCGTCATCCTTTTTGGCCTCAACCTTCAGTGCCTGTATGGAATGCCAATCTAATTGTATCTTCCGGATCCATTCACTTCCTAGTAGTGGTGGTCCTCCATCTGGCAATACATATATGTCAATTTTAGGTATTTCCTGGCCTTTGTATATCACTTTCACCCTTATTTTTCCTTTGGGGTAGACTTTTTGCCCCATGTACATTTTCAAGACAATCTCTGTAGCGTCCAAGGGTATATGTGAAAATAGCCGCTTGTAGTCCCTTTGGTTTATGACTGTTAGGGCTGATCCAGTGTCCAATTCCATTTTCACTTGGACTTCGTCTATATTGAGTGTGACCCAGATAGTCTGGTGATCCTCCATTTTGGTTACCTTATGTAGTTTCAGACAACCCAGTTCCTTGCTTCCGGAGTTTGTATCACTTCCCTGTTCGTCTGAACTACTGTCCATCCCCTTATGTACCTTTTTGTACTTCTCCTGTGGAGATTTCTTGCTGTTGGTTTTCTTCCCTGACCTGCAGACTCTTGCTGTGTGTCCTGTTTTTCCACACTGTCTGCACACTTGGTCCTTGAACCAACAATCCTTCTGGTCGTGTGTTGTTCTGCCGCAGCGATAACACTTCCCTGCTCCATATGACATTTCATTGGTGCCGTATTCTTGCGGTCTCCGTTGTATCTCTGCAGCGCCCCGTGCGGCTGCTTCGTGTGATACTGCCATACTGAAAGCCTTGTCCAGCGTAAGGTCCTTTTCTGATAGAAGCCATTTCTGGGTTCCTTCACTTTGAAGTCCACACACAAACTTGTCCCTTAACGTATCTGATAGTCCCACTCCAAACTGGCAGTGTTTCGATAACTTGTGCAGTTCCGTTAAGTACTCAGCATTACTTTCGTCTTTATGCTGGTTCCTTTTGTGGAACTTAAATCTTTCTGCTATCAGCAGCGGTGTGGGGCTTAAGTGGTCCTGTAGGATTTCTACTATGCTTTCGAAATTCTTATCCACGGGCTTCTCTGGGGTTATCAGGTTTCGCAGTAAGCCATAATTTTTTGCACCCATGGAATTTAACAAAACCAGTGCTTTCCTAGCATCTGGCACTTCATTCGCCCTGCAGTACACCTCAATGCGTTCCACATATGTCGCCCAATCTTCGACTTCATTGTCGAACGCCATGATACTGCCACTCTTCGCCATCCCTGGGTGTGATTTAACTGTCTAAAATGGCGTCTCCCGCGCTCTCCATTCTTCTCTGCTGGCACAAAATGGCGTCTCCCGCACTTTCCTTCCTTCCCGCGCTCGCCCTTCTTCTCCACTGCGGCTTCTAAAAATGGCATCTCCCGCGCTCTCCCTTCTTCTCCGCGGCTCACTGGCGTCTCCCGCACTCTCCCTTCTTCTCCCTGCGGACGCGGTTCAGCCCTTGAGCCCTGGCTGTGCTCTGCGCGTTCTCTGGTGAGCCTTTCCCGTTGCTGTCGCTCGGTCCTGAACCCGACTGCTGCTTTACCCTCTCTCTCTCTCTGTTTGTTTTTCCTCGACGCTGCTCGGTTTTCAACCCCCGGCCACGCCCTGTGCGCTTCACCCTCTCTCTTACCCCGTCGACGCTGCTCGGCTTTTCTACGCCGTCGGTCGGCTCCAGCCGCCGCTGTCCGGGAAGGGTGTGCGTTGCACCTTTTGCCAGTCTGTTGCTGGATCGTCGTGGCTGGGGAACCAAGCCCGGCTCTCAACAGCCTCTCCTGTGATGTTTACTTTCTGCTGGATGACTGGGTGGTTGCTCGTGGTCGACGCCCGTGCTTCTGGCCTCGACTTTCTTCCACCGTCCTCCAGGAGCGAATCCTTGAAGGGAAATGCAGAGTTGCAGGCAGATTCGAATTGACCTCGTCGCCACTGTTAGACCCGTGATTCTTAAAATAGGATGTTTCCCAATAACCACACGGAGGCTGTAACTTAACAATCAACAGGTGTTTACTGGAGTAGGGTAGTCTCAAGACTGGGAGTACAGAGGCATGCTCAAGGCTTATATACAGGTGTGGTCACTGCTGGTACTACAGTATACAGGAGCTGTAAAAGTAGTTCTCTCTTAAAGGTACATACACTACAGTCCCGGTGTGACGTCGTCATCCTTTTTGGCATCTACAGTCAGTGCTTGTATGGAATGCCAATCTAGCTGTATCTTCCAGATCCATTCACGCCCTAGTAGTGGTGGTCCTCCATCTGGCAATACATATATGTCCATTTTTGGTGTTTCCTTGCCGTTGTATATCACGTTCACCCTTATTTTTCCTTTGGGGTAGACTTTTTGCCCCGTGTACGTCTTCAAGACAATCTCTGTATCTCTCAAGGGTATATGTGAGAATAGCCGCTTGTAGTCCCTTCGGTCTAGGACTGTTAGGGCTGATCCTGTGTCCAATTCCATTTTCACTTGGACTCTGTCTATCTTGAGCGTGACCCAGATAGTTTGGTGATCCTCCATTTTGATTACATTATGTAGTTTCAGACAACCCAGCTCCTTGCTTCCGGAGTCTGTATCACTTCCCTGTTCGTCTGAACTACTCTCCGTCACCTTATGTACCTTTTTGTACTTCTCCTGTGGAGATTTCTTGCTGCTGGTTTTCCTTCCCGACCTGCAGACACTTGCTCTGTGTCCTACTTTTCCACACTGTTTGCACACTTGGTCCTTGAACCAACAATCCTTATGGTCGTGTGTTGTTTTGCCACAGCGATAACACTTCCCTGCTCCATATGACATTTCATTTGTGCCATATTCTTGCGATCTCCATTGAATCTCTGCAGCGCCCCGTGCGGCTGCTTCGTGTGATACTGCCATGCTGAAAGCCTTGTCCAGCGTAAGATCCTTTTCTGATAGAAGCCGTTTCTGGGTTCCTTCACTTTGAAGCCCACACACAAACTTATCCCTTAAAGTATCTGCCAATCCCGTTCCAAACTGGCAGTGTTTCGATAGTTTGCGCAGTTCTGTTAAATACTCAGCATTACTTTCGTCTTTATGCTGGTTCCTTTTGTGAAACTTAAATCTTTCTGCTATCAGCAGCGGTGTGGGGTTTAAGTGGTCCTGTAGGATTGCCACTATGCTTTCAAAATCCTTTTCCACTGGCTTCTCTGGGGTTATTAGGTTTCGCAGTAAGCCGTACATTTTTGCACCCATGGAATTCAACAATACCAGTGCTTTCCTGGCATCTGGCACTTCATTTGCCTTGCAGTACACTTCTACACGTTCTATATATGTTGCCCAATCTTCGACTTCATTGTCGAACGCTGTGACACTGCCACTCTTCTGCATCCCTGGGTGTGGTTAGACTGGCTAAAAATGGCGTCTCCCGCGCTCTCCCTTCTTCTCCGCTGGCTCAAAATGGCGTCTCCCACGCTTCTTTCTTCCCCCGCGGACGCTGCTCAGCCCTTGAAACCCCGACCGTGCTCTGCGTGTTTTCCCTTCTCTCGTTGACGCCGCTCGGTCTTCAACCCGGCTGTGCCCTGTGCGCTTCACCCTGTCTCTTACCCCATCGACGCTGCTCGGCCTTTTTCTGTGCCGTCGGTCGGCTCCAGCCGCTGCCGTCCGGGAAGGGTCTGCGCCGTACCTGCTGCCAGCCCGCTGTGCTGGATCGTCTCGACTGGGGAACCAAGCCCAGCTCTCCACAGCCTCCTCTGCGATGTTCAAGTCCTCTCCAGATGGTCGACGCCCGCACTGGTGGAATCGGCCTTCTTCTACAGAATTGCAGGTAGGTTCGAATCAACTCGTCGCCACTGTTGAATCCGTGAACGTTGATGTATGGTGTTCTTCAATAAATCGACATTGACTGCAGAGGAACAATTAACAGGTGTTTACTGGATGCAGGTTACTCTAAAACTAAAGTACAGATCCCTACTCAGGGTTTATATACTGGTGTGGTCACTGCCGGTACTACAGTATACAGGAGCTGTAAAAAGTAGTTCTCCCCTTAAAAGGTACATACACTACAGTAATGGGACAAGTTAAGAAACAAAAGATGACTGACGATGTTCTGAGGTTTCTCTCTCCACAGATGCTGCCTGACCTGCTGAGTATTTCCAGCATTTTCTGTTTTTATTTCAGATTTCCAGCATCTGCAGTATTTTGCAGTTGTACCATCTGGCTGGATTCTTCAAAATGCAGGGCGCTAATGGTGGTGCTCAAATCAGAACTGAAAGGGGTGTTAACTCCTTGAATTTGCAGCTGATCAGTGACCATAGACAAAAAAAGCATGCATATTGGTGCTCCGTTTGTAGCTGCTGTGATTACAGCCAGTTACCAGGGTTTTGGTGCAGGCGGTATCTGGATGTTGACCGAATGGAGATCTGCTGCAGTGTGATCCAGCAAAGGCAACCCAGACTTTTGTAGCTTGCTGCGCTTTACAAAACATTGCCCTACAACAATTGGAGCAGGTCGAAGAGAGGACCAGCATCAACCAGTGACCCAGACCAGGAGATAGGAGTGATGCCTGCAGAACCAACCGTTCCCAACTGAGCAACAGTGTTAAGTGGCAAGACATCCTAGTGAGTTCTGCTTCTGTGTTGAGATATGGCTCCATGTGAGACAGTGGGTGAGTAGGAGGATAATGAAGAAAAAGCAATGGTATTAGCTGCAAACTTGGGGGAGGTCTCTGACCCTATCACTCTCTCTATTACCTGCCTACTCAGAATCTGGAATGCCCTCTTCTTGTTAGGATTAGCTGACCCCTGTCTAGTCTACATACATTGATTACGTGTGGTCTTTTCCTCCAAGTACAAATAGACATCTGTTGGAATGAGGAATATGAGAGAAGATATATATCAACCAAATGCCCTGCCCAGCAGCCACCCTATGTGAACCCCTTATAATACAGGATGAAGGTATCTTGCATTAGCAGCGTGCTTGATTTTTGCAGATTGCCATATTTAACAGGCGACAAGGTCAGCCCGTTGATATGACATTACACAGTGCCATGGAAGAATGTGAGCATGTTTGTGCATTTAGAAAGACAGATACTGCATTCTCTCTCTGTGACTCTGTACTAAGGTTACGGTAAAGAGCAATAAATGTTCTTCTCAATTCGACCTGGCAAGATATTGCAACATGTTTGCTCACTTACCTTGGCAACCTTGTGGAATTCAGCAAATATCTGGCTCCCAGGCTTCCTGTATTGATGGACGAGTGTGATAGCATTCAATCTTTCAGTTCCTCCACCCAGGCTGCTTTAATGCTGCTCTTCGCCAAAGGATGCCCCCGTACTCCAAAAAAAGAAGCACCCTACTCCGCCATACCTCTTGAACTAGGATCTCCAAAGCTACGTTGTTGAATGAAGTAATTCTGCTTCATCGGATCGTTGCAGCCATCTCTCCCCTTCACTAGTAGGACAGTAAACCTCTCAAGTTAACGTCATTTGTGGGGAATTTACTGGAATCTATCACCAGACACAGAGTGACTGGGCACTTGGACAAGTATGAGTTGATCAAAGAGAGTCAGGAAAGGATTGATTTATGAAGGGTGGGTAATGTCTGACTAACCTAACTGAACTTTTTGAGAAGGACACTAGCATGGTGGGCATTCTCTATGCAGACTTCCAGAAGGTATTTGAAAGGATCCGCACAAGAGATTATTAGCAAAAATGAGAGTGCGTGGAATTGGAGGTAACCTTGTGCTGTGGGTTGGTAATTGGTTGGGAGGGAGGAGACAGAGAGTAGGGGATAAAGGGCTTGTTCTCTGATTGGCGGAATGTGACAAGTGGTGTTTACAGGGATCTACACTGGGGTCTCAGCTTTTCACCGTATATATCACTGACTTGGATGAAGGACTAGCAAGTTATACATCCAGGTTTTCAGATGGCACTGTTAGGAGGCACAGTAAGTTGTGTGGATGGGAGCAGGAAGCTACAAAGGGGGGACATGGACAGGCTGAGTGAGTGAGCAAAGTTATTGCAGATGGAGTTCAATGTGGGTCATCCACTTTGGATCGGAGAAAGACACATTGGAATATTTTCTTAATGCTGAGAGACTAGAAGCTGTGGAGGAGCAAAGGGATGTAGGTGTCTGTGTGCACAGGTACAAAAAGCAATCACAAAGCCTAACGGAATGTTGGCCTTCATCGCAAAGGGACTGGAATTCAAAAACTGAGGAAGTGCTGCTTCAGTTGTACAGGGCCTTGGGTCAGACCCCATCTGGGGTACTGCATTCGGTTTTGGGCACCGAACCTCAGGAAAGCTTGAGGAACAGCACCTCATCTTTCGATTAGGCACTCGACAGCCCTCTGGACTCAACATAGAGTTCAACAATTTCAGATCATAACCCTGGCCCCTATCACATATATATATTTTCTTTTTTTTATCCACACTTTCTGTTTGGCCTTTTTTTCTTCCCTCCCACAGGGCAGCTGTCCGTCATTCTGCCAGCGCAATTCGCACTTCAGCTGGAGCCATCCTTTATTCCTTAACCTGTCCTATTACCACCTCCTCTTGCCTTGAATATCTCTTAATGTCTCTCAATGTCTCTTAATCTCTCCTGCTTTCTATCCTATCACTGACCTTCCCCTTTGTTCTTTCATCCCCTCCCCCTTTCCCCAGCCCCTAAACTTGCTTTCCATTTCCTGCTTTTTTCCACTTCTGACGAAAGGTCTTCGACCTGAAGCGTTAACTCTGTTTCTCTCTTCACGGATGCTGCCCTGGCCTGCTGAGTTTTTCCAGCATTTACTCAGGAAAGATATACTGGGCTGGGAGAGGAGAGAACGGGATGGAGGAAAATAACCAATGGAGAATTCAAAATAAAAGTAAATCGAATCTAATCTTCTCTCACCCAACAGTCTCCTGAACCTGTGGAATTCTCTACCACAGAAGGCAGTTGAGGCCAATTCATTAAATATATTCAAGAAGGAGTTGGATATATTTCTTAAGGCTAAAGGGATCAAGGGATATAGGGAGAAAGCAGGGACAGGGTACTGAGTTTGGATGATCAGCCATGATCGCATTGAATGGCGGAACAGGCTCGAGGGGCCGAATGGCCTACTCCTGCTCCTATCTTCTATGTTGCTGTGTCTCCAGGGCCAAGCCCCCGACAGTCTCAGACAGGCATATAACAGACATTAATTTAAAAAAATAACAAAAAAGGGTTGACATCTCAGTTTTACTCAGCACATCAGCCTCCTCTAGAGAAAAGCCTTTTGGATGAAAAGCAAGTGCACAGCATGGCATGTGAAAAC
Source organism: Somniosus microcephalus (assembly GCF_052327205.1). Lineage (NCBI taxonomy): Eukaryota > Metazoa > Chordata > Chondrichthyes > Squaliformes > Somniosidae > Somniosus > Somniosus microcephalus. Next base: position 12,220,125 of record NC_141013.1, read on the forward strand.
TGCTGAAAGATGAATCGAGCTCTGAACCGAGTCCTCACAACATCACAACCGATAATAGGAAGAAACATTCCATGTGGGAGACAAACAGAATTCTTGATGCGACTAATGTAATGTTGCTGAATACATCAGTGCTGTCAGGACTGGGCCACGGTCTCCTCACACTAAAAGCTCCACTTTATAAGAAAAAGGTTCTGCACTAAAGAGGTTTGACTATGCGAAAAAGCAACATCCAACATGATTCATCGTAAATCTATTACCCTGAGTTCAGGAGGACTTGCTTATACATGAAGAATCTCTCTTAATAATCGGTTATGAATAATACGTGATCTGAAACTATCTGTTGGTTCAAAGGGTTAGATAAACATAGAACATGATAAATGTCAATGTGCTTGGAGCGTCATCAATTTCACACTACCTGATCTTTTTCTATTTACAAAGATAACACAGAAGGGGTAACGCTGTGAAGCTTTGGCACAAAACTCACCGGATATGTGCGGTTTGGTGATCGGGCTATCACACTGTAGCCCAGATTTCTCCGGCCCTTCCTTGCTGCTATTGAAGCTCAGCACTGGCAGTGGAGCCTTGCAAAGTTACCCTGGTAATCTGCAGTGAGGGCTTGCCAAGAACCTGGACCAGACGCTAGGTGGATGAGAGACAGGGTAGGGCAGGGGGGTTGGAGTCATGGTTTAAGTTCTGACATTTGATTCGCTGATGATGAGAATTACTTTAATAACCAATTGTGGCTCAGTGGGTAGCACCTTTGCCTCTGAGTCAGAAGGTTGTGGGTTCAAGTCCCACTCCAGGGACTTGAGCACAAAAATCTAAGCACTCCAGTGTAGTACTGAGGGAGTGCTGCACTGTTGGAGGTGCCGTCTTTTGGATGAGACGTTAAACCGAGGCCCCGTCTGCTCTCTCAGGTGGATGTAAAAGATCCCATGGCACTATTTTGAAGAAGAGTAGGGAATTTATCCCCAGTGTCCTGGCAAATATTTATCCCTCAACCAACATAACAAAACAGATGATCACATTGCTGTTTGTGGGAGCTTGCTGTGCGCAAATTGGCTGCCACGTTTCCTACATCACAACAGTGACTACGCTTCAAAAAAAGTACTTCTTTGGCTGCAAAGCGCTTTGGGACGTCCGGTGGTCGTTAAAGGTGCTATAGAAATGCAAGTCTTTCTTTTCTTTCTTTAATGCCTACACATCATGAGACACAAAAGTGGGCAAAATTAGACTTCACAGGCAAAACATGCAAGACTCCTCTGGCACTTCAAGACCTTGGAGTCAATGGGTTCAGGTCAGGACTTTGGTTGCTGACAGATGTAGTGTTGAAGTCCTCTCTGCAACTTGCACTCGCTTTGAGCAAGACTCAACGCTATGAAAAAGAGGTAACGGGGGAGGCCAAAGCAAGATCAAAGAGAAGGGTCTTTAGGAGGCATTTGAAAGCAGAAGAGGTGACTAACTAGAAGTGCAGAGGGAGGAAACTCCAGAGGAGTATAGTGGCCAGTCCAATGGTGGAGTGGAGAGAATGGGATTCAAGGGGTAGGCTAGTGTCAGAGAAGTGGAGGGTGCCTGCAAAGAAAGACGGAGGATATGGTGACGACAAAAAGACAGGCAAGACCAATAGAGAGACTTGAAGGTGAACATGAGAATCTTAAAGGCAATTCTCTGGGACATAGGCAATCAGTGGAACTCGCGAGGGTGGCCCTTACTGTCGGCGAGTATGCGGGCCCCAGCATTCTGGATTAGTACTGGTTTATGGAGGATGGACGTAGTGAAGCTGGCAAGGAGAGTGTAGGAGAAACCCAACCTCGAGGTTTAGGGCTTCAACAGTAGAAGGGGAGAAGTAGAGACAGAGGCAAGTATATAGCATTAGTGGCAGCATTCAGGAGAGATGCTGTTACTCTAACTATTCCTTTCAGATCTGAAGTCGTCACTGCAGATGCCACTGGTGTTGTCACATCTTTCAGATTTCCTACCAGGCCGTCCGAGTTGTTGACACAGAAGGGGTGATTTTCCAAGCTTGCCACTCTGGTGAGCCGCCTTACCTGGCAGCAGGGAATGTTGGGGAATGGCAGATGCACTGGCCATGATATTCTATTCATTAATTTTCAAAGAAAAATTGGAAAATCGTGAGCAGCATGTTGTGATTTCCTAAAATGAGAGTGTGGAGGGTGAGGTTCTGACTGGCTGCAAAAGTTCAAAAAACCACCCCCATAAGAACATAAGAAATAGGAGCAGGAGTAGGCCAATCGGCCCCTTGAGCCTGCTCCGCCATTCAATAAGATCATGGCTGATCTGATCCTAACTGCCAATCCACTATCACAGAACCATCTCCTGAATCTAACAGAATTAGACACACGAAATAGGAGCAGGATCAGGCTACACGGCCCCTGGGCCCGCTCCGCTACCCACAGGGCCATGACCGATCCGAACCTAGACTCATGTCCAAATTCCTGCCCGCTCCCCGTAACCCTTAATTCCCTTTACTTCTAGGAAACTGTCTATTTCTGTTTTAAATTTATGTAATGATGTAGCTTCTACAGCTTTTTGGGGCAGCATATTCCATGGACCTACCACCCTCTGAGTGAAGTAGTTCCTCCTCATCTCAGTTTTGAAAGAGCAGCCCCTTATTCTAAGACTATGCCCCCTAGTTCTAGTTTCACCCATCATCGGGAACATCTTCCCCGCATCCACCCGATCCAACCCCTTCACAATCTTATATGTTTCAATAAGATCGCCTCTCATTCTTCTGAACTCCAATGAGTAGAGTCCCAATCTACTCAACCTCTCCTCATATGTCCATCCCCTCATCCCCGGGATTAACCGAGTGAACCTTCTTTGTACTGACTCGAGAGCAAGTATGTCCTTTCTTAAGTATGGACACCAAAACTGTACGCAGTATTCCAGGTGCGGTCTCACCAATACCTTGTACAACTGAAGCAATACCTCCCTATTTTTATATTCTATCCCCCTAGCAATGAAAGCCAACATTCCATTGGCCTTCTTAATCACTTGCTGCACCTGCATACTAACCTTTTGAGTTTCGTGCACCAGGACCCCCAGATCCCTTTGTACTTCAGTACTTTCCAGTTTCTTGCCATTAAGATAATAACTTGCTCTACGATTTTTCCTGCCAAGTGCATAACCTCACACTTTCCAGTATTGTATTCCATCTGCCAAATCTCTGCCCACTTACTTAGCCTGTCTATGTCCCCTTGCAGGTTTTTTATGTCCTCCTCACTCACTACCTTCCCTCCCATCTTAGTATCATCTGCAAACTTTGATATGTTACACTCGGTCCCCTCCTCCAAATCGTTAATATAGATTGTAAAGAGTTGGGGACCCAGCACTGACCCCTGCGGAACACCACTAGTTACTGATTGCCAGTCTGAGAATGAACCATTTATCCCAACTTTCTGCCTTCTGTTAGATAGCCAATCCTCTATCCATGCCAGAATATTACCCCCAATCCCATGATTTTTTATCTTAAGCAATAATCTTTTGTGTGGCACCTTGTCAAATGCCTTTTGGAAGTCTAAATACACTACGTCTACTGGTTCCCCTTTATCCACCCTATATGTTACTTCCTCAAAGAACTCCAGCAAATTTGTCAAACATGACTTCCCCTTCATAAAACCATGCTGACTTTGTCCTATTAAATTATGATTATCCAAATGTCCTGTTACATTCTCCTTAATAATGGACTCCAAAATTTTACCTACCACAGATAGCTCACACTTTCTGCTAAAAAGTGGCACAACAATTGCCTCCCCCATCAAGAATTTGCTTATGATGCTCTATTATAGTGAGCACCTGTCACTCGAATATAAGTCAGGGCATTTCTATCATTCTATGAAAACTTTCCTTTATTGAGTCCAAGCTCAGGGAGTGGCTTAATAATGTTGGTGCTGAGCTGAGTTTAGGACGATGTGCCCTGTGCGAAGCACCCAAATCACTGAGTCCCATTGCCCTTTGTGTGATCCCTCGGTTTGGTTCAGGTCGGTCTGTGCCACGCTGTTTTGGTGTGTGAAGTCCAAGTATAGATCGGTTCCGACTGAGGCTTCCAGTTAGATAGGGAGAGAGTGACCAACATTTTGAAAGTGGCATTGATTGCGGAGCCTGACCGCACCTTGTGCAGTGCAGGGGGTTTCTGGCTGTAATTACAGGGTGAATTTTAGCGGGTTATAGGATTACTATTAGTTACAGGTAGGATATTGGGGTGTTGTACCACTAACAGTTACGTATAGACTATCAGTGAGTTATTGCCTTACTATTGGTTATGAAGGGAATCTGATTGTTATCGGTATTACTTATTAGTTATTGGTGCAATTCCAGTGAGTTACTATTAGTTATTGGTGGACAGAAAGTTCCTCCCGCCTCTGGTTTCCTCTCTGTGTATCCTTCCCCAGCCTTCGGCTGCCTCTCTTCCCTGCTCTCGGTTTCCCTTCTTCACCTGCTCATGGTTGGCCTCCTGGTTCTCATAATATCTCGCAAAATAGCTGCTAGTGCTAATCCACGAGCAAAGATACTCACTACAAAGGCCCAATCTTTATGAGGTAAATGCAATAATATTTGAGGCATCATATGATCAGGTGTCACCTAGTCAGACGTCACGTGATCGGACCTCCAGGAATGCCTCCAACCAGGGGTGATCTACATTGGCTCCCGGCCTGGCAAAGCCTCGATTTTAAAATTCTTATCCTTGTTTTCAAATCCCTCCATGGCCTTGCCCTCCCTATCTCTATAACCTCCTCCAGTCCTACAATCCTCCGAGATCTCTGCGCTACTCCAATTCTGGCCTCTTGCGCATCCCTGATTTTCATCACTCCACCATTGACGGCTGTACCTTCAGCTGCCTGGGCCCTGAGCTCTGGAATTCCCTCCCTAAACCTCTCCGCCTCTCTACCTCTCTCTCCTCTGTTAAGACGCTCCTTACAACCTCCCCCTTTGACCAAGCATCTGGTCAGCTGTCCGAATATCTCGTTATGTGGCTCAGTGTCAAATTTTGTTTGATAATGCTCCTTTGGACGTTTTACTATGTTAACGGTGCTATATAAATGCAAGCTGTTGTTGTTGACAGCCCTATCTGTGACCCATGTGCTCCACAGACGAGCATGTGTTTGGTGAATTTACCCTTATGGGGCAAAGGCTTCATGAACATTTTGTAATGAGCCTAGTACATGACATGCGCTCAAGCCCTCAGTGCCTTAGATACTTTGCCCTGCATATTGTTTCACACTGTGCAACAGGTAAATACAGCGGCTGAGAATACAAGTTGCTGTGCCAGATGGGCATCAGTGCTGATGGTGCTCAGTGTCACATTCTTGGCCCTGCAGCCTCTTGCTACTTTGTAAGTACTTTGGAAAACAAATTTAAACACTGCTTCCACAGTAAGCATAAAATATAGATGCTGCTTTCAACTCAGTGCAGTAGCATTGCTTTGAGGTGTTTAGACCACAGAGATTTAATTCCCTTTCTCCCTCAGGCATATAATGATTTTGTTGTGTTGTGTTATGTTGTTTTAATCCCTTCGTCTGTGTAATGCCAGAGCTGTCTCTCTCTCTCTCTCTCTCTCTCCCTCTCATAATCTGATGTCAACGCCACATTGTAAGAATCCCAAAAGGTTTCCACACAATAGAAATAGGTTTTGTTTCATAAAAGACCATTGAGAACAGACTCGGTGCAATCGGCAATTCATACCCATAATAATGCCGGTTCCCTTGCCGATGTTGTTGACGGCAACTTACGCCGAAGTTTCCTAGAAATCTCATTAGCATACGCCACCGTTAAACCAAGGCCCCGCCTGCCTTCTCAGGTGGACGTAAAAGATCCCGCGGCACTACTACGAAGAAGAGCCTGGGAAGATTGCCCCTTGCTGTTTGTGGGAGCTTGCTGTGTGCAAAATGGCTGCCGCGTTTCCTACATTGCAACAGTGACTACACTTCAAAAAGTGGCTGTAAAGCACTTTGGGGCATCCGGAGGTCGTGAAAGGCGCTAAATAAATGCAAGTTCTTTCTAGTTCTTTCTTATTGGCTGACAGGTTAGCAGCTTCTATTAACATTTCAGGGAACCAACAGCCTAGGAATCCGCAGAACACTTTTTTTTCCCCAAAGCTGCACTTTTAGAGGATATTTCCTGAAGTGACGAGGAATTTTCCCGTAGCTCTAAAGGTGGTAACATTTTTATTGCATTTCAGTGTTTATTCTCGAAAATGACTCCTTCCACCTACAGCTAGGGTGAGGAAATGATCACTGGGCAGAGGTTTGAGGAATGCGAAGGGTTGTTGGTACAGAGCGTGCCCTCTCCCGCTTCCTATTGCAATCTGTTCCCAGATTTTGTTATAGATTACTCCAGGGAAAGACTCCCGCTATCTTTCCTGTACATTCTTCTGATGGGAGAATGTCCCTCTGCCACACAGCTTGGCTCAGGGCTCAACATTAAAAGGAAATAACCTTCTATTCTGTTGGCACACTGTCCTAAAAGATTGGAAAGGGAAATAGTTGTAAGCTTTCGAAAGAAGAAAGAGAAACTGCAAAAAGCTGGAAGTAAAAACATGAAAATTGTGGAAATGTACAGCAGGTCCCATCAACTCTTGAAAGGGATAGATCAATGTTTGGGCCTGAATACCCAAGCTAGAAAGGGGAGGCGAGCTGGCCAAAACACGGGAGAAAAAAAAGGTCAAATATATGAAATATTAGTACAAAGAGGCAGGTAATGGCCCCAAACTTCCACATGGGTTCCACCAGTCTCCCATCATAACTTTTGTGGGAGAATAGACGAACCCCCAAGGAACTGGGGCACCTCATTATAGTAACATAGTAACGCAGTAACGTAGTGACGGTTTCAGGCAGGAGAGGACCTTCGGTTCATCTAGCTCACCTTTCTACAGTATTTCCTTGCTGCGGTTCGAATAATCCTTAATCCCATTTGTTGACAAGAACCTCTCTAGTTCCCCATTTAGGTTTCTTGTTCCACCTCTTGTCTCGATATACATAAAAACATAAGAAATAGGAGCAGGAGTCGGCCATTCGGCCCCTCGAGCCTGCTCCGCCATTCAATAAGATCATGGCTGATCTGATCTTGGCCTCAACTCCACTTTTCTGCCTGTTCCCCATAATCCTTCACTCCCCTGTAGTTCAAAAATCTGTCAATCTCCGCCTTGAATATATTCAGTGACTCCGCCTCCACAGCTCTCTGGGGTAGAGAATTCCAAAGATTCACGACCTTCAGAGAAGAAATTCCTCCTCATCTCCGTTTTAAATGGGCGACCCCTTATTCTGAAACTATGCCCCCTAGTTCTAGATGCCCCCACGAGGGGAAACGTCCTCTCAGCATCTGCCCTGTTGAGCCCCTTCAGAATCTTTTATGTTTCAATAAGATCACCTCTCATTCTTCTAAACTCCAATAAATATAGGCCCAACCTGCTCAACCTTTCCTCATAAGACAACCCCTTCATCCCAGGAATCAACCTCGTGAACCTTCTCTAAATGCAAGTGTATCCCTCCTTAAATAAGTATAGTAACATAGTCTGATCTCCACTGTTTGTGGGAGCTTCCTGGTTGCCTTGTAAGGGGGTGGGACTTCTATCTGCCCTGTATAAAAAAAACTGATGGGCTCGGGGGGTGCGGGGGAATAGAGGGTGGGTGAAGTTGGGACGGGGAATGTTGAGCCTTAATGGGGACCCGGTGTTGTAGTGGTGGCCAGTACGCCATGAAAGATCAGGTGTTCATGCGGTCTTCGCAAGAGCGCACGCGGGCTCCATCAGTGGGGTCCAGGCCTGGCAAGGAGCCTAGAGAGCCCAGAGGAGTATAGAAAGTGCAGGGGTGAAATTAAAAAGGAAATCAGGAAAGTAAAGAGAGGGCATGAAAAACTATTGGCAAGTAAAATCAAGGAAAACCCAAAGCTGTTTTATAAACACATAAAGAGCAAGAGGATAACTAAGGAAAGAGTGGGGCCTATTAAAAACCAAAAAGGTAACATGTGTGAAGGCGGACGTGTTTGTTTTCTTTGGAACAGAGGCGACGTCAGGGGAGATTTAATTGAGGTGTATAAAATGATGAGGGGCCACGATAGGTTCTTTTTATCCACTCTATTTCCCTTAGCAGAGAGGTTAATAACCAGGGGGCATAAATGTAAAATAATTGGTAGATGGATTAGAGGGGAGTTGAGAATTTCTTTCACCCAGAGGGTGGTGGGGGTCTGGAACTCACTGCCTGAAAGGGTGGTAGAGGCAGAAACCCTCATCACATTTAAAAAATACTTGGATATGCACTTGAAGTGTAACCTGCAGGGCTACGGACCATGAGCTGGGAAGTGCGATTAGGCTGGATAGCTCTTTTTTCGGCCGGCAGACACGATGGGCTGAATGGTCTCCTTCTGTGCCGTAAATTTCTATGATTCCATGCAATAGCCAGGTATTCCAGGGAATTAATTCTTCAATTCTGTGGCCAGTCACTATTGAAACCTCGAAGAAGTTCTGCTCTTCTCTTCGTCGGGATCTCCGTTTGGCTCTTCAACCTTGTTCATCTTCATTACTTTCAGTCTACCTTTTATTGTCTCCTTTTCTTCTTTTGTTCGATCGCAGCTTTGCCTTCGATCTTTTTATTTTCTTTCCAGTTTTGAAGAAGGGTTTCAACCCGAAACGTCAACTCAAATTTCTCTCCATGGATATTGCCTGACCTGCTGAGTTTTTCCAGCATTCTCTGTTGTTTTTTTTTTATCCTCAATTATTAGAGTTTCCCTTCATGAGGAGACTGGTATCCCACGATGCTTTGCACAGAGCATTCTTGCCCCGACAATGCACTGGGAAATCTCCATTTGTCTCCCACTGTGAGGAGAAAATAGCCTGCTGTGTGATAGCCGTATAAGTGACATGCTGTGCACACTGTACTGCTGATTATTGGAGACCACACTGAGACAAGGTGAGGGGATTCTAATCATGGCTCCTTTTATTTCTCAGTGTTGAAATGTGACTGCTGCCTTTAATGTTTGAACCTGGGGGAAAAAGAGGATTTATTTTTTCTTTTAAGACACTTGTTTCGAATTTTGCATTCAGCCTAGAGGAGCAGTCAAACCCAAATAATAAAACTTAATTAACGATAATCTTGAAATAGAAACAAAGAAATTGCATTTCTATAGCGCCTGTCACGATCTCAGGACGTCCCAAGGTGTCTTACAGCCCATGAAGTACTTTTGAAGTGCAGTCACTGTTGTAATGTAGGAAAAAAATATAAGGGTATAAAAATGGAAGCATCAACAATTGTGGAGCTACATTTGGACACGGACTCTCTGAGATTAGGGAGGGGAAATCAAATCAGTCAGAGCTCCGGCTCCTGGTCACTGGCCAGTGACACTTGCTGGAAAGGCTTTGGGGTTGAAATTGTGTGACTATTCTGGTGGACTCCTACCCTAATGTCGAATCCAGCGGAGCAGCCGCAAGCTCCACTGGGACCTAGTCAGGCTGGGGCCTGGCATTGGACAGGAATTCCCGCAGTGTTCAGTAAGGGACTGAACTTCTGTCTGCCCTTAACCTGGAGACCACACTTGGAGTACTGTGTGCAGTTTTGGTCTCCTTACCTAAGAAAGGGTGCACTTACCATAGAGGGAGTGCAGCGAAGGTTCACCAGACTGATTCCTGGGATGGCAGGACTGTCGTATGAGGAGAGATTGGGTTGACTAGGCCTGTATTCACTAGAGTTTAGAAGAATGAGAGGGGATCTCATTGAAACGTATAAAATTCTGACAGGGTTAGACAGACTGGATGCAGAGAGGATGTTTCCCCTGGCTGGGGGAGTCTAGAATGAGGGGTCACAGTCTCAGGATACGGGGTAGAACATTTAGGGCTGAGATGAGAAGAAATTTCTTCACTCAGAGGGTGGTGAACCTGTGGAATTCTCTACCACAGAAGGCTGTGGAGGCCAAGTCACTGAATATATTTAAGAAGGAGATAGATAGATTTCTAGACACAAAAGGCATCAAGGGGTATGGGGAGAGAGCGGGAATATGGTACTGAGATAGTGGATCAACCACGATCATATTGAATGGCGGAGCAGGCTCGAAGGGCCGAATGGCCTACTCCTGCTCCTATTTTTCTATGTTTCTATGTTTCTAACTTGGGCACCTGTGTCACACTGGATGCGGTCTTCCAAAAGCTGGGAATTCCCTCATCCTCAACCTACAGGGAACCTGGAATAACATCGGAGGATGGGATGCCAAGGGAGAAGAGAAATACCGGTCTTAATTCTAGGGTAAGGGGATCAGTGGAGGGGAAGAGAGGATCAGGCCATGCTTACATAGAATGTACAGCACAGAAACAGGCCATTCAGCCCAACTGGTCCATGTCAGTGTTTATGCTCCACACGAGCCTCCTCCCACCCCTCTTCATCTCACCCTAACAGCATTACCTTCTATTCCTTTCTCCCTCATTTCTTTATCTAGCTTTCCCTTTAATGCATCTATGCTATTCGACTCAACTACTCCTTGTGGTAGCGAGTTCCACATTCTCACCACTCACTGGGTAAAGAGCTTTCTCCTGATTTAGGGGACCTGGACCCTGCCATAGATGAGGGGGACTTCTCTTCTTAAATAAATAAGAGTGGATTGTAGAGGATGAGCAGATTTTGCTTCTGCGGGGTAGGGGGTGACACGAATCAGTCATTCATGAAAGAAAGACTTATGAAATAATACTGAGCGGCCTGCGGGTGGCGCTGTCCAAGGAGAGTATAAATACTCGGGCACGGGCCAAGCTTGCGCAGGACATTCTTAACAGGAACTAGTGAAGGACACAACTAGACCTCCATGTTGTAAAACAGTTGATTAAAGCTTTGTTTAACGCTTAGACCAAGTGCCTAGTAGTTTTCTTACGTCAGAGGGCAGAGCCCCTTCTCTAGCTGGCCGTCTTTTGGAGGGGGCGGCACCACAGCTGCGACCCTCCTCGCACCAATGGACAGCTTTCCATAACCCTGACCCCTAACCCCGGGAACTTTGATGGGGTCAGTGTGTGGATGCATCCAGGCACTTACGCTGGGATGTCCCCCGTCCAGACATTTTTGGGCCCTGCATGTTTGTGGATGTTGGGCTCGCCTGTAATGCCCTCCACGGTAGCCTGCTGACACTCACTGCCTCGGGCCACACATAAAGAATGGGCGCATGGGTGAGGTGCCAGACCAGCAGCCAGTGCCCGTGGAGCCATTCCCCAGCGAGAGTTCTCACCTTCAGGATACAAAGAAAGAAAAAACTTACATTTCTATCGCACCTTTCACAACCACCGGATGTCTCAAAGTGCTTTACAACCAATGAAGTAATTTTTTGGAGTGTAGTCACTGTTGTAATGTGGGAAATGTGGCAGCCAATTTGCGCACAGCAAGCTCCCACAAACAGTTATGTGATAATGACCAGATAATCTGTTTTTGTTATGTTGATTGAGGGATAAATACAAAGGATAAAACAAAGAAGGACAGCTGGGATCCTCTTGCCTACATGCACAAATGCCACCCTGGTTCGCAAAGGGTTAAGGCAGCAAGGTGTGTGTTACTGTGTCATCCCTCGACTTTCATATCTGCACAGTGATGTTGATTGCAATTACTAGCACCATTGATCAACTGAAGTGATATGGTTCTCAGTGAAGGCACATCCTTCAGATTGTCTTGCTGTAACATAATGAGCTGGTAATGTGATTCTGGAAACGCTGAAGGTGAATGCACTGAGTGAGATTACAAGGTCAGGGATGAGTGTGCACTCTTTGTTTACATTACCATTTCAAGCTCTATTGACCACTGAGATGCATTAAAGGTACCTTTCTGGAAAAGTAAAGTGTCTTGGTTAATCTTAAAGGGGAAGTGAGTCTATTAAGCAATCATATACTCCTGATTGTTATACAGGGCTGATAATCTGTAAATGTCTATTGGTTCCACATACATCAAAAGACTTGAATACTGCTCCCATATAATGTACGTTTCCTACATTACAACAGTGGCTACACTTCAAAAGTAGTTCATTGGCTGTAAAGTGCTTTGGGACGTCCGGTGGTGGTGAAAGGCGCTATAGAAATGCAAGTCCTACTTTTTTCATATCTGAGGAAGCTGTTCTAACATCTTTCGCACACTCTTGGACGGGATGCAAGACGTTTCGGCCTAGAAATTGGCTCAGGCGTGAACCCAGCGGCAAACGGGAATCGCTGCGCTGAATACGAAGAGCAAGAGGACCACACGAAATTGGTCCTCTTGCATCATCAGTGACTGCCACGCTGGTGACGTGTGTCGCGGTCACATCGAAGATGAAGATTGGCCGGTGGAGACGCTGGCATCAGAGCAATGGTGAGCCTGGGGAGGAGGAGTTTGAGGGGTGAGGGGGGTGCGAGCGGAGGCTGGCAATGACTGGCTGCTTTAATGTGGAGTCTGATGGAGACACTCCTGCTCCTTCTGGCTTCACATTCAGGTAAGTACTTTTTTTTTTCACTAGATACAGATCCATTGGGCATGCCACATAAAATGGACCTTTTCCATTCAGGACATCTGACCTGTTGGGTCTCCATGAGACATCTCCAATACGACAACACTGAGAAAATCTCCCCTTAAGGGAGAGCCATTCCCAATGGTTCTTCTACCTGTGTTTTTGGCAGAGGTGGAGTAACTTAGAACATGAATCTCACCCAGATGTATTGTTCCCTCTTAAGCAAAATCATTTACCATACATTTAGTACCTCACTGCAAAATAACATACCATTTCTACCTTCTGTGTCAGCCATGGCTCAGTGGGTAGCACTCTCGCCTCTGAGTCAGAAGGTTGTGGGTTCAAGTCTCACTCGAGTGACCTGAGCACCAAAATCCAGGCTGACACTCCCAGTGCAGTGTTGAGCGCTGCACTGTTGGAGGTGCCGTCTTTTGGATGAGACGTTAAACCGTGGCTCCGTCTGCTCTCTCAGGTGGATGTAAAAGATCCTATGACGCTATTTCAAAGGAGAGCAGGGGCGTTATCCCCGGTGTCCTGGCCAATATTTATCCTTCAATCAACATCACTAAAAAAAAACAGATTATCTGGTCATTATCACATTGCTGTTTGTGGGAGCTTGCTGTGCGCAAATTGGCTACCGTGTTTCCTACATTACAACAGTGACCACACTTCAAATAGTACTTCATTGGCTGTAAAGCGCTTTGGGATGTCCGGTGGTCGTGAAAGGCGTTATAGAAATGCAAGTCTTTCTTTCCTTCTGTACTGTGGTGATTTCTGTACACAAAAAAAGCAAGAGATGGCATAGCAAAAGACTAATAAATAGTTAAAAAACTTACAATATTTTATTTTCCAATTTTCTGCCTTCCTCTCCTGAAGGTGTTGCTCCTGGGATGTGGCTTCCACAAGTGTTGGTTGCCCTCTGGTATTTCACCTCAGTGGGCACTCTTCATGTATGAGCCTTGGTGTTGAGCGTGGGCAGACTATTTCATCAGGGATGATCGACAACCAAGTGCAGTCCTGCACTCACCCGACACCCACACTTGTGAACTCCCAGCAGGGGTGGGGGGGGGGCGGTGGCGGGGTTCACTGTACAGCGAGCAGGAGTGAGAACTCGGGCTGATCTTCCTCTCCCTAACCCAGTGGCTCTGAGGCCAACTAGAGTCCTCCTGCAGCTGCCCCTCTTTGAGATCAACTAGCTCAGCACTGATCCGGGGTCCTTCCTAATCTGGGTGGTTCAGCTACTCCCTCGATAAACTTGCTGAGCCGTTGGGGTTTTGGAAAAATAGTCCAGCATCGACTTCTTTCCAAATCTGAAAGGAGATTATTGATGAGGTCAACACGGGAGAAAGAAGCAAAGCCAAAGAGCCATTGCTAACATTCCTCAATGCTAGCAGACTCTCTCCAAGAACACTAGTCATTGAAGCAATTGATAAGCTTCCACGCATGAAAATACCTGGACTTGAAATAATTGCCCTGATTATAAAGGGTAGCTCTCAAATACACTCACCTCTCAACACTTTCATTGTAAACCCATCAATACAGACCAGCTGATGCACATGCTTGGGGAAAATAACTCTACTCATCCTTGTCGCAAAAGCAGTGAGAAGCATTGGATCATTGTCCATGGTTAGTGAAATTGCTAAAAGACTTGTCTACAATAAGTCACATGAATACACACAGCATCACCTGAGACCTGCAACATTTGGCTTTCATTAAAGAAAATCAACATAAATAGCATGACTGGTACTGATGAATAACAGATTATCAATCGAAAGGAAATCTCCTAATATGCCCTGATGAATCAGTGGAGCCCGGAGCCACACACACACACCAGGAAGGTTTTCATCTGTGCTGGGGTTGGGGGCGGGATGCAGTGTGGGGGGTACTGGGTTAGGAAGTGGGGTGGGGGAGGAATCAGCCAGGGCTTCTGTTCTTGTGCGCTATCCAATGGCCGTGTTGGAAAGTACACGTGCATGAATATTGGGTGAGGACAGGAACAGCTGTGATCATCATGGTAGAATAGGTGGATGACATTCACTGCCTGGACATACGCATGAAGAATGGCCATTTGGGTAAGGTTCTGGAGGGGTGTCAGCACCGATGGAACCACACCTCAGAGCGAGTCAGTGCCTTCAGAAGAGGAAGACAGAAAAGGAAACCATTGTAAAAAATACTCTTGCTGCTTGCGTTGCAGTATTGCAGTAATACCTTTTCTTGCACAGATGACACCTGCCTTTAAGCCGTGTTGAAATGAAAAAGATTTGACGCTGCTCTATAAAGTGGTTTTGCAGCTACACAATGAATAGAAGCTTGCTCATTAAACTAGGTATCTTCGTGTCTGTCAGCCAAAGCCATAGAACACGAGTGGCTTAAGAATCAATCCTCATTCCTGCTGCTGTTTCTAATTATGGTTATTGCCTTGCCCTGGAGTCATTGTGAATCAAGGATTATCTCGTTCGAAGATAACACCCAATCGCACAATACGTGTCCTGCTTTCAAACTACCTGTTATATCTTTGATAAGAGTTTTCAGGAATGAAGCTTAAGCAGTCGCAATCAATACCACTAAAATGTTGCTAATGATGATCCGAGTACAGAGTCTGATCCCTAAATCATATATTCAGATACTTCTTTTAGTTAAACTCAACTGAAATTCATAGACAACAACAGCAAATTGCCTTTATCTAGCGCCCTTAATGTAGTAAAACGTCCCAAGGCATTTCACAGGAGCATAAATCAGACAAAAATATTGACATATAAACAGGAAATGCTGGAAATACTCAGCAGGTCAGGCAGCATCTGTGGAGAGAGAGAAACAGAGTTAACGTTTCAGGTCGGTGACCTTTCGTCAGAACTGGAAAAAGTTAGAGATGGAACAGATTTTAAGCAGGTACAGAGGCCGGGAAAGGGGGGGAGGGGAGGAAAGAACAAAAGGGAAGGTCTGTGATAGGGTGGAAGGCAGGAGTGATTAAATGACAAAAGGGATGATAGTACAAAGCCCAAGGAGATGGTAATAGGACAAGTAAAGAAACAAAAGATGAGTCTAGATGAAGTGTAAATGGGAATGGCAGAATCATCAACAGCTGTCATGTGAAAAAATAGGGGCTGAGGTTATGGTCTGAAATTGTTGAAGTCGATGTTGAGTCCAGAAGGCTGTAAAGTGCCTAATCGAAAGATGAGGTGCTGTTCCTCCAGCTTACGTTGAGCTTCGTTGGAACAGTGTAAGAGGCCGAGGACCGAGGTCAGAGTGGGAGTAGAGCGGAGAATTAAAGTGACAGGCGACCGGAAGCTCGGGGTCACGCTTACAGACTGAACGGAGTTGTTCCGCAAAGAGGTCACTCAATCTGCGTTTGGTTAGAGTTTGGGCTCTAACACATATATTCAGGACCTCTCTGGCCACAGGGGATGTGCCAGAGGACTGGAGAACCGCTAATGTAGTACCATTATTCAAGAAGGGTAGTAGGGAAAAACCGGGGAACTACAGGCCAGTGAGCCTAACATCAGTGGTAGGAAAATTACTGGAAAAAATCCTGAGGGACAAAATTTGTCTCCACTTGGAGAGGCAAGGATTAATCAGGGATAGTCAACATGGCTTTGTCAAGGGAAGATCATGTCTGACTAATTTGATTGAATTTTTTGAGGGGGTGACTAGGTGTGTGGATGAGGGTAACGCAGTGGATGTGGTATACATGGATTTCAGTAAGGCCTTCGATAAAGTCCCGCACAGGAGACTGGTCAAGAAGGTAAGAGCCCATGGAATCCAGGGTGCCTTGGCACATTGGATACAAAACTGGCTTAGTGGCAGAAGGCAGAGGGTGATGGTCGAAGGTTGTTTTTGTGACTGGAAACCTGTGGCCAGTGGGGTACCACAGGGATCGGTGCTGGGTCCCTTGCTGTTTGTGGTCTACATTAATGACTTGGATATGAATGTAAAGGGTATGATCAGTAAATTCGCGGATGATACTAAAATTGGTAGGGTGGTAAATAGCGAGGAGGGTAGCCTCAGTCTGCAGAACGATATAGATGGGTTGGTCAGATGGGCGGAACAGTGGCAAATGGAATTTAACCCGGAAAAGTGCGAGGTGATGCACTTTGGGGGGTCTAACAAGGCAAGGGAATACACAATGAATGGTAAGACCCTAGGCAAGACGGAGGGTCAGAGGGATCTGGGTGTGCAGGTACACAGATCCCTGAAGGCGGCGGAACAGGTGGATAAGGTGGTAAAAAAGGCATATGGGATACTTGCCTTCATTAGCCGAGGCATAGAATATAAGAGCAAGGAGGTTATGATGGAGCTGTATAAAACACTGGTTAGGCCACAGCTGGAATACTGTGTGCAGTTCTGGTCGCCACACTACAGGAAAGATGTGATCGCGTTAGAGAGGGTGCAGAGGAGGTTCACCAGGATGTTACCAGGGCTGGAGCGCTTCAGCTATGAAGAGAGACTGGGCAGATTGGGTTTGTTTTCCTTGGAGCAGAGGAGGCTGAGGGGGGACATGATTGAGGTGTACAAAATTGTGAGGGGCATAGATAGGATGGATGCTGAGGAGCTTTTCCCCTTAGTAGAGGGGTCAATAACTAGGGGGCATAGATTCAAGGTAAAGGGAGGGAGGTTTAGAGGGGATTTGAGAAAGAACTTTTTCACCCAGAGGGTGGTTGGAGTCTGGAACTCACTGCCTGAAAGGGTTGTGGAGGCAGAAACCCTCACAACATTTAAGAAGCATTTGGATGAGCATTTGAAATGCCATAGCATACAAGGCTACGGGCCAAATGCTGGAATATGGGATTAGATTAGACAGGGCTTGATGGCCGGCATGGACACGATGGGCCGAAGGGCCTCTATCTGTGCTGTATTACTCTATGACTCTATGACTCTATGAGACTGCATCGTGAGCAGCGAATACAGTATATTAAATTGCAAGAAGTACAAGTAAATCGCTGTTTCACCTTGAAGGGGTGTTTGGGACCCTGGACAGTCAAAAAATTGATGCCCGCCCAAGAAAGGAGATATTAGGACAGTTGAGGTTTTATAGAGTGTCTTGAAGGAGGAGAGAGGGGTGGATAAGCGGAAAGATTTATAGAAGGGGAAGATCAGCCCAGGGTTCCCACTCCTGACTGTTATACTGTGTCGGCAAGAACATGGATTGGGCTCAACTGGGATACCACACTCAAAGTCTAGGCCTACAGATGAGGAATGCTCATTTGGGCAAAATATGGAAGGGTAACCAGCATCTGCAGAACCACACCCAGTAGACACCAGCACCTTCAGGAAACAAAAGAAGAAAACTGCAGGGAGGGAGTCAGGAGAAGAGACCTAAGGGGCAGTTTCCCTCTCCTTAGTCCTTTGTACCCAGGGGATGCTCAGTTCCTGGGCACAATGCAGAATAAAAAGAGACCGATGTACCTGGTCTCTGTTCCCTTTACATTACGCAGTGATTTTCTGGGAATCCCCTGGGGCGGGGGGTTCAGTTACACTCCAAGAAGGCACAGCCATGATACTGAAGTGGGAGGGGGCGTATCTGGCTCTCCAGCCTCGTATTCCTCCCGCAACACCCAGCACATGCCCAGAAGAAGTGGGTCTTGGGCTTTGTAGCCAGTCACTCTCAGATCAGAGGCTGAGCCCCATCCTGCCCACATCTGATGACCATTTCCCGGCAAGGATCATTGGATAGTGAGCAATAGCTGGAACCTACTTTTGTTATTTCCTGTGCTTAGCCAGGAGAGGCCAATTGAAACATGCTTATTGCCATCCCAGTTGAGATCAGACTGGTGGGGAGGTGAGGGGCGGGGGTCGGGGTCGAAACTTCTTGGTCCCTTTGGCTCAGCTCTATACTGGGCGGTGTCAAAAGTCCAGTTCAAAACATAATGGGCTCAATTTTGTCAATGGGGAGCTTTTGGAGGCGGGACTCCCACTTTTTGGGTTGTAGTCCCACCTCCATCGACTTGTGGCCAACCCGTGCTATTTTCCCTTGATTGACCTTGTTAAGCCCGCCCAGCGGGCTCAGCAGGCCAATTAAGGGACACCTGGTTACTGGTGACGTCAGCGATTGACATTTCATCTGTCAAGAGCTTTTGACAGATGAAAAATCAACATTTGACAGCTCTGTGAAGCTGTCAAACACTGACAATCTGACTTCTAACTTGAGTCCATCTACTCAGGCTCAGTTAGAGATCTCTCCAGACCAGAAAGCAGAGGCTGCAGCTTTTGACAGTTCAGCGGCCATTCTGCTTTCTGTGCCGGTGAGCTGAGGGACTCCCGAGAATTGAAGGAAGGAAGCCTGCAGGAGAAAGTAAAGGTAAGTAAAACTTATTAAAACACTTTACACTTACCTCACACATACCTCTGCACACATGCACCCATGACTTACCTGCACAATGGACATCTCGACCCCTCCAACCCCTGCAGACCGATGGTCCGCCTCGCTAACTTGGCGTGGTTCGGAGCCGTCGGACAGCCCACACTTCAGGGCTAAAAATAGGGATTAGGCAAAAAACTGCCTGTTACCTCCCTGTTAACAGGCAGTTAATTGGCACTAATCCCCTTCCCGCCTCGGGGAGGTGGCTCCCAGCACAGGTCGGGTACCCGCCTCCTGGGACATTGGCACGGAGGCGGGTTGGGGGCGGGATGGGTTCCTGCTCCCCGATTCTGCAATTTTCCCACCACTTCCGCCTCCAAACCCGCCTCCTCGGGGCTTGGAAAATCGAGCCCAATGGGTCCAATTTTACAGATGGGCACTGCCAGCGGGGCATCTCATCTACGGCCCATGCATTTTGGAAATTGGTGGGCAAGGCTCTCTCGAGGAGTGTTCTTTCTTAAATTGGCCCTAATATTTCTGAGTAAAAGTACAGTTATACATAGATACATAGATACATAGAAGATAGGAGCAGGAGTAGGCCATTCGGCCCTTCGTGCCTGCTCCGCCATTCGATGAGATCATGGCTGATCCTTTAATTCAGTATCCCGTCCCCGCCTTCTCTCCGTAACCCTTAACCCCTTTTGCCCGTAGAAATATATCTAATTCCCTCTTAAATATATTTAATGAGCTGGCGTACACTGCCCTCTGTGGCAATGAGTTCCACAGGTTCACCACTCTCTGAGTGAAGAAATTCCCCCTCATCTCTGTCCTAAATGGTTTAGCCCTTATCCTTAAATTATGTCCTCTAGTTCTGTTCTCACCCGCCAAGGGAAACATTCCTTCTGCATCCAGTCTGTCTAGACCTGTCAGAATTTTATACACTTCTATGAGGTCCCCTCTCAATCTTCTAAACTCCAGTGTGTACATCCCTAAACTACATAGTCTCTCCTCATAGGTCATTCCCGCCATTCCTGGTATCAGCCTGGTGAATCGCCGCTGCACCCCCTCCATGGCAAGAACATCCTTCCTCAGATGAGGCGACCAAAACTGTACACAGTACTCGAGGTGTGGTCTCACCAGTGCCCTGTACAGCTGCAGCAAGGTATCCCTGTTCCTGTATTCTAACCCTTTTGCTATGAAGGCCAGCATACCGTTTGCCTTCTTGACCGCCTGTTGCACCTGCATGCTCGCCTTCAGTGACTGGTGTACAAGAACACCCAGGTCTCTCTGTACTTCCCCCTCTCCCAATCTATTGCCATTTAAATAATAATTTGCCCTCCCGTTCCTGCACCCAAGGTGGATAACTTCGCACTTGTCCACATTATAGTGCATCTGCCATTTATCCGCCCAATCGCCCAGTCTGTCCAAATCGCTCTGGAGCTTCCTGGTCTCTTCCTCTGAGCCCACCCCCCCTCCTAGTTTAGTGTCGTCTGCAAATTTGGAAATGCTGCATCCGACTCCCTGATCCAGGTCATTAATGTAAATTGTGAACAGCTGGGGGCCCAGGACAGATCCCTGTGGTACCCCACTTGTTACTGCCTGCCATTCAGAAAATGAGCCGTTTATTCCAACTCTCTGTTTTCTATCTGACAGCCAGTTCCCTATCCACGCCAAAACTTTCCCCTTTATCCCATGAGCCTCAATTTTCCATGCTAATCTTTTATGTGGGACCTTATCGAAGGCCTTTTGGAAGTCCAGGTACACCACATCTACTGGCTCTCCCCCATCTATTCTACCAGTTACTCCCTCAAAAAATTCCAATAGATTAGTCAAGCACGATTTACCCTTTGTAAATCCATGTTGACTCTGTCCTATCCTGTCCCCATTTGCTAAGTGCTCCGCTATTTCATCCTTAATGATGGACTCCAGCATTTTGCCCACAACTGATGTAAGGCTTACAGGTCTGTAATTACCTGCTTTTTCCCTACCCCCCTTTTTGAATAGTGTTGAAGTTAACCATAAAAGCAATGTTTTGATTGCGTGAGTGTGGTTTGTTTATTTATTGGGTAACAAAGATTCAAAGATTTTGACTCCAGGATCATTTTAATGGGATGGGAAATGAAAATGCCATTGATTTCTTGGATTGTGAAATACTATCTGTAAGATTTAACAATCCAATTGTGTCTCTCTCAAAGAGCCTATGCTACATTTAGTAATACTCATTTTCTACTGAAAACACACTAGAAGCTGGACCTAACTCTCCTAAAGAAAGAACATGCATTTATATAGCGCCTCATCATATCCTCATAACATCTCAAAGAACTTTGCAACCAATGAATTACTTTCTGAAGCACAGTCACTGTTGTTATGTAGGCAGGCGCAGCAGCCAATTTGCTCACAGCAAGGTCCCACAAACAATAACTGAATGAATGTTGGAGTATAAAAGCAGGCAAGTCCTGCTACAACTGTACAGGGTATTGGTGAGACCACACCTGGAGTATTGCGTACAGTTTTGGTCTCCTTATTTAAGGAAGGATATACTTGCATTGGAGGCAGTGCAGAGAAGGTTCACGAGGTTGGTTCCTGGGATGAGGAGGTTGACTTATGAGAAAGGTTGAGCAGGTTGGGCCTACACTCATTGGATTTTAGAAGAATGAGAGGTGATCTTATTGAAACATATAAGATACTGAGGGGGCTTGACAAGGTAGATGCAGAGAGGATGTTTCCCCCCGTGGGGAATTCTAGAACTCGGGGGCATAGTTTCAGAATAAAGGGTCACCCTTTTAGAACTCAGATGAGGAGGAATTTCTTCTCACAGAGGGTCGTAAACCTGTGGAATTCTCTGCCCCAGAGAGCTGTGGAGGCTGGGTCATTAAATACATTTAAGGTGGAGATAGACAGTTTTTTGCAAGATAAGGGAGTGAAGGGTTATGGGGAGTGGGCAGGGAAGTGGCTTTGAGCCCAAGATCAGCCGTGATCTTATTGAATGGCGGAGCAGGCTCGAGGGGCCAAGTGGCCTATTCCTGATCCTATTTCTTATGTTCTTATGAATGAAGCAACTTGGGATGTTTTACTATATTAAAGACACTAAATAAATGCAAGTTGTTGTAGTTGAACGACTGGATAATATGTTTTTAGTGATGTTGGTTAAGGGATGAACGTTGGCCAAAACAACGGGAGAACTCTCTGCTCTTCTTCAAATAGTTCCATGGGATCTTTAATATCCTGAGCAGGGGCCTTGGCTTTACATCTCAACCAAAAGTCAGTACCTCCGACAATGCCACCTCACAGCGATTTATCTCAATGAATTGAACAAGACAACCTCTATTGTTTAGTGGGTAAGTGCTTTGTGTGGTGAGTTGCTGAGCCACATTGACCAGAAAGGTCCAAGATTCAATCCATGGTCTGTGCTGAATTTGCTGATATTAGCCAAGGCCACCCTTATGGCACTACCACTGAATCCAATTCTGGGGAGAGTGGGAAAGAATAATCCCAATTGTAACCGGTAATTCCTGCTGGAAACTGCATGCATTTGGGTGTCATGTGCTGGCAGGACAAGGGAAATAATTGGGGAAAAAAAACATAAAATGATGGCACATGCCACTGACAGCCAATGGAGATGATCTCAGATCCCCTTATTAACTGGGATTGATTTTATTTTATCCTGTGTGATGTTGAATAAATAGGAGGCCATGAAGGTTAGTAGAAGAGAAACAATCAAAATGCTTAGTGGGTGTCCCTGCAGTTTGCCCATGCTTACAACAAAGCCATAATTGCACTGCGCTTAAGTGACACATCAGTAACTGTGACATACTAGTGCCGATTTTAAGAGCCCCCTCCTGGTGTAAATGGGACGATAGCAGCCTGACAATGGTCTCAGGTCTCTTAGCACCCATTTACACTGGCTCTCTGGCCGCCGCCATCTTGGGTGGGGTCCTGACACAGGCGGCCAAAGCAGGAGAGCACTTGCAATCTGCAAATCGAGGTCGTATGATATACATAGGCTGCCCATTGCAAGGTTGAGGCATGCTGCCATCCATTTGTACCAGGCATTGAGCAGCCTAACCGGCAGGTCCTTAAGGGACCACTGGAGGTCACTCAGAAAGTGGCCAAAGTCCCTTTTTAATTTTAATTTTTGTGGGGCCAACTACTCCCTGTGGCAAAGAATTCCGTGCTCTAAAAACCCTTTAGCGCTGATTTTAACCTGGCCTTTCCACCGGGAATGGAACGGGTCTGGTTCGGACACAAGCTTGACTCTCCGCCCGATTTTACTCTTCAATGACTTCCGCCCCAAAATCGATGGAATGAAAATCGGGCGGATTCTTTAACTCACGACCGATCTGCTTCGCTTGATTCTTCTTCTTCTTAGGCAGTCCCTCGGAACCAAAGATGACTTGCTTCCACATTAAAAATGAGTTCTCAGGTGACTGATGAGTCCAATGCGGGACCTACAGTCTCTGTCACAGGTGGGGCAGATGGTGGTTGAAGGGGTGGGTGGGGTGTTTGGGTTGACGTGCGCTCCTTGCGCTGCCTGCGCTTGGCTTCCGCTTGCTCCCGGTGAAGAGACTCGAGGTGTTCGGCGCCTTCCCGGATGCTTCTCCTCCACTTTGTGTGGTCTTGGGCCAGGGATTCCCAGGTGTCAGTGAGGATGTTGCACTTTTTCATGTAGGCTTTGAGGGTGTCCTTGAAGCGTTTCCACTGCCCACCTGGGGCTCTCTTGCCGTGTCGGAGCTCCGAGTAGAGCGCTTGTTTTGGGAGTCTCGTATCGGGCTTGCGGACAATGTGACCCGTCCATCAGAGCTGATCGAGTGTGGTCAAAGCTTCGATGCTGGGGATGTTGGCCTGAGCGAGAACACTGACGTTGGTGCGCCTATCCTGCCAATGGATTTGCAGGATCTTGCAGAGGCAGCGTTGGTGGTACCTCGCCAGTGCTTTGAGGTGCCTGCTGCACATGGTCCATGTCTCTGAGGCATACAGCAGGGCGGGAATCACTACTGCTCTGTAGACCATGAGCTTGGTGCCAGGTTTGAGGTCCTGGTCTTCAAACACTCTCTTCCTCAGGCGACCGAAGGCTGCACTGGCACACTGAAGGCAGTGTTCGCCCGATTACCATCCAGATGGCGAGGGTGATTGCGAATGGCAGAAATTTGGCTCAAATTCAGATGTTGTCTTAACAACAACTTGTACTTATATTGCTCCTTTAATGCATTAAAACATTTCAAGCCACTTTCCGGTTTGGGGACAGTATGAGAGAGATCAGCACCGGGGCAGCAATTCAGAGAAGAATTAACAGAGGTGACTGAAAAGGTAAGTTTTGAAAAGGCTTTTGCAGCTGGTAAGGTGAGGGGTTTACAAAAGAGACTACCTCAATTTTGTTTCAATCAGGAATTGGAAAAATATCGGGGCCCTACAATTACGATTCGGGGACAAGGAACATTTTAATCTAAAATTCCTGTCGCTATTTTCTTCACTGTCATGTCAGGGAATTTGGTGATCATCCCTAAGTGTCAGCATAAGCCGTGAAATAACTCCTGCAAGTGAGAATCAATACAAGGGTCGATGCAGTATGTTCCTGGAGATTTTTATAATGTCAGAAAAAAACCCAATTCAAACCATTTAAATCGAAGAACGATTCATTGCTTTTCTCGATTTATTTTCTCATGAAAGGAACGATCTAGAATTTCTCAATCCAAGAGGATAATCTAACATTCTGGTCTTTGAAAGTGAGGCAAATTTTAGGAATAATTTACTTGCAATCAGAAAGATTTGATTGCTTTTGGCAATCAGAAACAAATAAACAAATGCTTAATTTAGAGCCGCATGGTTCAAATGCTAAACGGGCAGCTCTGAAGAACCATTAAAATAACGTTTCCATTCGGTATTTCTGAACTTTTGTCAATTTCCAAGCCACTTCTAAATTAATTTCCACCTTTAGTTTCCTTCTCTGAAGGTGCTGAGGCAAAGCTCCAACCCCCAGAGCCACTTTGAAGGAGGGATGGCCAATAAATACTATCCGTGTCCCAAGGATAAATATAAATAAAATTGTAGTTCCCCTGTAGCAGTCTAAAATGTTAAAAGGATTTGATAGGGTAGATACAGAAGAAACTATTTCTTCTGGTGGGGCTGTCCAGGACAAGGGAACATGAGCTTAAAATTAGAACTAGAGCATTCAGAAGCAAATTCAGGAAGTACTTTTTCCCCACACAAAGGATATTAGAAATCTCGAAATAACAACAGAAAATGCTGGAAAAACTGGGCAGGCCAGGCAACATCCGTGGAGAGAAAATAGAGTCAACGTTTCGGGTCAAAACCCTTCGTCAAGACTGAAAAAGCACAGGAAATGAAATAGATTAAAAGGCCAGATGAAATAGATTAAAATCTCGAACTGGGCTGTGGATGCTGTAGGACAGTTGGAGCTTTCAAGAATGAGATCGATGGATTTTTGTTAGATAAGGGTATCAAGGGAAATGGCGTGACAATGGAGTTGGGGTGCTGATCAGCCGTGACCTAACTGAATGGCGGAGCAGGTTCGAGGGGCTGAATGGCCTCCTCCTGTTCCTATACTCCAATTGAGATCAGTACAGTTGTGTCACCGTGTAGATGGATCCACTTTGCACGGGTGTAAATAGTGCAGTGAAAGTGTCCTAAAAGGCATGTTGTCCGAATGTGCCCAGGGCAGCAAAGTCGTTCCCGTTTTTGGAGCAGGATTTGCACTGGCTCGGCCCTAAGGCTGAAACTCTGTACGCTCTCCACTCCAGCTATTTATAATCAGCGTTCAGAAAGAAGAGATCACTGTTCCGGTAGCACGAATCCATGACTACGCCGTAACTCAGCCCCCCCGAGGTGCAAATTGGAGTCAGCTCTCCAAGGGTTAAAGGGCTCAGATGTCTGACTTGTACTGTACAGCGTGAGCTGGACTCCCAGTGTCTGACAAGCCGATCAATGACAGCGATTGAGTATTTCACTCTGTCAGCTATCGACTTTCTTCCAAGCTGCAGATATCGCAGTCCAATCTATCACCCCTGCCAAGTATGTGTAGAATAGGCTCAGATAACTATCTCTTATCCCGTTTCACAGTTGATTATATTGGCTCTGCTCTGTATATTAAAAAAAATCAGATAAAACTCTCCTTACAGCTACGCTGATAAGAGATTAGTGGCTGCGACTGAACTTCTTCATGTTTTTCAACGCAAAAATGAACACAACAAAATCTCATTCTGAAGAAACCACAAAAAATTATTCATTTCTGATGGGCAAGGTTTAAAAATAAACGACCTAGTTGGTTGTGCTACTCAAATGTCCGACTGTAGTTGAGTCTGCTGCTGCAATGGGCCTCCTGCGCCCAGGTTAGAGCCGGGAGAAGCAATCGGGCTTCCCCAGTCCTGCCAGAATGTGGAGCTCAGCCGAGGCTGCGATGCCTGCCACAGTGAAATAGCTGGCGCCCCACTTCATTGTCCAGGTTCCCGCACGGGCAAGGTCCAGGCGAGCTGCTGGGCAGAGGAGGCAAGTGGAGGTGGGCGAGCAGAAAGTCTAACTGCAATTCACACAGAGGTTTATTTAGAATAAGCATAAAACCGCAGATTGTTCCATTGTGTCTGAGTCAGTACAGTCAACCCTAACCACTAATCACCCGCGCCTTCACTGTAATTTCAGCACAAGTGATAAGATCAATCAGAAACCTTGAGCATTTCCTTATTGCATTATTTACACACAGTGCTACTGGCAACCAATATGGGAACGCAGTTCTGATCCGGGGGTCACATTACGTCATAAAATTCCCCTGTGCTGCCTTTGCATTGTGCAGCAAGTCTGACTCTATCTCATCTGACTTACCGGCCTAGAAATGGGCGGTATCGGATTGGGCGCCCGTTATATGCAGCGCCTGATATTCGGTTTCATCGCAGTCAGGCGCTGCGTATAAAGGGCGGCCAATCCGATACCGCCCGCGACGAATTTCTAGGCCGTCATCTATAAAATCAGTTTCCGAAAAACTGTTCCTCTGTCACTATTACCAAAGGCACATTGGGCACCTTCTTCGAACAAGAGTCTGCACAGGGAAGAGGAGTAAAATGGAGGTCAGCGAGGGGAATGTTGGGCAAGTGTATTAAGGGTTACGGAACTAAGGCGTAGTTAAGATGGAGTTAAGCTACAGATCACTGTGATCTAATTGAACGGCGGAACAGGCTTGAGGGGCTGAATGGCCTCCTCCTGTTCCGGTGTACTATTGGCCTTCTGGTACCTCACAAACAAAGGTCTTTATATGGGAATGTTAGCGTGTTATTCCATCATGGAGTGTATTACAGCCAAGCTTGATCCTGTGTCCTCACTCCAGGTCTGTACTATCCAGATAGTGATCGGGGCAGCAACCCAGCCTAGGGGCACTGAGGCCAAATTTGTGCTCATACTGCCAGCTGAGATCAGGGCCTGGATTTTCCTCTTCGGGTCGGAGTTTCAACAGGGCAGTACTTCCGCCCGCACCTCCGTGTCCGTCCAGCCCCAACTCTGAAATGGGGCTCATTAGACATGCACAACGGGCTCCCAGCGGAAATCCCGTCATCAACCAGGAGCCCGCTCGCCGGTGCCAGCCTGTTGGTGGGCATCGCTTCAGCACTCAAAGATATGACGAAGGACTTAAAACAGGACCGTGCCACAGATCAGAATGAGGCCTCCCACTGAAGGCTTCGGCTGAGACTGAGGCCTTCAGTGGGTAGGTCTCTGGGGTCGTCTGGAGGGAGAGGAGGCCTCTAGGGTGCCCTCTCCCTCCATCAGGGTATTCACTGTTGCTTCCCAGGGTTCATCGCCACCTTGGTCAGCTGTGGGTGTCAGCAGTGGCTCAGTGGGTCGCACGCTCGCCTCTGAGTCAGAAGGTTGTGGGTTCACAGTCCCACTCCAGGGACTTGAGCACAAAACTTGGGCTGACACTCCAGTGCAGTACTGAGGGAGCGCTGCACTGTCAGAGGTGTCGTCTTTCGGATGGGACGTTAAACGTCTGCTCTCTCAGGTGGACGTAAAAGATCCCATGGCACTACTTCAAAGAAGAGCAGGGGAGTTCTCCCCGGTGTCCTGGCCAATAGTTATCCCTCAATCCAAATCACTAAAACAGATTATTTGGTCATTATCACATTGCTGTTTGTGGGAGCTTGCTGTGCGCAAACTGGCTGCTGCGTTTCCTACATTACAACAGTGACTACACTTCAAAAAGTACTTCATTGGCTGTAAAGCGCTTTGGGACGTTCAGTGGTCGTGAAAGTTGCTATAGAAATGCAAGTCTTTCTTTCTTTATAGCCCCATGAAGCAGTGTTAAGTGTGGTGGAGAGCAAGGAAATCCACCAGGACCCAAGGCCCCTCTCCCCCACCACTGTGTACGGATAGTGGGCGGGGAATGAGTGGGCAGCAACGGACTCATTGGGGGCGGGGGAAGGTAAACCCCAGTCGGGCGGTAGGGTGGCATAGGCCACACCGGCCATGTTTTCCACTGTGAGCTCACCCGGTTTTGGGTGGGGTCGTGGAGGAGAAATCTGCCCCCCCTTCGCTCCCCAAAGCTGCCTAGGTACTGAAGCTGCCCAGTGACCCCTGCTGGAAAGTGCATGTGTGCAGACGGCAGGTGAGAACAGGATTGGGCTTGGCTGCGACACCCCTCATGGTCAAATAGCCGACCGGCCTGGGTTCACACCTGAAGAATGGTGGGAAGGACTGGAGGTTCACTGGCACCAGGACCGGACCCCAGCTTGAGTTAGTGTGATCCCGACACAGAGAGAGGAAAACAGCCTATTTGTTAGGCATACATTTCTCAAATTAGTTTGGATGACTAAAAGCAGAATGGACAAAATGTACTTGGCATTTAAGGAAACCAGAATTGCTGTTTCCACATTAGAGAGGAAGCAGAAATTGTAGGATTATTAGTGCTCTTGGACGCTTTCCAGCGCAACGCATTGTGGTCCACTTCAGGCTGCTCGATACTGGCATAGATGCACGGTAATTACAGCTATTATAGAGTAATCTACATAGCACAAAGTGAAAGGGTGACCTCAGACATAATGGTTGTGTCACAGCAGGAGCCTCCATGTTACTCTTAGCTGTTCAAAGAATCTCTACTTGTGACGGTAATGCCAAATCCTGTTGAAATGTACCAGCAGCAAGCACATGTCATAGGAAAAGGAAAAATAGCCCAGGTCGGTCTTTGTTTCTGAGTGCGTGTGAAAGAGAAAACATTTCAAAATTATAGATAAAATTTCCCAGAAACTTTGGAAATCCTTACTTCCCTCAGTCTTCGCTTTGTCCGACAATCTGCAGGCTTTTTAAACCCAGGCTAGGCCTCATCTAACTACTACTTCATCTACTTGTCTTCTCTCCTACTCTTTAAACCTGCTGTGTGTCAGCTGTGGCTCAGTGGGTAGCACTCTTGCCTCTGAGTCAGACAGTTGTGGGTTCATAGTCCCACTCCAGAGACTGGAACACAAAAATCTAGGCTGACACTCCAGAGCAGTATTGAGGGAATGCTGCGCTGTTGACTAGGCGCCGTCTTTCGGATGAGACGTTAAACTGAGGCTGCGTCTAATCTCTCAGGTGGACATAAAAGATCCCGTGGCGCTATTTCAAAGAAGAGCAGGGGAGTTATTCCCGGTGTCCTGGCCAATACTTATCCCTCATCACCAAAAAACAGAAGATCTGGTCATTATCACACTGCTATTTGTGGGAGCTTTCTGTGCGCAAAATTGGCTACTGTGTTTCCTACATTACAACAGTGACTACACTTCCAAAAATACTTCATTGACTGTAAAATGCTTTGGAACATCCGGTGGTCGTGAAAGGCGCTGTATAAATGCAAGCCTTTGGCCTAGAAATTCGGTAGGCTTAGCGCCGCATTTGAGGCGCTAGAGGGCCTAGCGCCGGAGTTATGGCCAGTTGAGAAATTCCCTGGGGCCCTAAATCGGCGTTGCACCGGTAGCGCTGCGCCGGCACCGATGACGTCATCGGTGTGCGCAGCGTCCCGGTTGCCGTGGTAACCCGGCCCCAAGCCGAAATTCAGTTGCGCCCGCCTCGCCCGTGGCAGGCGCAACTAAGACTCTGGCAACAGAGTCTTCCCCCAGTGTGCGCCGGCGCATAAAGGTGGAGCGGCGGCCGGCCGCGTTCCTGGCGGCCGCCTGCCCGCACCTCCCTTCCCGGACTCCTGCATTCCCCCCCCGCGGCCCTGATCAGTGTCTGATGCGAGCCCGGCACTTCCCCGAGGTGCCGGGCTCAGATGTCGGGTCAATCCGCCGGACAGTTGTCGGCTGCAGGTAGCTCCTCCTTAACAGGAGGAGGAGGCCTGCAGTTCCCCCGCCTGCCGCACCGCATCGGGTGCCGCAGCGGGGGATTAGCGCCGGGAAACCCAAGTTCACGCCCGTTTTGAGGCGCTAAAGGAGGGTTTTAGCGCCCGCCGCCGTCTGGGCCCGGCGCACCCGAATTTTCGTCGCACGCTGCTGCATTACCGCTGGCGCAAACTTTCTGGCGCTACAGCCCTGGCAAGACCAAAACCCAATTTCTAGGCCTTTATTTTTAAGCTGAGTGGCCACGCAGTAATCTCAAAGGTCCCGCGTGGGCCACTCACCGGCTTTTACATTGTAAATACCGCACAGGCGCAGAAATTTAAAGGGACCACGCATTAAAAGAAACAGGCTGCGCAGAACAAAGCACAGCTTACGGCGAACATTGATTAAATGTATAATACTAAAGATTCCTTCAATAAATAAGGCTTATGTAATAAGAAAAGTCCAGTTTGTAATATCCTCTACATTAGACTGTTGAAATATTCTACACACAGGCTCTGAGGGCCAGTAACAATGATAGAGTCCTTTTACAATAGCCACCTCTTCAGTCTGATTTATATCCAGGACTCAGCAAAGAGATCACGGTCAAGACTGAATGATTACAGAAAACCAAACAGATTGTCTATTTTTATTTTGCTGTAAATTTAAACAGAAGCCCATAAAATGGTCAAGAAAGGGGGCAGCCACTTCCACAAATCATGGTAAGAGATGTCAGTACTAGAGGTAGAACACTTTCATCTCCTGCTACATTATACAAACATCCTGCCTCTCCTTCTCCCTGCCTCCGCAAGCTAGCCTACCGGTTAAGAAGACTTGCCTGGTATGTCGCCATGCATGCTCCATGCTGGCGTTGCTGATCTCAGCAAAGGCCATCAGCAATTGACAACAGCGTTGTCCCTGAGCAAGAAATAACCACAACAACAACTTGCATTTATATAGTGCCTTTAACGTAGTAAAACGTCCCAAGGCGTTTCACAGGAGCGTTAGCAAACAAAACTTGACACCGAGCCACATAAGGAGATATTGGGACAGGTGACCAAAAGCTTGGTCAAAGAGGTAGGTTTTAAGGGGCATCTTATAGGAGTAGAGAGAGGTAGAAAGAAGGAGAGGTTTAAGGAGGGAATTCCAAAGTTTGAGGCCCAGGCAGCTGGAGGCATGGGTGCCAATGGTGGAGCGATGAAAATCGGGGACGCACAAGAGGCCAGAATTCAAAGAACACAGAAAACAACCAAGGGTCCTGCTCCTGATCGCTGACCAGTGACCCCTGCTGGAAACATGCACTTCCACGAACATTGGGTAGGAGCAGGATCAGGCTTGGCTCTGATGCTATTCCACAGCATTAACAACCTTTCACCTTGACAAGCACAATAATTCACTAGTGAAACAAGTAACTGATAAGAACATAACAACATAAGAACATAAGAAATAGGAGCAGGAGTAGGCCATTCGGCCCTTCAAGCCTGCTCCGCCATTCAATGAGATCATGGCTGATCTTCTGCCTCAAAATTATTACAGGGTTTGATAGGATGGATGCTGGGAGAATGTTTCCATTAGCTGGGGAGTCTAGAACCAGGGGCCTTTACTAGTCAGAAATCTATCGACTTCTGTTTTGAATATACCCAATGACTGAACCTCCACAGCCCTCTGGGGTAGAGAATTCCAAAGATTCACCACCCTCTGTGTGAAGAAATTTCTTCTCATCTCAGTACTGAATGGCCTACCCTTTATCTTGAGGCTGTGGCCCCTGGTTCTAGACTCCCCAGCTAATGGAAACATTCTCCCAGCATCCATCCTATCAAACCCTGTAATAATTTTGTATGCTTCAATGAGATCCCCTCTCATTCTTCTGAATTCAAGAGAATACAGGCTTAGTTTACTCAATCTCTTCTCATACGACAGTCCCGCCATCCCAGGAATCAATCTCGTGAACCTTCGTTGCACTCCCTCTATGGCAAGTATATCCTTCCTTAGGTAAGGAGAGAAAATTGTACACAGTACTCCAGGTGTGGTCTCACCAAGGCCCTATATAATTGGAGTAAGACTTCTTTACTCCTGTACTCAAATCCTCTTGTAATGAAGGCCAGCATACCATTTGCCTTCCTAATGGTTTGCTGCACCTGCACATTCACTTTCAGTGACTCATGTACAAGGACACCCAGGTCCCTTTGAGCATCTGCATTCCCCAATCTTTCACCATTTAGGAAATACTCTGCCTTTCTGTTTTTTCTACCAAAGTGGATAACTTCACATTCATCCACATTATATTTCATCTGCCATGTTTTCGCCCACTCACTGAGCCTGTTGAGGTCCCCTTGAAGCCTTTTCACATCCTCTTCGCAACTGACACTGCCACCTAGCTTTGTATCATTAGCAAATTTGGAAATGTTACATTTAGTCCTCTCATCCAAATCATTGATATAGATTGTGAATAGCTGGGGCCCAAGCACCGATCCTTGCGGTACCCCACTAGTCACAGCCTGCCATCCTGAAAAAGACCCGTTTATCCCTACTCTTTGTTTTCTGTTAACCAATTCTCAATCCATGCTAGTATATTACCCCCAATTCCATGTGCCCTAATTTTGTTCACCAACCTCATGTGTGGGACCTTATTGAGGG
Organism: Somniosus microcephalus; assembly: GCF_052327205.1. NCBI lineage: Eukaryota > Metazoa > Chordata > Chondrichthyes > Squaliformes > Somniosidae > Somniosus > Somniosus microcephalus. Next base: position 12,252,798 of record NC_141013.1, read on the forward strand.
CCTTCTGAAAATCCAGATACACCACATCTACCGGTTCCCCTTTATCTACTCCACTAGTTACTACCTCAAAGAACTCCAATAGGTTTGTCAAACAGGATTTCCCTTTCATAAATCCATGTTGACTCTGCCCAATCTTACTATTAGTTTCTAAATGCCCAGTTATTACATCTTTATAATAGATTCCAGCATTTCCCCAACTACTGATGTGAGGCTAACAGGTCTGTAGTTCCCTGTTTTCTCTCTCCCTCCTTTCTTAAATAGCGGGGTTACATTTGCTATCCTCCAATCCGCAGGAACCATTCCAGAATCTATAGAATTTTGGAAGATGACAACCAATGCGTCCACTATTCCAATGGCCACCTCTTTCAAAACTCTAGGGTGTAGGTCATGCGGTCCTTGGGATTTGTCAACTTTTAGTCCCATTAATTTTGCAAGTACTTTTTTAAACTAATAATAGTCACTTGTGCCTCAGTTCCAGTGACAAGAGCACATCCTACTGCACCAATGTGACATTAGTCACCCCATGGCCTTGCTGAATGAACCTGGCAATTCATGTTGAGATCTCATTTGATTGATGCACTCTAACAAACCACGGTCCTCCATGTTGTTTTTTAAATTTGTTTATGGGATATGGGCGTCGCTGGCAAGGCCAGCATTTATTGCCCATCCCTAATTGTCCTTGAGAAGGTAGTGGTGAACCGCCTTCTTGAACCGCTGCAGTCTGTGTGGTGAAGGTGCTCCCACAGTGCTGTTAGGGAGGGAGTTCCAGGATTTTGACCCAGCGACGATGAAGGAATGGCGATATACTTCCAAGTCAGGATGGTGTGTGACTTGGAGGGGAACTTGGAGATGGTGGTGTTCTCATGCACCTGCTGCCCTTGTCCTTCTAGGTGGAAGAGGTCGCGGGTTTGGGAGGTGCTGCCGAAGAAGCCTTGGCGAGTTGCTGCAGTGCATCTTGTAGATGATACACATTGCAGTCACGGTATGCCTGTGGTGGAGGGAGTGAATGTTTAAGGTGGTAGATGGGGTGCCAATCAAATGGGCTGCTTTGTCCTGTATGGTGTCGAGCTTCTTGAGTATTGTTGGAGCTGCATTCATCCAGGCAAGTGGAGAGTATTCCATCACACTACTTACTTGTGCCTTGCAGATGGTAGAAAGGCTTTGGGGAGTCAGGAGGTGAGACACTTCTTGTCATTATAACATGAGAATCAACAACTTGCATTCATGAAACCAGGCATAAGGCCGTTATGTCCATAACATTATTACCATAATGTCCACTATTTTTCCGAAATAGTCATCTCACAGTGCTATAGTGACAGTGATTGCAGAGAGTGCCTTGCTTATATTGACAGCAGTTCTGTTCCAAATAACTCATTCCGAGCATTCCTCTGAAAAAAACTGCCTGATATTGGAATTAGGCTGGTCCCCAGTGGTCAGAGGCTGGAGCTAGGAGAACCTACATTCACATAGCATCTTACCATATTGCTCAGGACATACAATATTAATTTGTAGGCAAACGCAGCAGCCATTTTGCACACAACATGGTCGCAGAAATGCCAATGAGATGAATGACCAGTTAGTCAATTCTTGGTAGTGTTAGCTGAGGGAGGGTTTTTGGCCAGGTTACGAGGAGAATTCCCTGCTCTTCACTGAATAGCACCTTAGGTTCTTCAGTGGTCACCTGCACAGGCAGGGATGGGGCTCAAACCCACAATATTCTCACTCAGAGATAAGAGTACTACCTGATGTAAGAAAACTACTAGGCACTTGGTCTGAGTATTAAACAAGGCTTTAATCAACTGTTTTTCAACATGGAGATCTAGTTGTGTCCTTCACTAGTTCCTGTTAAAGAATGTCCTGAGCAAGCTAGGCCCATGCCCGAGTATTTATACTCTCTCTGGACAGCGCCACCAGCAGGCCGCCCAGTATTATTACATAAGTCATTTTCACATGAATGACAAGATTCATGTCACTACCCACTGAGCCAAGCTACACGTATAGCTGTACAGAACAACTTGACAAGCTCATGCTCATTAGCCTTGAAAATAGACATCTTAGAGGGGACCTTATAGAGGTAGGTCCATAAAATCAGCCCTTATACTTCAATATAAGAGGAAGTATGGATGGTAAAAGGTAAAGTTTAGCAGTTTCACTACTTTCACAGATGTTGTATCATGGAGTCTACCCAACACATTTTGTTTCCTGAGGAAGGGCTCTACAAACTTTCTCCCGCCACTCAACGGCAATTCAAGGACATTTGCAGAATCTCCGTCTGACTCACTAATTCTGCTTTTTACATCCTTGCACTGTTTTTCCTTGACGTGATACTCGCACGATCCCAGCAGCTCCATAACCATCCCACAACATTCCATCATCTCCATCCCTACTTATCCCAATAAACCTTAATGCCATTTGAAGCTCTGATATATACCCAGCTCTTTCTTCTAGGTATTAATTAACAAAGCTTTCGCTGTTTTTGCTGGGAGAGGCACATTAATATTAACAGTTCATCGTTGCTGGAAGGTTTGTCATCATGTAACGGAGATATTCTTTACAATCATCTTAAGTTTCTCCCCTGGGAGATGACATACTGTGCGCTGTTTCATCACAACAGAAACAGTGTAAAGGAAGCATCCCACTTAGATTTTTTAAAAAGCAGAAATTGCTTATAACCTTCTAAACAAAGCAATATAGATGACAACAAATTCATTCATCAACGTATGTGGGTGGTTACACATTTTCATATATGTTATTGATTATTATTTTAATATATTAAAACATTTTAAGACTACCCTAATGTTTTGGGTCTTCTCTGCCCTTCTTGTCCTTAGATATGTCATCTTCTGCATTTTAGGGTTAGCCTTCTAGGTGAGTTTATAGCTCCTCATGGGCTGAGAGTACCTCCACTGGCCCTGATATTTAGGTATGTTTTTGTTAACACACCCAGGATGACAAACAGAAAATCTTTCTTTAAAATTTCCTTTGGGATACTAGATTTATCCCATGCCTACACAAAGTCCTTCTCACATCTTTGTAAAGTGCCACAGCAGCGGACCTAGTTTTAGAGTCTAACAATCAAGTGAATTTGTTGAGCATTAAACAAACAGTAATATAATTCATTTACAGTAAATATACTCATTAAATCCTTGAAAGAAAGATTAGAAATGCTTGCAATCTCTATGGCAAATTATTATTATATAGTTAACCTTAATATTTTCTGCTAGTCTTACCAACTGTGGAGTTAGCTGGCCTGAACTATCTCTCTGACAGTTTCAGGCTGATCTAATGATTTGAACAGTCCCCACTCTTATGCCGGGAATTTCCTCAAGGCTTCTCCTGCTGCACTGTCATAAGTTCGGCAGAAACCCCATTTACACCCGTAAACGGGGCTACTGCCAAACTTCCACTGAGGTTCCACCAGCACAGCGGGAGACACCCTGAGGATAATGCCCGGTGTTAAATCTTAAACCGACAGTTATGGATTTCAGTAACTGTCAGCTGAAGTCAAAAAGTAGCTGCTAGCCATACGTGTAACCGAGCCAGTCATAGAGCATTTTTTATGTTTGAATTATGTGGCTTGGTTCCTCTCTCAAGCCTATGCTGTCTCATAATAACAACAGAAAATGCTGGAAAAACTCAGCAGGCCAGGCAACATCCGTGGAGAGAGAAATAGAGTCAACTGCCTTTTCTCTCAGTTCTGTAGAAGGGTTTCGACCCGAAACGTTGACTCTATTTCTCTCGCCACGGATGTTGCCTGGCCTGCTGAGTTTTTCCAGCATTTTCTGTTGTTATTTTAAGATTTCCAGCATCCGCAGTATTTTGCTATCCTATGCTCTCTCATATTGAGTTAGTCTGGGGACTTGAGTCATTTACTATTGTGGTTGAATTAAAGGGACCACGAGCAAACTAAAACGGGACAGAAAAGCTCTATTTTCATCATAGTTACTCCTCTTCCAATTTCTTTCCTCTTTTCCTGAAGGTATTGATTCCTTGCTGAGATTTGAGTCCCCATGTGCTGCACTCCAACACCTTACCCTAGTAGCCATTCTTCATTGCCAAGGCTCATATGTTAAAAAGTTGCCACTTGGGTAAGGTCCTAGGAAGCAGCACCAATGGACTGTACCTCAGCAAAGTGTCAGAATGTGGAAGAGACAAAACTAGCAGAGAGAAAAAGAAGGAAAAACGGGAACAGTATGTGATACAGTTGTTAAATATCTCACAGTAGTTGCTTGGTAGGACAAGGTACAATAGCAAGTTTACCGTTCAGTATTTTCATTATAATGAACGACCTATTCATATACTGGTATGGGGAGAGGATCTTGAAACTACAGCACACAGTGGAATGGTGTCACTTCTAACCATCACGGAGTTAATAGAAAAGTGGACCATGGACCATGTACAGCAGGCACCTCAAAGCACTGGAGAGGTACCACCAACACTGCCTCCGCAAGATCCTGCAAATCCATTGTCAGGATAGGCGCACTAATGTCAGTGTTCTCACTCAGGCCAACATCCCCAGCATTGAAGCTTTGACCACGCTCGATCAGCTCCGATGGACGGGCCACATCGTCTGCATGCCCGATACGAAACTCCCAAAACAAGCGCTCTACTCGGAGCTCCGGCATGGCAAGAGAGCTCCAGGTGGGCAGTGGAAATGCTTCAAGGACACCCTCAAAGCCTCCTTGAAAAAGTGCAACATCCCCACCGACACCTGGGAATCCTGGCCCAAGACCGCACAAAGTGGAGGAGAAGCATCCGGGAAGGCGCTGAACACCTCGAGTCTCTTCGCCGGGAGCAAGCGGAAGCCAAGCGCAGGCAACGCAAGGAGCGCACGTCAATCCAAGCACCCCACACACCTGCCCCTTCAGCCACCGTCTGCCCCACCTGTGACAGAGACTGTAGGTCCCGCATTGGACTCATCAGTCACCTGAGAACTCATTTTTAATGTGGAAGCAAGTCATCCTCGGTTCCGAGGGACTGCCTAAGAAGAAGATTTTCATTATAATGAATGACCTATTCATATACTGGTATGGGGAGAGGATCTTGAAACTACAGCACACAGTGTAATGGTGTCACCTCTAACCATCACGGAATTAATAGAAAAGTGTTAGTGATAATACTCTTGTGAAACACATAAAATAAGATACAATTATACATTGATTACAGAGTGGCGCACACAAAGTATAAAACTGTCAAAATCATTCATTGCACAACCCCCTCCGTAGCTCAGCGGGATGAAATTTTACAGCCGGCCTCTGACCTTTCTGAAGCAACACTCGACATTTCTTTTCCCCCAAGCGCGTCGTTTTCTATTAACGAGGTTTTCCCTTTACAGCGAAGAGGTGGCTGCTTTCACTAAGCAAACATTAATTAGAACCATATTTTTAAAATAATTGACAGCTACAAGACGCCTCTCGGTGCACTGTCATTATCCAACGCCACGAACGACGCAACTTAAAGACCGAATTAGAAAGATAATTGTTTGCACCAGCCAAAATGAGCACGCACACAAAAAAAAAATACACAAATGGGCCAATTAACATGCAGACACATTCTTTGACAGCTGCGGCAGTTTATCTGCCTGAAAGAGAAATTAGGGCAGTACATTAGTACATTCGTGCAGCACCAATAGGTTTGGATGAAGAACGCCGGTCAGTCCATTTGGTGGAATTTTTCCAGAAAACCAACTCTACAATCTTCCATTACAGCTTCTGGTCGTTTCTTAAATGAGTCCAGCACCCTTCCTGGTGATCTGTTATGGCTCTTCGCCCTCTGTGTAAAGAAACACTTCCTTGCATCTGTCCTAAGCTTGAACTGAATCTTTAAACCCTGAACCTGTGCCCTCTTGTCCTACTGTCTTGGCGTATCTGAAAGATTGTTTTTTCTATCCCATTAGCAACGACAAGATCTTGCATTTACAAAGTGCCCCTCATGTTGGAAAGACATCCCAAAGCACTGAGCAGTTCGAAGGATGAAATGGGACACTGAGCAGGAAGGAAAGGAATAGATGGAGTGGAGCTTGGGGGGGGCGGGGGGTGTGGTGGTGGTTGAAAAGTCTTCAGTTGGCTTTTGAAAGCAGGAAGAGAGGGGTAAGTGAAGGGCCTTTGGGAGGGAGCTTGGAAGTATAGGGCTTGGTGGCTGAGAGTGAGAGATATTGCAAAGGGAGGAATGAAGAAGATATGGAGCGAAGAGTGTGAACAGGGACACAGGGCTGAAGAAGATCACAGGGATAGGGTAGGACAAGGCCGTGGAGGCATTTGAACGTGAGGATAAGGTTCTTGAATTTGATTTATAAGGGTACAGGCAGCCAGTGGCACCTGGTGACCATCAAGGTAATGGAAGCGCAGGGCTTTGTGTGCGTAAGGACATGGACAGCAGCATTCTGAATGAGTGGTGGTTCACGTAGAGTGGAAATAGGGATATCATCTAGGTCAACAGTAGAGAAGTGAATCCTGGAGGTTATAAAGGTGTGGATTAGAATGTAGGTGTCCTTAGGGGAAAGCTAGAAGCAGAGACAGATCATGTTGCAAAGGAAGGCGGTCTTCATGATAGAGAGATATGGGGAAGTACACTCAGCTTGTGATCGAGCAGCACACCCAGGCTCCACACCATTGAACTTAACCTGGGATGTAAATCAGGGAGGCTAACGGAGTTAAGGGCCGAAATAGGTTGGAACTGACAGAAGCTAAAAAGGATGGTTTCAGCTTTGCCCCCTGTGGTGATTATTCCTTGATTAGTAAAAGTATTGTGATTCGTTGTTTGTTAACTGCCTTGGGATATGTGTTGTAATCTCATTGGTAGTTGATGATCACATGATGTGTTGTGGCTACCTTAAATTCAGTCCTTTTCTAGCTTTAGTTGGGACTGGATGTGGAAAGATATGCTGCTGATTTTAAAGTTAATAAAGCCTAGCTTTGGAAGGCCAATCTATTCTTTATTTCAATTTATTAACTTTATGTTAGAATGGAGTGATATCTTCAACCAGAACGATTCAAGGCTGACCCCAATTCTGCTGGAGTGGATGATAAATGGAAACATTGGTATTGTACATTTAAAAACTTTTTGGGCGTGTTGGATCAAGAGGCTCTAAATAAGCTGAATATGCTGATCAACTACATTGACCCGGATGTAAATAAATATATTTTGCACTGTAAAACTTATGAAGAGGCTATTTCTACATTGGAAAAGATTTTTGTTAAACCAAAGAATGAGGTATTTGCACGTCATCTTCTATCTGCCCATAGGCAGCAGGTGGGAGAATCTTTGGATACTTATTTACAAGCACTTTGGTGCCTTAGTGTTGACTGTAATTATAAGGCTGTGACGGCTGAAGAATATAAGGACGAATCGGTACGGGATGCTTTTATTAATGGATTACTGTCTAGATCAATTCGTCAGCGGTTGTTAGAAAATAAGACTCTGGATCTTAAAAGTGCTTTTGAGCAAGCTTCTACATTGGATGTGGCTCAGAGAAGTTCGGATTCTTATGCTCTTTTTAATCGGCCTGCGACTATGGTTTCGGCAGTTTCGGATGAAAAGGAATTATGTGGACTTAATGGGAGTGGTTTACTAGATTTTGAAACAGTTTCTACTTCGGCGGCCGTTGCCTCTAGGATTCAGAAGTGTTATTTTTGTGGGAATATCCGGCACCCTCGTCTGAAGTGTCCTGCTCGGGAGGCTGTGTGTAGTAAATGCGGCAAGAGAGGTCATTATGCACGTGTGTGCAAATCATCAGGTTCAATTACCTTCCCTTCTCCTGGTGTGGGAGGGTCTTCCTCCACTACCTCTTCTGTGACTATTCAGCCTTTAGATAGGGCGTTTATTGCATCAATTTCTGCTGCATTTGCTCATGGCCTAAACAAAGCTATAGTTACGGCTCAAGTTAATGGGTTGGAAGTGAAGGCCCTTATAGATACGGGCAGTACTGAAAGTTTTATAAGTCTTCAGTTTGCGAAGGAGAAGCATTTGAAAATTTCGCCTGTTACGTATCAGGTGTGTATGGCTCAGACGACCCTTACTTCACAAATAGCTGGTTGTTGCTTTGTGAAAATGGTTCTTCTAGGTAATACGTATACTGATATACGCCTATCTGTTTTGCCTAATCTCTGTGCGGATATTTTGATTGGACATGATGTGCTTCAGTTACACGAGTCTCTTAGTCTTTCATTTGGAGGGACTAAGCCACCTTTATCTATTTGTGGATTAACCTCTTTATCTATTCCTCCATTATCACTTTTTTCCAATTTGATGTTGGATTGTAAGCCAATTGCTACCAAGTCAAGAAGATATAGTAGTCAGGATAGAGAATTTATTAATTCTGAAGTTCAACGTCTCTTATTGGAAGGAATCATTGAACCTAGTTGTTCGCCTTGGCGAGCACAGGTAGTTGTCACGACTAATGAGAGACACAAGAAACGAATGGTGATAGACTATTCCCAAACTATTAATAGGTATACTCAATTAGACGCGTACCCTTTGCCTAAGATTGATGAGCTTATCAATAAAGTATCTCAGTATAAAGTTTTTAGCACTATTGATTTAAAGAGTGCTTATCATCAGATTCCTATTGTTAAGAAGGATCAACCATATACGGCCTTTGAGGCTGGTGGAAAGCTGTATCAGTTTTGCCGAATACCATTTGGTGTTACTAATGGTGTTGCTTGTTTTCAACGGGCAATGGATGCTTTTATAAGTGATAACTCCCTCTCTGACACCGTTTCATACTTAGATGACATCACAGTGTGTGGCAAATCAAGGGTGGAGCATGATTCTAATTTTAAAAGATTCCTTCAAGCTGCGGAAAAAGTTGGTTTAACTTTTAACAAAGAGAAATGTATCTTTTCGACTACTGAGGTAAATTTATTGGGGTATATTATTTCGGGAAATAAGATTAAACCAGATCCAGAACGTCTGCGACCATTGATCGATTTACCTTGTCCTACTAATTCTAAGGCTTTGCAACGAGTTGTTGGACTGTTTTCTTATTATTCTAATTGGATTGCAAATTTTTCACGGAAGATCCAGCCTCTTATTCGGGTTACGACATATCCTCTATCATGGGAGGCCAGGACATGTTTTGAGAATTTTAAAAAGGATATTTTAGGAGCAGTTGTGCATTCCATTGATGAGCAGGTTCCCTTTGTGATTGAGACGGATGCTTCGGATTTTGCAATTGGGGCTACTTTGAACCAAAATGGAAGACCTGTGGCCTTTTTCTCACGTACTTTGAATAATAGTGAAAAAAGACATTCCTCAATAGAAAAAGAGGCATACGCAATAGTAGAAGCATTGCGTAAATGGAGACATTATTTATCGGGGCGACATTTCACGTTGGTAACTGATCAAAAATCTGTGTCCTTTATGTTTGATGTTAAACATTTTGGAAAGATTAAAAATGATAAAATAATGAGATGGAGGATTGAGTTGGCATGTTACCATTTTGACATAGTTTATCGTCCGGGGAAGGATAATGTTGCTGCTGATGCACTGTCGAGGGCTTATTGTTCTGTGATTCACGGAGATACGCTTATTAATCTTCACAATGCCTTATGTCATCCTGGGGTTACGAGGATGATACACTTTGTACGCAGTAAGAACTTGCCTTTTTCAGTTGAAGACGTCAAGCGGATGACTTCATCATGTTCTATCTGTGCTCGGTGTAAACCGAATTTCTTTAAGCCTCAACGAGCTCTTCTTATAAAGGCTACTTCTCCTTTTGAACGTTTGAGTGTCGATTTTAAGGGACCTCTTCCTTCAACTACTCAAAACCGATATATATTTACTGTTGTGGACGAGTTTTCAAGGTTCCCTTTTGCTTTTCCTTGTGCAGATGTATCAGCTGCTACAGTTATTAAATGTTTGACTCAACTTTTTGTCATCTTTGGGATGCCTGCGTATATCCATTCGGATCAGGGAAGTTCTTTTATGTCTTCCCAGTTGAAGGAATACCTTCAGAGTCGGGGAATTTCTACTAGTAGAACTACCCCGTATAATCCCCAGGGTAATGGACAGTGTGAACGATACAATGGGGTGATCTGGAAGGCAGTTATGTTGGCGTTGACATCCCGGAACCTTAAGAATACACAGTGGGAAATGGTGCTGCCTGATGCCCTGCATTCCATTAGATCATTGCTTTCAACGGCTACTAATGTGACCCCCCATGAAAGGCTCTTTAACTATCCGCGGAGATCTACTACGGGATATTCGGTACCTTCATGGCTTACTATGCAGGGACCTGTGTTGCTTCGACGCCATGTTAGATTGTCAAAATATGACCCCTTGGTGGAGGAGGTGGAGCTGTTGGAGGCAAATTCCCAATATGCTCATATTCGATTCCAAGATGGGAAAGAAAGTACTGTTTCAATTAAAGATTTGGCTCCTTGTGGGGGCCAGCCCTCTTCTGAGGATATTAATAATGGTCATGATTCGGATAATGTGGATGCTGTTACAGATACTACGAATATTTCCAATCCGATTGCAGATAATCATACTTCTATTAGTCAGCCTTTGATAGATGTTTATGACCGTCCCAGCTCATCTTCTGATGGGATTTCTAATCCGGAAACCGTTGAGAATCGGGATATGGATAGCCTTCCTGTTGAAGATACTTCTGTGCCTTCTGGCGTGGGAGGGCAAGGAATTTCACCAAGGTTAAGAAGGTCGACACGAACAAGATATCCGGTCGACCGATTGAAAATGGACTTTTAAATTGATAGTAATGTTTTAAAAATTGTTGAAATGTTATAGTATATTGTTTTAGTTGAGAGATGCTTAATACTTATGCGTAATGTTATTATTTGTTGTTGTTCATTTAGTATTGTGTTATGTAAATAGTTTTATTCTCGTGCATAGTTTAGTTGTAAATAATTAATTGTAAATTGTAAAAGTTATTAGGTTGGAGTATATTTTAAAAGGAGGGGTGAATGTGGTGATTATTCCTTGATTAGTAAAAGTATTGTGATTCGTTGTTTGTTAACTGCCTTGGGATATGTGTTGTAATCTCATTGGTAGTTGATGATCACATGATGTGTTGTGGCTACCTTAAATTCAGTCCTTTTCTAGCTTTAGTTGGGACTGGATGTGGAAAGATATGCTGCTGATTTTAAAGTTAATAAAGCCTAGCTTTGGAAGGCCAATCTATTCTTTATTTCACCCCCACATTAAGCTGGAGGAAATTTTGACTCATCCAAAAGTTAATGTCAGACAGGCAGTTGGACAGTTGAACAGCAGCCTTGGAACTGAAAGAAAAGGCAAAAAGAGATTAAACTGTGCGCCGTCAGTACACGTATGCAACCTGACCTCTGCTTCTGGATGATGTCACCAAGGGATGTCATATAGATAAGAGGAAGAGGCTCCATGAACACCCACATCCTCAGTCATGATGGAGCCCAGCGCGTGAGTGCAGGAGACAAAGCTGAAGTGTTTGCAAGCGTCTTCATCCAAAATGGCCAGGTGGATGATCCTACTGGGTCTCCTCCCGAGCTCCCCACCATCGGAGGTGCCAGTGTCCAACGAATTCAGTCCACTCCACGTGACGTTAAGAAGTGGCTAAGTGCACTGGACACAGCAAAGTCCAGCGTTACAGTGGGTGACCGGGAGTAGCCCTGTGGAATTTCAGGGCCAAACTGTTTACATTTATTATTTTCTATGTATATCAACAACAACAACCTGCATTTATATAGTACGATAGCAAAATACTGCAGATGCTGGAAATCCGAAATAACAACAGAAAATGCTGGAAATACTCAGCAGGCCAGGCAACATCCGTGGAGAGAGAAACAGAGTTAACGTTTAAGGTCAATACCCTGGCCTGCTGAGTTTTTCCAGCATTTTCTGTTGTTATTTCTGCATTTATATAGCCTCTTCAATGTAGTAAAACATCCCAAGGCACTTCACAGGTGCGTTATAAAATAAAATTTGACACCGAGCCACAGGTGTCTTAAAGGAGGAGGCCAAAGTGGAGAATCGGAGGGGTTTAGGGAGGTTATTTCAGTGTGTTTGGTCTATGTGGCTAAAGGCACCGACACCAATGGTGGGGCGAAGGGAGGGGGGCAATGCACAAGAGGCCAGAATCAGAGGAATAGAGAATTTGGGGGAACGCTTGTAGGGCTGGAGGAAGTTGCAGGGATAGATTTTTGTTAGGTAAGGGTATCAAGGGATATGGAGCAAAGGCGGGTAGATGGAGTTGAGGTACAGATCAGCCATGATCTAAAAGAATGGCCGAGGGGCGGAATGGCCTCCTCCTGTTTCTATGTTCTGATGTAGATAGGGAGGGACAAAGCCATGGGCGGGGGGCGGTGGGGGGGTGGTGGGGGGCGGATTTAAACAGAAGGATGAGAAATTTAAATTTGAGGTGTGTGTTGGAGGGACTAGGAGCCAATGTAGGTCGGTGAGTACAGGGGTGATGGGTGGATGAGTGGGACTTGAAGCGAGATAAGATACGGGCAGCTGTCTTGAATGATCTGAAGTTTATGGAGAGGGGAGGATGGGCGGCCAGGCAGGAGAGCGTTGGAACAATCACATTTAGAGATGACAAAGACATGGATGAGGGCTTCAGCAGCAGATGAGCTGAGGTAGGACGGAAGCGGGCAATGTCATGGAAGCGGAAGTAGGCGGTCTTTGTGATGGAGAGGATATCGGGTCGAAAGTTCAGCTTGTGGTCAAATAGCATGGCCAGGTTGCGAACAAATCGGATCAGAGGGGGACAGGAAGAGGCTCGGCTGTCCGCGGTTTATTAGCACCTGCTGATGCACATTGGTTTCGGCTCCCAAAATGAAGAATGGCCACTGAGGCCGGGTCCTGGAGGATGACAAATTGTATTTGGAGTGGAAATTGGCTGTGAGGAGACAAGGGCACGTTACCTCAGCATCAATCAGCCGCTTCAGGAGAGCGGGGGAGAGAAAAGGAACAAAGGAAAAGCATCAGTGGCGTTAAGCTTTAAACCTGCTGTTTCTGAAAAATAATGATTCCAGTTTCTGCCGTTGGAGCTTGACACTTCGCAACCAGTTCAATCACTCATGTACCCTGTGGGGTGTGGGATGGGGGGTGGTGGGGGGGCTCCGAGTTATGATGACAGAGTTCGGGATGCTGGGGGTGGGTGAGGGCAGTCGGCATACACTTCAGATCTGAATGAATTGCCTGACAGCTATAGCCCACTAACTAAATTCATGAGGGGGGGGAATGCCTATTAATATTCATTTCACGGCAACTACAATCTTATCTAGGAATGGCTATTATAAGCCTGATAATTAGTTAAAGCTATTTAAATGTATTCGGAGTACATCTGTTATCCCAGCCGCATACAAAAATGGAAGTATCGGAGGACAACGTGCCAACCAAATCCGCCATAACGGAAAAGTAACGTGTGTTGTCCCTTCATGGCCAATCTCTGCTCCAGATACATTTTCCATAAACATTCTTGCAATATGCAAAGACATTTTCTAAAAGAAAATGTCAATTAGATTTGCTTGGCATTGTTGCAAGCGAGCCATGTTATTGACAGTGAGCCACTTTACATTTCAATAAGGCCTGTGAAGATCGGATCATTAGATTAACTGCTGTACACTATTTGCTGTGGCTTTTGGTGCACATGAAATTATGCTTTCTCAAATTGGCTACAGAGAAGGAATTAATGTTCTGCTCTCGCTGTTTTATCTGGATTATCAGTAGCACGGGAGAGAGAGCCTGCTCCGATGGTTCAGTTAGAGGAGGAGACGTGTTACAGGAAACTTTCGATTTACCGGCACCTAAATAACCGGAAATCTCAGTTAACCGGTAAAATTCAGGAGTAGGTTTTACTTCATATTGTACTTGCGTTCCTCCATCTGTTGCTGTGCAAGGGTGTGGCTGCAGCTGTTGCTAAGCTACAGAGACGCTTGCAACTTGTGGCCATTGTTCTGAACTTGTTGCTAAGCAACAGGGTTTGTTGCTTTATACGGAGCTGTCAGCTCTCCGTATCTTTTACTATAGCGTTCGGTTATCCGGAATTTTTGATGAACCGGCACCACGTCGGTCCCGTCCGTGCCGGATAAAAAAAAGTTTCCTGTACCGTGTCAAACAGACCATAAGGTCCCAGGTTTAATTTTACAGTATTACACAGTATTTACAGCACAGAAACAAGCCATTCGACCCAACAGGTCGATGCCAGTGTTTGCGCTCCATGCAATCCTCCTCCCACTTTATTTCCTCTCACCCCCTATCAAATTCTCGAGGCTGTGCTGAGCTTGCTGCTCTCAGACTAGGTGTTAGTCACGTCACTGGCGCCAATGGTCTTAGTGCCCCTGGGCTAGAGAGGGGGCTATCAGTACGATAGCAAAATACTGCAGAGGCTGGAAATCCGAATTAACAACAGAAAATGCTGGAAAAACTCAGCAGGCCAGGCAACATCCGTAGAGAGAGAAACAGAGTCAATGGTTCAGGTCGAAACCCTTTGTCAAGACTGAAAAAGCACAGGAAATGAAACAGATTAAAAGGCCAGTTTGGGGGCCGGGAGAGAACAAAAGAGAAGTGAAGAGACATTAAGAGGTATTCAAAACCAGATGAGATGGTGATAGGACTAGTGGAGACAAAAGTCCCGGCTCCTGCAGTTGATCACCATCCACTGACTCTTGTTGGAAAGTGTATGCATGTTTGGTCGTTGGATGAGAACTTGGCTGGGATGCCCTCCACGTTCGAATAGTCTGCTGACGCTCCTCGTCTAGACTCACACACGAAGAATGGCCACTCAGTTGAGGTACCAGAGGGTTGACTAGTGCCTAAGGAACGACAGCCCAGCACACAAAAGCTGGCAGCTTCAGAAGAGGGGAGAAAATTGGTGGGGGGGGGGGAAATATAAACCGAGGGAATGAGACTGTGTAGCTTCAACTTAGATTACGGCCAATGACATCAGAGTATCTTTGATATTTGGGACGTTTGTGCTTCAAGTGAAACTGGAGATTAGAAAAAAATGTATTTTACCACAAATTAATTGATGTGTAGAAGACTCCCAACAGCAGCAGATTGGGAAGTATTAAAAAAGAGCTGGATAAATATCTGGTTGGGAACTGGATTGAAAATTATAAGTTATTTGTGCAGAAATGACCCTTTTCCTTCAGGAGATTAAATGGGGGAGGGGAGGGTGGGGTAGAGCATATGAGAGGGTTGGCTATAGGGGCAGCAAGCATGAATTCTATCTCAATACCTAGTGACATGAATCAGTCATTCATGAAAGAAAGACTTATGAAATAATACTGAGTGGCCTGCGGGTGGCGCTGTCCAGGGAGAGTATAAATACTCGGGCACGGGCCCAGCTTGCGCAGGACATTCTTAACAGGAACTAGTGAAGGACACAACTAGACCTCCATGTTGTAAAACAGTTGATTAAAGCTTTGTTTAACGCTTAGACCAAGTGCCTAGTAGTTTTCTTACGTCACCTAGTTTAGATCGTGGTGAGTCATGGGCATTTGACGTGTCCTGGAACCTGCTTCATTGTCTTTGGGATTCAGAGTGCGATTTCCCAGAGGATTTCCTGAATTGGCCACATTTCCTGTCACTCCCAGGCCACAGCGTTAGTAGGAGGTGGCTGGTTACTATCCAATTCCCGAAAATCTGGCCAGCTGAAAACAGCCTTCCCTTTCGCTCTCAAGGGTAGATCTTGACTTTGTGCGCTAGTGTAAAACGGGTGATAGCGAACCGGCGATGGAAATAAAAATCGGGAGAGCTGTAAGACGGGTTGCCGATTCACTATCACCCAAGTTACAGTGTCGCACAAAGTCAAGATCTACCCCTCAATCTCAGCACTGAAAGCTGCCACATGTCTCAATGGGTCGGAGCCACTTGATTGAAACAAGTTGATTAGAGGGGAAGGGGAGGCAATGTTTGCCATGCCATCCTTGATGCTCCATAGCCCTTTGCAAGCAGGAAAATGGTAGGTCCCATAGGACCATTTTACATGCCCCAATTTTCTCCCCTTCTACCCTGGAGGCAACCAGGAGCACCAGTTTAATCTCCTTACCCCTGGGACACTGAGACCAACTATAGTGGCCAAACATAATAGAGATAATAATCACTATCCAAAAAAGAGCCACCAAATTTTGGAATCACCTACAAATGAGCAACCCCCAATGCTATCACTACGACGCCCTGAAATGCCAAGAGCTGACCATAAAGAAGAATACCCTCAGTCAACTAGTCCTGGGACTCAGTGAAGTAACTACTAACAATACTAACAATAACCAGCCCCAGGACAGTGACAGGGTAACACAAAGAATTCGACCCAACACAATCGTCGCTAAGCAAAAGGAAAAATATCTGACATATTGGGCAGAAACAACAAAAACCCAAAGCAAACTCAATTGCTACTTGGCCCTAAACAGACAATACAACATAGCTGATTACCTGACCATGGTAAAGGATAACAAACTGAGAAGAACCTTGACAAGGTACAGACTTAGCGAACATAGCCTAGCGATCGAAAAAGGCAGACACAGGCAGACCAGGCTGCCAAGAGAAGACAGGATATGCTCTCACTGCAGTCAGGGAGTAGTGGAGACAGAGATGCACTTCCTCACAGCCTGTGGAAAATATCAGGACATCAGGGAGAATTTCTACCAAAAATTCTCACAAATATGCCCTGAATTCAGAAATCTGAATGACAACCAAAAACTCCCATTCCTACTGGGAGAGGAGAGAAGCTGTGTAACACTGGCGGCACACTATGTTACAGCTTGCCATGAACAGAGGGACAACCAGTAAACTAAGAAATGAATATATATAAACAATGCGAATGTATATTTATACACTCAGGGGTATACCTGTTTATACACTGTATGAATAGAACTGCGTTTATGTGCTCAACCATAAATGTATTTTGATGCTTTGGCAACATAAGATGTAACTTATCATGCCAATAAAGTGATTTGAATTGTGAATTGTGATATCTAAGATAATAAACAATTGTAGAGAAACTAAACCTAGAGCACTACTTTTAGTTAAACAGTGACAGATGGATAAGGGGGCATAGGTTCAAAGGCAAAATGTAGTTCTGATGTCAGGAAGTTCTTCATGCTTGGAGTGGACTAACGTAGTGAAGGCAAAAACTTGGAATTGTATAAGAAATAATTGGATGCTGTGATGAGGATCTTTAGCTTTTTTCCTGGTCAGATGAGTTGAGATGGGCTGAATGGCCTTCTTCATCCAAATCCATTTTGTCATCTGTACCAACGGAGATCACAAACAATAACTTACATTTGTATAGCACCCCTTGCGCAGGAGAATGCCTGAGGTGAGAAAGCGGGCTTTGAGTGGGCACAAGAGAGGGTGGGGAGCAATGTTCCCCTTTGATGCGCTATCAATTACTCATAAAAGACTGAGAGTTAGAAGAGTAACTAAAGGCTTTTATTAAGAACAGAATGGAGGTCTGCCTCGAGTGGTCGACCGGTCCAGGATACAAAGGGCTGGGGAGCAGTCACCTTTATACTAGGACCTGTGGGAGGAGTCAGCCGAGGCATGTCCAGGCATGTACATAGTGGAATACAAACAGGACAAACAGGAATACAAACAGTGGTTTACCACACCCTTTAATTTTTTTTTGGGTGCGCGGTTCATTCAGAGTTTCACGCGTGTGCAGGATTTGACATTGGAAAAGCCAAGCCAGTCCCGGGCCACGCAAGACCGGCAGACAGCTGCGAGGCCAACGCAGCTTATTGGGAACGTTGGTGGAGAGAGACTGAAAGGACAATCAGGGAGGCGAATTTTGACGGGAATGAGTGACGTGGAGAAGCCGAGTGGAGGAGGAGAATTCCAGGGGGCCAGAAGCGCGGCGACTGAAAGAGCGGCACAGATGGCAGAGTGGAAGGAGCGGGGAACAGGCAGTAAGTCAGAGGAGAATGTGTACTAGGGCAGACAGTTGGAGGAGATTTTAAGGTGATTGGCAGAAGAACCAAAGGTGACATGAGGAAAAACATTTTTACGCAGCGAGTGGATAGGATCTGGAATGCACTGCCTGAAAGGGTGGTGGAGGCAGATTTGATTGTGGCTTTCAAAAGGGAATTGGATAAGTACTTGAAGGAAAAAAAATTGCAGGGCTACAGGGAAAGGGCGGGGGAGTGGGACTAGCTGAAGTGCTATTGTAGAGAGCCGGCACGGGCTCGATGGGCCAAATGGCCTCCTTCTGTGCTGTAACCATTCTATGATTCTATCGCTCAAGTAGGGAGGGACAAGGAGGTGGTGGCTTAGTAGAGACCAAGAGTGGAAGCTAGTAATTGTTTTATTTTAGATTAGCAGCTATATAACACAAGTTTTCTTTTCCAAATAACTTATAAAATATATTTAGACCTAATTTGATTGACTGATCAAACATGATTTAGCTGTTGCATTGTTAGCATATAAACACCTTGCTTTCAATCAGCATCAAAGTCAGTACAAAACGGGCTTTCACCTTAAACAACATTTCAGAAATTCGGAACAGTCAGCTGTGGAATTTTTTTTCAATCCAGAAAATATGCCAAAAATATATTTCTGCTTCGGAAACAATGAGGTCCCTGGAGGATGTGCTTGCAAGATGAATAAATGATACCCTGCCCCCGGTGCCCACTGTTTTAACGGTGGGAGAGCAGTTAATGGGTAGCAGAGAGACATCCAGGCTTCCGCTTGCCCAGGTCCCCACACGACAGGTGCTCAGCTGCAGGGATGAGGTTTTTTTTCTACTTAACCGCAGGCTACAGTTGGAAGGAATCAAGGTAAAAAAAAATAGATGGTAAATTCAGTATATATCACTGCCAGCAAATGAACTAGCTAGGACACAATTATTGTCAGTGCACTTCACTCAGTCAGAGAGTCTACAGGCAACAGACCTGCTTCACATTTTTGTCGACAATTCGAGTGCCCTTGACAAAGATTTAAATAAAAGAATGTCTGAACAGAATTTCAATAAACAGTGAACCAGAAATCATTTTAAAATGCATTTCACACCAAATGTATTTACTCCAAGCCGCTACATCAATATTATTTTGTGTTTTACGATGAAACCACGTTTTGAGATGGGTTTATATTTTGCGATAGTTCCATTCTATGTTTTGTGATAGCTTCGATCCCAGTTTTGTGAAGGGTTCATGGCTTGTAAAGCATCGTTTTGGTGATAGATGCATGCCATTGTGAGGGGTCTACATTTTGTGAAAGTTCTGTTCCATGTTTTTTTGATAGCTCAGCTCCATGTTTTGTAATAGCTCCATTCCATGTTTTTGTAATAGCTTCATATCATGTTTTGTAATAGCTCCATTCCATGTTTTGTAATAGCTCCATTCCATGTTTTGTAATAGCTCCAGTCCATGTTTTGTAATAGCTCCATTCCATGTTTTGTAATAGCTCCATTCCATGTTTTGTAATAGCTCCATTCCATGTTTTGTAATAACTTCATATCATGTTTTGTGATGGGTTCGGGTTTCATGCGGTGCCCATATTTTGTCATGCCTCCAGTCCATGTTTTGTATAATATCCATTCCACATTTTGTGATTGGTCCATATTTTGCTCCAGCCCTATTCCATATTGTATGTGGGTCCATATTTTATGATAGTTTCATACCAAAGTTTTGTGATACTATCATTCTATGTTTTATGATGGACACTGGTGATTAACACAGGAAGTGCTCAGAATGGTTGTTAAATGACTGAGGAAGATAACACAATGAAGATCAGCACAACATATCTGAGCTGTTTCTACATAGAAGTAACTCTTTTGTCTTTTAGTTACTATCTGTGCAGTCCACCTATAAAGATATAGTTGGCCACTATTCTTCACAGTGCCAGATTTCCACACCATGCTCATGTATGTGTCTTCTGTTGGATAGGCCCTCGCTATCTCTCTCTCCTCCTTTAAGACGCTCCTTAAAACCTACCTCTTTGACCAAGCTTTTGGTCACTTGGCCTAATTTCTCCTTAGTTGGCTCGGTGTCAAATATTTTGTCTTAAAATACTCCTGTGCAGCGCCTTGGGACCTTTTACTATGTTAAAGGCGCTATATAAATACAAGTTGTTGTTGTTGTATAGTGACCCAACC
This sequence comes from Somniosus microcephalus, assembly GCF_052327205.1. Lineage (NCBI taxonomy): Eukaryota > Metazoa > Chordata > Chondrichthyes > Squaliformes > Somniosidae > Somniosus > Somniosus microcephalus. The sequence continues at coordinate 12,272,830 of NC_141013.1, forward strand.
AATGACATTGGCAGGAATGGTAGGATGGCCCCTGTGCACTACTGCCCGGCTACCCCCAGCGCCCAGGGCCACCCTGACCCTACAGTATGTAGCACTACTGCACTGGTATTCACAGTTATACTGACAGACACATTCTATCGATGCACGCTCCTGTAAATATGTTTTTAAAAATGTACAATGTATCTCTTTTTTTATTTATAAAAAATCTCATTTGTACGTGCCCTCTTCATATAACTATCGCATCTTGTGAAACTAAACTGGCTCGCGAATGCACAGTCACGGATCTAACCACTTACCTATTCATAGAGATGCAGAGACAGCAGCGCAGGGCTAGTGTGTGAATATCCACTCCACATTGTGAGCTGTCCTGCCCTTTCAGTAAGGCACAAACTAATTACAATTCACTGTTAACCCTCACTTACTGATATATCTGAAAAGTTCACATTTCTAAATGAATATAGCATGTGTATGAATGGAGACTTGACAGCTTATTTGCATTGCTTCCATTCTTTGCTGTCACTGCTTTTGAATATTTCTACGCCACCGCAAACAACATGGGGGGGATATTGCCGGCGCTCAGGGGGCGGGTTTGGAGGCAGGACTGCTGGCAAAATTGCAAAGATTGACAGCGGGTCCTGAACCCGCTGTCAACTCACCTCCGTACACACTTCCCAAGAGTCGGATCCCCGATTTGCGCAGGGACCCGACTCTTAGCAGCGGGAAGAGGATTATAGGCACTTAACTGCTTGTTAACAGGTAGTTAACAGGCAGTTAAGAGGCTTTTTTCAATTTTGACAGGTCAACTGCGGGCTTCCCAACATCCGGACACCACGCCAGGGTAAGTGTGGTGTGCTGTGGGTCTACTGTAAGGTTTGTGCATTGATGACAGCTGCAGAAGTGGTGTGAAGGATCCAATGGTACACTGGTGAGTTTCAGAGGTAAGAAAATGTTGGGAAAATCATTTTTATCTATTTAGACTTTTCTGTAGGTAACAAGGTTTGAAGTGTTTGTATAGTCCCACCTCATTGGGAGAACCTCTCTCACCAGTGACAGATCGCTTCTGTAAACTTACCTGCAGCTGCCATCTGTTTTATCCTAAGGAGAGAGTCACTGGAGAGCCTGGGTTCAAGGGTTCACCTTTGTACAGTGATTGGCAGTGTTTGCAGCACCTCAATGCTGTCAAACACTGAAAAATCAAATGTAAAAAAAAAATGTGTGTCCCCTTTAAGAAAACCGGGAGATGACGCGTCATCAACTGACATCATCTGAGACCGGCTTTCTCTTAATTGGCCGGCAAGCCTGCAGGGCGGGGCTTAACAAGGTCAATTGACACAAAATAGCATCTGTGCATCGGACATCGTTGGGGTGGGATCGGAACCCGAAAGGCAGCTGACCCGCTCCCAACTCGCACCGAAAGGTAAGATTGTGCCCCATCCCTCTTCCCCTTCACTTATCAATCTCAGTGTTTGTACCAGACCTTCTGCCTTCCACCTGCCAGGGCAGCACCCCTCCCAGTATGTCATTCCCAGGGTTATTCTTTCCCTCTCCTGACTTGTTTTTCTCAAGCTTATCTCTTCCCTGTTCTGGTCTGTTGCTCTCAGAATTATCCTTTCTCCTTCTAGTAGGCCCTGCTATGGCATGCCACTCTCTCCTGTGGTCTGTCACTCTCAGGGCTTCATACCCCTTCCCCTCTCAGTCTGCCCCTCTCATTGCCGCCCCACCCCCCTCCTAATAGGGTTAACTTAACCCCCACGTGATCTTTCACCTTCATCACTGCTTCTTGGTAAAAAGCCAAGCCTCTATGATAGGGCCGCATATTTTTTACATAGAATTTTACAGTACAGAAACAGGCCATTCAGCCTAACAGGTCTATCTCGGTATTTATGCTCCACACGGACCCCCTCCCACCTTACTTCATCTCACCCTAGCAACTGATCCTTCTATTCCTTTCTCCCTCTTATACTTACAGGAAACATTTTTTTATCCGGCACGGACGGGACCGACGTGGTGCCGATTCATCAAAAATTCCGGATAACCGAACGCTATAGTAAAAGATACGGAGCTGAGAGCTCCGTATAAAGCAACAAACCCTGTTGCTTAGCAACAAGTGTAGAACAATGGCCACAAGTTCCAAGCGTCTCTGTAGCTTAGCAACAGCTGCAGCCACACCCTTGTACAGCAACAGACGGAGGAAGGCAAATACAATATGAAGTAAAACCTACTCCTGAATTTTGCCGGTTAACCGAGTTTCCTGTATCTAGCTTCCCCTTAAATGCATCATTTTTTTGGAAAAGACCTTTCACGAGCCTTTCGTTGTTTTTTTTTAACAAAGGCGCAGAGGAGGAGTGTATCAGGACAAATGCCACTCACACATGCATCATTATGGCGACAAAAGAGATTCTTAGCCTCCCCAAAAATAAAAAAAAAAGCAAAGATTGTCAAACACGTTTTCAGGCAAACAGTCCCCTTTAATACAACCTATTCATTGAAAAGCATTAACATTTACAAGATGAAACAAAATTAAATTCTTATGTCCGAGGGACAACACAATAAGCAGCATGAATAACATTCGCAACAGGACTTAGTTTAAGAAAAAGCAAACTGCTGTCATTCCCGGCCTACATAACTCATAAGCCTGAAGACCTGTGAGCATGTTCCTGACACCACCTGGTGATTTATTACTAGCCAGGAAACCACCAGGTCTGGCTTGCATCCCATAAAGGCCCTGGTCTCTGATTGTTTGGATAACTGATGCACTGTATTTATTCACAGAGCCTTGTTGATAGCTTCACAGTGCCTGAAGTTAGTATTTCACATTTATTTAAAAAAAAATCTTAATTAAGTGGGGTCTTTCACATAGGTATAATATTTTTAACAAATCTGTGCTTTAGAACCTTTTCAACTCTCTCTTATTAAATGCAGCCACACACTCAAGGGATTCATATGATGTCAATTATCCAGAAAAAACAGTCATCACGCCTCACTTGAAATAAAATCGGAAACATGAACAAACTTAGTGGCAGCTAGCTCCCCTCTACGCCTTCCCTTCCCTTTCTCTCAGAGAGTAAATCAACCACACATACTGAGCCACACAGATCAGGAAGGATCCAGGTACTGATTTAGCTGGTTTGAGCTGGACTTGGTATTGCAACTGTCTTCAGCGCCCCTGAGCTAGGGAAAACTGCAATCAGGCAGGGGTTCAGAGCGTAACATTTTGGGACACAGTATATGAGTAATTTGAGACATGATATGTGGGAAGTGCAGCATGCTTGGGAGGAACAAGGCGACTCTGGACCTATGGGGGGAAAAATTCGGTTGCTTTGTGCCTCCTGTTAGCGCCCTAAGCTAATGGGGTGCAAAGTAACTAGCGCTCGGGCGCAACGCCGCCAATGCCTCCCGCGAAATTCAGCGAGAGGTTAGCGGCGGCGGTAACCATTAGCGGCGCTGCGCCACTGGGGATGACGTCATCGCCATGCGCAGTGCCCCGCTCGCGTCCCGGCCGTGATCTTCGGTAGCGCCCCATGACTTACCGCCGGACGCTAAGTCTGACGGGGTCAGGGGGGCCTACCTGCAGCCGGGACGGCGCTAATTAAAGGCAAGGTAACAGGCGGCCATTTTTGTTGCTGGCCGCCTGCCAGCACCTGCCCCCGTTGCCGTCCCCGGCCTCCTGACCAGCCCCCCCGCGGAGTGCCGTCTGCGCTCCGTGAGCCCGGCACTTCTCTTGAGTGCCGGGCTCTTTTGCCGGCACTCAGATACCTGGTGGCCCAGCTGGGCCCCGGGTCGCGCTGCGCTAGGCCCCTCCCCTTTAAGAAGGGGAGGAAGGCCTGCAGTACAGTGGCGTGACGTGCCGCAGCGCGTGGCACTGCTGCACATAGCACCGCGATATTCACTCACAGCGCCCCAAGAGGGAGGCGGGGTGCTTCCAGTAGCACCCCGCTTCCCTCTTGGGGCGCTACCGATGAATTAGCGTCCCGGCAAAGTTAGCGCCTCAAAGGGGGCGCGACTCAATTTTTCCCCCATGGTTCCCAAAGGTCTCCACCACTGGGATTTTCTTCGTGCCACCTCTGGGTTTGTTGTAGACTAATTGATCGAGATTGATTGCCACAATTGGTAAACAACTCCATTATCGTTGTATCGAGTGACTACCAGGATGGTAGAAGGAGAACGAGTTGGTCCTTGGTGTTTTTTCGGCTACCGATTCCTATGTCCCTTTGGGTTGCTCTTGATTGGTTTCAGGTATCTTTCCTGCTGGAAAGCGCATGTCCATATAACTGTTGGATGAGAATACTAACAATGACTTGCATTTATATAGCGTCTTTAATGTAGTGAAACGTCCCAAGGCTCCAGCTTCACAGAAGCGTTATCAAACAACATTTGTCACCGAGCCACGTAGAATAGAAACAAGTTCAGCTGTGATGCCCTACACAGTTGAATGTCCTGCAAAAATCACAAACCAGAATCACACAGAAAGACTGGCTGCTTTGGCAAAGTACCAGAGGGTGGGTGTTAATTGTGTAGGTTTTTAATTTGCAAAGGGAACAGTAGCATAGTGGTTATGTTATTGGACTAGTAATCCCGAGGCCTGGACTAATGATCCGGAGACATGAGTTCAAATTCAGTTAATTAAATAAATCTGGAATTTTAAAAAGCTAGTATCAGTACTGGTGACCATGAAACTACCGGATTATTGTGCCCTTTAGGGAAGGAAATCTACCGTCCTTACCCGGTCTGGCCTATATGTGACTCCAGACCCACAGCAATGTGGTTGACTCTTAACTGCCCTCTGAAATGGCCTAGCAAGACACTCAGTTGTAAGGTGCTTAGGGAGTTCACCACCACCTTCTCAAGGGCAATTAGGGATGGGGAATAAATGCCGGCCTTGCCAACGACACCCACATTCCCATGAATGCATAAAAAAGAAAGGTTCAGCAGGTTCAAGTAACTAGGGGAGAAAACAGGGCAAATACCTTCACATTTGTTGTAATTATTCTCATCCCATTTTACAGATGTAACAAATCAGCATGCTTAAAGTGACAGAGCCAGTTTATTGGGGTGGGGTGGTGGATGAATATCAGCGGAGAGGCAGAATGTGTAGCAGCTGAACCTCACTGAGCACAAGATTAAACCATCAACACACTCAATAAACTGAGAATATGCTTTAATATATTTGAATATTCAATAATATTTTTATCATGATAAAATATTTTAGTTCAGTTTTGGGCATGGCACCTCAGGAAGGACGTACTAGCTTTGGAGGGGGTGCAGCGCAGTTTCACCAGAATGATACCAGGACTTAGAGGGTTAAAGTACGATGACAGGTTGCATAAACTTGGCTTGTAATCCCTTGGGTACAGAAGGTTGAGCGGTGACATGATCGAGGTGTATAAAATGGCAAAAGGATTTGATAGGGTAGAGTCACTGCAGGCCCTTTAAAAAAAATATCTCGCCCCTCCTCCTTTTCCCATCCTGGCCTGGCCTGGCCTGGCCTCTATGGCTTATTTGTGTCCACAGTGGAACAGGGTGTGGTTGGGCAAAGAGAAGTTCACAACATATTTTTAGCGTTCCTTTTGTCACCGGTTTGAAGATTACTCCCTTGTCTATCTAACAAAGGTGTTCCTTTCTCCCAGTGTAAAACTGCCTAAATATCACTTGCAGAGTAACTAAGTATGTAAATTAAGCGACCCGCACTCAAAGATATGTTACTGTCCTGTGACCTGCATTGAGGCTGGCTCAAACTCATTCCGCATGGGACTCTCATAGCCAGCAGAGTGCAAAGGCTTTCATTCCATGGCGGTATCTATGGGCGATGGTGTGAAATGGGTGACGTCGAATTAGCCACCCATTATACACCACGCTTGATTTTCCTTCCTATTGGAGTCAATGGAAACCAAAATCAGGCGAGGTGCCCGTTTGTCAAAGCGGAATATGAAAGCAGGTCAAAGGTGAAAGGATAGTGCCGGCCTCGCTGTGCACCTGATCCAACAACCCTGCATTCTGGCGGTTTTTGCCTGGGTGAAATGGGGTAGATTGTCTCTTTCGGCAGGGGTGGGAGACGGGCGGTGGAGGATCGGCCTCCCGTTACACACCCCGCCTGGTTTTCCTTTCCATTGAAGTCAAAGTGAAAATCTACCCCATGCCGTTGACGCCACTGCCTGGCACTCCGACCACTGGTGGCATATTGCAGTGTATAGGGCACGGATTCTGAACCGTACTTTCATGGGTTCTGAGACTGCAATAGAAGGCAGAGTAGCGCGTTGTCCTTCACCAACACATTAGGGCCATCAGCAGACTGCAAGGAGAAAAGAGGTTAGAGTGATGCTGGTAGTACATAGAATTACTTAGGGGGAAAAATGGAGTCGCGCCCCCTTTGGGGCGCTAACTTGGCCGGGGCGCTACTTTTAGCGCCCCCAAAAAATTAGCACCCCCACGGCCAAACTTCATCAGTAGCATCCCTCTTGGGGCGTTGCAAGGGAATATTGCGGCGCGACGTGCCGCAGTGCCACACGCTGCGGCACATTGCACCGCGGTACTGCAGGCCTTCCTCCCCTTCTTAAAGGGGTGGGGCCTTGTGCAGCGCGACCCGGGGCCCAGCTGGGCCACCAGGGATCGGAGTGCCGGCAAAAGAGCCCGGCACTCGAGAGAAGTGCCGAGCTCACAGAGCGCAGCAGGCTCTCTGCGGAGGGGGGGAGGGGGTCTGGTCAGGAGGCTGGGGGCGGCAACGGGGGCAGGTGCTGGCAGGCGGCCAGCAACAAAAACGGCTGCCGGGCACCTCGCCTTTAATTAGCGCCACCCCGACCGCAGGTAGGCCCCCTGACCCCGTCGGACATAGCGTCCGGCGGTAAGTCGGGGGGGCGCTACCGAAGATCGTGGCTGGGGCGCGAGCAGGGCGCTAACAGTTACCGCCGCTGCTAACCTCCCGCTGAATTTCGCGGGAGGCGTTGGCGGCGCCGCGCCCGGGCGCTAGTTGCTTTGCACCCTCTTAGGGCGCTAACGGGAGGCACAAGGCAACCAAATTTCCCCCCCTTAGAATGTACAGCACAGAAACAGGCCATTCGGCCCAACAGATCCGTGCCAGTGTTTATGCTCCACATGAGCCTCCTCCAACCCTACTTCATCTCACCCCATCAACATATCCTTCTATTCCTTTCTCCCTCATGTGTTTATCCAGCTTCCCCTCAAATGTATCTATGCTATTCACCTCAACTACTCCTTGTGGTAGCGAGTTCCACATTCTCACCACTCTGTGGGTGAAGAACTTTGTCCTGAATTCCCAATTGGATTTATTAGTGACTATCATATTTATGACCCCTAGTTCTGGTCTCCCCCACAAGTGGAAACATCTTCTCTATGTCTACCCTATCGAGCCCCTTCATAATTTGAGAGACCTCTATCAGGTCGCCCCCTCAGCCTTCTCTTTTCTAGAAAAAAAGAGCCCCAGCCTGTTCAGTCTTTCCTGATAGGTATAACTGGTGTAGAGGTTTCAACCCGCGCTCTCCCTGCTCTTCGCTGGTACCATCCACCAAAAGATACATTTTAGGCACAGCCGGTTTAGAGTCATAGAGTCATAGAGTTATCCAGCACGGATAGAGGCCCTTCGGCCCATCGTGTCCGCGCCGGCCATCACGCCCTGTCTAATCTAATCCCATATTCCAGCATTTGGTCCGTAGCCTTGTATGCTATGGCATTTCAAGTGCTCATCCAAATGCATCTTGAATGTTGTGAGGGTTCCAGCCTCCACAACCCTTCCGGGCAGTGAGTTCCAGACTCCAACCACCCTCTGGGTGCAAAAGTTCTTTCTCAAATCCCCTCTAAACCTCCCGCCCTTTACCTTGAATCTGTGCCCCCTAGTTATTGACCCTTCTACTAAGGGAAAAAGCTCCTTAGTATCCATCCTATCTATGCCCCTCATAATTTTGTACACTTCAATCATGTCCCCCCTCAGCCTCCTCTGCTCCAAGGAAAACAAACCCAATCTGCCCAGTCTCTCTTCATAGCTGAAGCGTTCCAGCCCTGGTAGCATCCTGGTGAATCTCCTCTGCACCCTCTCCAAAGCTTGAGAGATGAAACAAGTTGCTTTCAGTGTAATTAGGAAATCATACAAATTGCCACAGGGTTTTTTTTAACAGTTTACTGTTTATCTGTTAGACCTGGGTGTGTGAGATCAATTAAGAATTTGTAATTATTTTCACCCACAGAACTAAAACAGCTAATTTGAATTTCATTAGCAAACGTGCACCCACATGCAAACAACGTCACTGAAAGATGGAAATTAAAGCTTATTGTGGATTAAAGCCCTTGCAGCTCGGAATAAACAAAAGATTCAAAGAGCACTAGGGCCTTCCGCGCAGGCAGCCTGCTGTCTGTGCTAATTAAAGAATTAAGACTTCGCGGCCTAGAAATTCATCTCTGGCGGTGGCGCAGAGCGGGCGGTATTGGATAGGCCGCCCGTTATACGCAGCGCCGGATATTCAGTTCCATTGCAGTCAAGGAAGGTCAACTCTCGGACTGTGTTGACTTGACTCATAGGGCTCGATTTTCCAAGCCCCGTGGAGGCGGGTTTGGAGGCGGGAGTGGGGGGAAAATTGCAGAATCGGGGGTCACGAACCCTTCCCACCCCCAACCCGCCTCCATGCCCGTTTTCCAGGAGGTGGGTATCTGACCTGTGCTGGGAGCCGCCTCCCTGAGGCGGAAAGGGGATTAGTGCCAATTAACTGCCTGTTAACAGGTAGTTAACAGGCAGTTTTTGGCCTAATCCCTATTTTTAGCCCTGAAGTGTGGGCTGCCCAATGGCTCCAAACCACGCCAAGTTAGCGAGGCGGACCGTCGGGCTGAAGGGCTTGGAGGGTTCGAGATGTCCGGTGTTCAGGTGAGTGATGGGTGCATGAGTGCAGAGGTAAGTGTGTTTGGTGTGTGTAAAGAGTTTAAGTAAGTTTTACTTACCTTTACTTACTAATGCAGGCTTCCTTCCTTCAGGTCTCAGGAGTCCCTCATCTTACCGGTACAGAAAGCAGAATGGCCGCAAGCTGTCAAAAGTTGCAGCATTCTGCTTTCTGTTCTGGAGAGATTTCTAACTGAGTCTGTGGAGAATGACTCAAGTTAGAAGTCAGATTGTCAGTGTTTGACAGCTTCACAGAGCTGTCAAACGCTGATATTTCATCTGTCAAAAGCTCTTGACAGATGAAATGTCAATCCCTGATGTCACCTGTAACCGGGTGTCCCTTAATTGGCCTGCTGAGCCCGCTGGGCGGGCTTAACAAGGTCAATCAAGGGAAAATAGCGTGGGTTAGCCACAAATCGATGGAGGCGGGACTACAACCCAAAAAGTGGGAGTCCCGCCTTCATCACGTCCCCATTGACAAAATCCAGCCCTTACTGTCATCTGACGGGGCCCAGCGAGCCACTCAGTTGTAAAAGAATTGTTACTTAAGAAGCAGGCCCTGCATCCCTTTCTCAGAGCAAGTAGGACTGTGCGCACCCCCGAAGAATTAATAAAAAAGAAGCATTGCTGGAAAGTGTCTGTTGATGTGGATAGAGGAAAATAGGACAGGGATCATCTGTGAAGCCCCTATGGTTAAATAGCTTCCTGGCATTGACTGTCTGCACAGTGTTGTTAGCTGTGGCTCAGTTGGTTGCACGCCTGTCTTTGAGTCAGAATGTCGTGAGGCAATCTTTCTGCTAGTTTTCTTTGGGTGCATGGCTCCTTTAAAGGACTGCGTGGCCCAATTCAAATTTCCGCGCGGTTTTTCCATTTAAGAGCCATTGAGCGGCCCGCGCGGGACCTCGCTACCACTGCGCTTAACGGGAACATTGTCGTGGGCTTAAGTCCCACTCCAGAGACTTCAGCTCAAAACCTAAGCTGACACTCCAGTGCAGTACTGAGGGAGTGCTGCACTGTCGGAGGTGCCGTCTTTTGGATGAGATGTTAAACCGAGTCTCCATCTACCCTCTCAGGTAGAGATAAAAAATCCCATGGCACTATTTCAAAGAAGTGTTCTCCCCTGACCAATATTTATCTCTCAATCAATATCACTAAATACAGATTATCTGGACATTATCACATTGCCGTTTGTGGGAGCTTGCTGTGTGCAAATTGGCTGCTGCGTTTCCCACATTACAACAGTGACTACACTTCAAAAGTACTTCATTGACTGTAAAGTGCTTTGGGATGTTGTGGGTGGTGAAAGGCGATATTTAAATGCAAGCCTTTCTTTCTACACTCACGTGAAATATAGCTGTTTGTTTTTTTCTTTCCCAATTTCGTAAATGATAACATTTTTGATTGAAGAGAATATTCCTTCAATCCATGGTTGTCCGAACGGCGGCTCCTGAGCCCTGGCAATCTGGCCTCCAAAGCACGGGCAACTCAATCTTATTTGCACTTACTTCTTATTCGCTGGTTTGTCCTGTTTGAATTTTGTGGACCTGGAGGTTTGGAAAAGGCTGTTCTTAGCACTGTTACCTTTAGGTAGATAAATCCTAAATCAGAACGGCAAGATCTGTTAGTATCAGCAGCTTGAGATATATGGGAGTTAATGGGACGAGCTTTCAAACTTTATAGTTAGCCTCTGAGGCTGCATGGCACACACCAAAGCAGCCTGAGAAGACGAGATAAGCTAAGGAGAAGGATTCTGGAAGATTAAGGCACAAGTAAGGTCTATTGTATGCAGAATTATTGAGGTTCAGAAGCTACAATGTACGTGCAGCTGCATTTCCTGTCAATAAGACCTACCACAAAGACTGTGCCAACTATCCATCAAAATGCTTCTCTATTATGGACATAAATAAAGCCAAGTTAATACTTCATCTTCACTGGGCAACATTTCCACCAAACACATCACATACCTGAATAGAATAGTTTTTTTAAAGATGCACAGGCCTGGCAAATCTTTTTGTTCTTTGACAAATACAAGGCACAATGATCTAAATCACTTCCAGCACAGGAAGGGGCCATTTGGCCCCTCCTGCCTATGTTGGTGTGAGCTATTAATTGGAGTCGCTTACTCTAATCCCACTTCTCTGTCCTTTCCCTGTATAGCGACTGGCACTGCGTTACTTGCACATGAGGTGGTCACGATGAGGCTTTGTGTATCTTCTCACTCTTGAACCTAATAAGAAAGGTTTAGGGAGCTGCACGAGGTCCTGAGAGTGGAAGACATCTTAATTTATAGAAGGTAGGAGAGAACTAGCTGTAATAGTGTTACGGGTTTCTTGGAGCTTGTTTGATCTCCTTCAACGGCTGGAGAGGAATTTCCCAAAGTTTTTTTCCTAAATTGGCCGAAAATTGTTCTCTTTTTGCCTGGCGATTATGCGAGGGGGTGGGTTAATGGTGCATATAGGCTGCACCATGTCAGGATGTGACAGACTAGGTGGATCTTTTGATCTTTTCATGTCCTTCTTCTTCATGTCTTTGTATATTTTTTTTATTCGTTTATGGGATGTGGGCGTCGCTAGCAAGGCCAGCATTTATTGCCCATCCCTAATTGCCATTGAGAAGGTGGTGGTGAGCTGCCTTCTTGAACCGCTGCAGTCCGTGTGGTGAAGGTACTCCCACAGTGCTGTTAGGGAGGGAGTTCCAGGATTTTGACCCAGCGACGATGAAGGAACGGCCGATATACTTCCAAGTCAGGATGGTGTGTGACTTGAAGGGGAACTTGGAGGTGGTGGTGTTCCCATGCGCCTGCTGCCCTTGTCCTTCTAGGTGGAAGAGGTCGCGGGTTTGGGAGGCGCTGCCGAAGAAGCCTTGGAGAGTTGCTGCAGTGCATCTTGTAGATGGTACACACTGCAGCCACGGTGCGCCGGTGGTGGAGGGAGTGAATGTTTAAGGTGGTGGATGGGGTGTCAATCAAGCGGGCTGCTTTGTCCAGGATGGTGTCGAGCTTCTTGAGTGTTGTTGGAGCTGCACTCATCCAGGCAAGTGGAGAGTATTCCATCACACTCCTGACTTGTGCCTTGTAGGTGGTGGAAAGGCTTTGGGGAGTCAGGAGGTGAGACACTCGCCACAGAATACCCAGCCTCTGACCTGCTCTTGTGACCACAGTATTTATGTGGCTGGTCCAGTTAAGTTTCTGGTAAATGGTAACCCCCAGGATGTTGGTGGTGGGGGATTCAGCGATGGTAATGGGACGGTAGGGTTTCCTTGCTGAACAGATGAGCTAAGAGGGAACTGAAAGGCCTCCCTTGTGTAATCTCATGAGCAGGACAAAGTTATAAGCCTATCTTTTGCGATAGATCCATCCTATCTACCTGCCTCCCACCATGTTTCTCAATCCCTTCTCTCTTCAGAAATGCATCGTATTTTGTACAGAAATGTATTTGAAAGTCTCCTCACCCTGCTATCTGGAAAGGGTCTTATATGACATTAGCTTTGGCCAGCCTCAACCCAGTTCCCAGTGTGCCTGCACCCACAACACAAAACTGCCCTTAACTTAGTACTACACAGGCCACAAGATAATTGGGACGTGAAATGGGAAAGATCAGATTAGAGCAGCTCTTCAGAAGCTGGGGGCTGAATCACAGAGTAGAGAGACTGTCTGATGCTGATACGGAGTGCCTGCAACGATTCCATTTCCCAACACTAACACCCCTCGCTCAATGAGCAGAACATTCAACAGAAAAACCCTTGCCAAAAGAGTTAAAACCTGAATTTTGAGGCCATAACATATCTATTGTGCTTTTCTTTTTCTTTTCTAAGTATTACCTGCCAGACAAATAATCTTATGAAATCCTGGAAAGGTTGATGTGTTTAGTCAATCAGCCTGGGTGTGTCAGAATGCATAAGCTTATAAGAGTAAAAGAATAGCTTCTCATAAATTCTGTATTGTAGCTGTGTGGTTCAGCACATGTACAACACGTAATGTCTGAGAAGTCAGACAATGTGATCTTCACAGGGTTCAGCATCTTCACTAGGGAAAAAGTGTGCATATTTTTTCATTCAGAAACCTAGGCCCATAGCGCAGGACAGCATCAAGGTTAAAGACAGTAGGAGAGACGATGAGGTAACTCAAGACGTCGTGGGTAAATGATGACAAAGTTAGATTTTAAAAGTTTGTGGATTACAGGAGGAGGTCCCAGAGCTTTGAGCCCTGGGAAAGAATGAGGCAGAGTAGGAGATAAGTCTTCGAGCGAGGATACAAGGGAAATAAAAGCCATTTTTGGAGCTGAGGAGGAAAAAGAGAGGGAAGTTCAGGTGGGCAATGACCAAAATAACAAATGGAGAAAGACATAAATGGTTTGGTGGATAGAGAGAAGTTAAAGGCTAAACATAAGAACATAAGAATTAGGAGCATGAGTAGGCCCTACAGCCCCTCGAGCCTGCTCCGCCATTCAATAAGATCATGGCTGATCTTTAACCTCAACTCCACTTTCCAGCCCGATCCCCATATCACTAGATTCCCCTTGAGTCCAAAAATGTATATATCTCAGCCTTGAATATACTCAATGACTCAGCTTTGGGGTAGAGAATTCCAAAGATTCACCGCCCTCTGAGTGAAGAAAATCCTCCTCATCTCAGTCTTAAATGGCCGACCCCTTATCCTGAGACTATGCCCCCTAGTTCTAAACTCTCCAGCCAGGGGAAACAACCCTCGGCATTGACCCTGTCAATCCTCCTCAGAATCTTGTATGTTTCAATGAGATCACCTCTCATTCTTCTAAACTCCAGAGAGTATAGGCCCAATCTACTCAATAAAGATGAGAGAAGGAACACTATTAGACAACAAGCATTTCCATTGTGGTCAAACAGTGCACAACAAAGACCTCATCGGCCAAGTCACTGTTGGTCTTGGGCCAGCTGATTGTAAGTGTCACTCAGAGTATGAAAGTAGGAAAGTCCTGTTACAACTGTACAGGGCATTGGTGAGACTACACCTGGAGTACTGTGTACAGTTTTGGTCTCCTTATTTAAGGAAGGATATACGTGCATTGGAGGCAGTTCAGAGAAGGTTCACGAGGTTGATCCCAGAGATGAAGGGGTTGTCTTATGAAGAAAGGTTGAGCAGGCTGGGCCTATACTCATTGGAGTTTAGAAGAATGAGAGGGGATCTTATTGAAACATATAAGATTCTGAAGGGGCTTGACAGGGTAGATGCAGAAAGGATGTTTCCCCTCGTGGGGGAATCTAGAACTCGGGGGCATAATTTCAGAATAAGGGGGCATCCATTTAAAACAGAAATGAGGAGGAAATTCTTCTCTCAGAGGGTGGTGAATCTTTGGAATTCTCTTCCCCAGAGAGCTGTGGAGGCGGAGTCATTGAATATATTTAAAGTGGAGATAGACAGATTTTTGAAAAACAGGGGAGTCGAGGGTTATGGGGAGCAGGCAGGGGAGTGGAGTTGAGGCCAAGATCAGATCAACCATGATCTTATTGAATGGCGGAGCAGGCTCGAGGGGCCAAATGACCTACTCCTGCTCCTATTTTTATGTTCTTATATGTATATAATAAATATGTCACTATGTCTGCCTGAAAACTGAAGTTAATATTAAATTCACCAAGGCAAACCAAGCAATAGCAGGTAATTTCTTCACTGACCATGGTTAATGACCTAATCCATCACACATGTTTACAGAAGCCATTATCTTTTCAATAAGAAAGAGACAGAATTTATTGAACTCTTGTTAAGCACTGACAACGGGAATCTCTCATGCAGCAAAGACATTAACTTTCTGCTCCATATAAATTGGGAGTCCGGTTACCCCATCTCACTGGATGAATTCCGGCATCATTTACCTCTGTCCATCTGTACCACACCACATTTAATGAATATAAATTACAGAATTAAGGCCCCAACTAACTGTGCAGCAAACATGAAGCAAATGTGTGAAAGATAGATAAACGTCTGCATTTTAAAGATGATAGGCTGTATTAGCCCTCTCCGTGTGGAGTTAAAAGAAAATTTTCTCACTGAGCCAATACGTGGGGGAATCTAGAACTAGGGGGGCATAGTTTCAGAATAAGGGATCGCCCACTTAAAACGGAGATGAGGAGGAATTTCTTCTCTCAGAGGATCGTGAATCTTTGGAATTCTCTTCCCCAGAGAGCTGTGGAGGCTGGGTCATTGAATATATTTAAGGTGGAGATAGACAGATTTTTGAACGATAAGGGAGTCAAGGGTTATCGGGAACGGGCAGGGAAGTGGAGTTGAGGCCAAGATCAGATCAGCCATGATCTTATTGAATGGCGGAGCAGGCTCGAGGAGCTGAATGGCCGACTCCTGCTCCTATTCCTTATGTTATGTTCTTATAAACCAATGACCATTCACTAAAAGAATGTTTCTTTAAGTTTGTGCACAGAGGAAAATACACTCCTATATGTAATTATTTTCAGAACATCTTTTAGCAGGGTAATTAGAAAAAAGATTTTCCCCTCCAAAAGCCGCAGTACAACAGATATGTAATATTGCTCCCAATGGACTGTGACCTAGCGCAGTTTATATAAATCTTGGAATGCCTGTAAGTCTACCTTGATATTTTGATTTATATCCAACCAACTAAACTCCTAACCCTGGATCAATTTACTGGGAAAATGTATATCATGTTATAAATAGTACCAATATTTAAAAGTGTAACAAGATCACATCAATACATCTTTAAAACGCTAACAGTGCGATTTGCTGATATTTTAGCAATGTAAAATAAAATAGAGCCATAAATTCTGACTAATTGGCAGCGAGATGAATTTTAAATGTTAAGGTCAAGCTTTCCTGTTTCGTGGATGACAGGAGCAGAGCGGGAGCAGGAATATAAATGTTATATGCCCAATAGGTACCAGAATTAAAGGGCAATAAGTGTTGGGAGAAGAAGGACTGGTTTCAATGTTACTGAGCTGTTGATTTACTTTAAGAGTGCTAGGGTCAAGACCCTTTGCACCAAACCTAACGCACTCTCCTCCGGGATCTCAAAACTGGAATTTCTTCCCTCTCTGTCTTACAATCTACGGGCTTTTAAAATCCAAGCTTGGTGACACCAAACCACCACTTCTTGATTTACCTCATCTTCTCTCCTACTCTGTCCAAACTTTTTGGTGTTCTGCCTTTGGCACTTCACCTGGATTTCTCAACTTTAAAAAAAAAACATATACAGAAATGATAAATGCTGATCCCCACTTACCTGAAGAAAAGTCAGTCAGAGAAAGACCCACCAGCCAAACCCAATTGGGTGAGTTGCTCTGAGATGGATTGTGGTCTTTGACGAATGGACTATATTCTCTCAGAGAGGAGACATATATCTTAAATTATTTCAATGCGGACCCTCTGAGCAAGTTGGAACTACTTTTCCCTTCCTGCCGGAGACGATGGTCCTCTTTAGGAACCATTAATAAAAAGGACGACACTTAGCGCATTATAAGCAAACTGGGAGTTTTTCATTATTTCTCCGTGGAGAGCATGAGGCCAGCTCCTATTTCCACTGAAAACAATGGGAGCTTTAACTGAGCCAACTTTTTTTATTTGTGTGCCTAACCGCTTTACTTTCTGTAGATGCACGACTTGACATTCCGCAGAATAAAGTAGGAATGTTCCCACAGTAATTGGATTTTTGTCGGTGTCAAACTTTGGCAACATGGCCATAAATATTCATGAAGGTTTGAATTTGAGTTTGAATAAGGTGAGCAGAGACGGTGCAGGTTGAATATGGAATGAAGGGGCTTAGTGACCCAGTAAACTTGCCCATATCTTCTCCTGCCCTTGTGGCTATAGCAACAGACCTGTTGGGTCGAAAGGTCTGTTTCTGTGCTCTAAAATCCCATGTAATTTTATGTGCACTGGTAACTTGGGCTAGTTGAATTGGTACCCCATGAGCCCAAAAATCTATCTATCTCAGCCTTGAATATACTCAATAACTCAGCATCCACAGCCCTCTGGGGCAGAGAATTCCAAAGATTCATAACCTTCTGAGTGAAGAAATTCTTCCTCATCTCAGTCTTAAATGACCTACCCTTCATCCTGAGACTATGCCCCCTAGTTCTAGACACTCCAGCTAGGGGAAACAATCTCTCAGCATCTATCCTGTCAATCCCCCTCAGAATCTTGTATGTTTTAATGAGATCACCTCTCATTCTTCTAAACTCCAGAGAGTATCGGCCCATTCTACACAATCTCTCATCATAGGACAGCCCTCTCATCCCAGGAATCAATCTAGTGAACCTTCGTTGCACCGCCTCCAAGGCAAGTATATCCTTCCTTAGATAAGAAGAGCAAAACTGTGCACAGTGCTCCAGGTGTGGTCTCACCAAGGCCCTGTACAATTGTAGCAAGACGTCCTTACTCTTATACTCCAACCCCCTTGCAATAAAGGCCAACATGCCATTTGCCTTCCTTATTGCTTGCTGGACCTGCATGCTAGCTTTCTGTGTTTCTTGCACGAGGACACCCAAATCTCTCTGAACACCAACATTTAAAAGTTTCTCACCATTTAAAAAATATTCCGTTTTTCTATTCTTCCTATCAAAGTGAATAACCTCACATTTCCCCACATTATACTCCATCTGCCACCTTACTGCCCACTCACTTAGTCTATCTATATCCCTTTACAGACTCGGTGTTCTCCTCACAGCTTACTGTCCCACCTAGCTTTGTATCGTCAGCAAACTTGGATACATTACACTCGGTCCCTTCATCTAGGTCATTAATATAGATTGTAAATAGCTGAGGCCCCAGTACTGATCCTTGCGGCACCCCACTAGTAATAGCCTGCCAACCTGAAAAAGACCCGTTTATCCCTACTCTCTGTTTTCTGTCCGTTAACCAATCCTCTATCCATGCTACTATATTACCCCCAACCCCATGAGCCCTTATCTTGTGTAATAACCTTTTATGTGGCACCTTATCAAATGTCTTTTGGAAATCCACATATACTATATCCACTGGTTCCTCTTTACTCTGCTAGTTACATCCTCAAAAAACTCTATGGGCTGGATTTTCATTGAGGAGTCGGGTAGGAGGCGGGACTACAACTTTCGGGGTTGTAGTCCCGCATCCATTGAGTTCTAGCCAACCCACGCGATTTTGACTTGATTGACCTTGTTGAGCCCGCCCAGTGGGCTCAGCAGGCCAATTAAGGGCCACCCGGCAACAAGTGACATCACAGATTGATATTTCATCTGTCAAGACCTTTTGACAGATGAAATATCAGCGTTTCGCAGCTATTTGAAGCTGTCAAACATTGACAATCTGTACTACAAGTTAATTCCTTCCTCTCAGGATGAATTAGAGATCTCCCTGGAACAGAAAGCTGAATGCTGCAATTTTGACAGCTCGCAGCCATTCTGCTTTCTGTGCTGGTGAGATGAGGGACTCCCGAGACCTGAAGGAAGGAAGGCTGTAAAGGTAAGTAAAGGTATGTAAAACTTCTTTAAACACTTTACACACACCAAACACACTTACCTTTGCACTCATGCACCCATCACTCACCTGAACACCGGACATCTCGACCCCTCCAAACCCTTTATCCCGACGGTCCGCCTCCTCTAACTTGGCGTGGTTTGGAGCCATCGGGAATCCCACACTTCAATATTAAAAATAGGGATTAGGCTAAAAATTGCCTGTTAATTACCTGTTAACAGGCAGTTAATTGACACTAATCCCCTTCCCGCTTCGGGGTGGCGGGTCCCAGTGCGGGTCGGGTACCCATCTCATTTCAAACTGGCATGGAGGCGGGTTGGGTGCGGGATGGGTTTGTGCCCCCCAATTTCGGGATTTTAACCCCCCACACGCCTCAATCCTGCCTCCATGGCCCAATGAAAATCCTGCCCAATTTGTCAAACATGATTTCCCTTTCATAAAAGTCCTGCTCCAACCCACCTCCGGTGACAATACTTCCCCAGATGAAAATCTTGCCAACAGTAACAGTCTGCATCTTGGGACGAAAAAGACACTGATCACTATTGTGCTTTCACTGACTGAGCCCATGTCTGAAGTCGGCTGAGTGTACCTCAAGACTCTACCTGACATTAAGCAAGTGGTGGGGGCACCAGTTTTTAAAGAGAAGTCACCTGGGTGTTTAGTTCTCATCCAGGTTTCACACCAAATCCTTTTCTTCCTGTCATTTCATCCTGTTATAACCCTGGCCTAGTGTCACAATGTCAGCAATAATTGGTATGCCTCAGAGACATGGACCCCATGTACAGCAGGCACCTCAAAGAACTGGAGAGGTACTACCAGTGCTGCCTCTGCAAGATCCTGCAAATCCATTGGCAGGACAGGTGCATCAACGTCAGTGTTCTCGCTCAGGCCAACACCCTCAGCATTGAAGCTCTGACCACGCTCGATCAGCTCCGATGGACGGGTCACATCGTCCGCATGCCTGATACTAGACTCCCAAAGCAAGCGCTCTACTCAGAGCTCCGACATGGCAGGAGAGCCCCAGGTGGGTAGAGGAAACGCTTCAAGGACACCCTCAAAGCCTCCTTGAAAAAGTGCAACATCCCCACCAACACCTGGGAATCCCTGGCCCAAGACCACTCAAAGTGGTGGAGAAGCATCCGGGAAGGCGCCAAACACCTCGAGTCTCTTCGCCGGGAGCAAGCGGAAGCCAAGCGCAAACAACGAAAGAAGCGCACGTCAACACAAGCACCCCACCCACCCGCCCCTTCAACCACCGTCTGCCCCACCTGTGACAGAGACTGTGGGCAGGATTTTCATTGTGCCGTGGAGTCGGGATTGGAGGTGTGCGGGGGTTAAAATCCCCAAATCAGGGGTCCCAACCCCATCCCGCACCCAAACCCGCCTCCATGCCAGTTTCAAAGGAGGCGGGTACCCGCCCCGCACTGTGACCCGCCTACCCGAGGAAGGGATTAGTGCCAATTAACTGCCTGTTAACAGGTAGTTAACAGGCAATTTTTAGCCTAATCCCTATTTTTAAGCTTGAAGTATGGGATTCCCAACGGCTCCAAACCACACCAAGTTAGAGGAGGCGGGCCGTCGGGTAAAGGGCTTGGAGGGGTCGAGATGTCGGTGTTCAGGTGAG
Source organism: Somniosus microcephalus (assembly GCF_052327205.1). Taxonomy (NCBI): domain Eukaryota; kingdom Metazoa; phylum Chordata; class Chondrichthyes; order Squaliformes; family Somniosidae; genus Somniosus; species Somniosus microcephalus. The sequence goes on from NC_141013.1 coordinate 12,292,789, forward strand.
TGATGTGTGCATGAGTGCAAAGGTAAGTGTGTTTGGTGTGTCTAAAGTGTGTAAAGAAGTGTAAATTACCTTTCCTTACCTTTTCAGCCTTCCTTCCTTTAGGTTCCGGGAGTCCCTCATCTCACCGGCACAGAAAGCAGAATGGCTGCGAACTGTCAAAAGTGACAGCCTGCAGCTGTCTGTGCAGGAGAGATTTCTAACTGAGTCTGTGGAGAAGGACTCAGGTTAGAAGTAAGACTGTCAGTGTTTCACAGCTTCAAACAGCTGTGAAACACTGATATTTCATCTGTCAAAATCTCTTGACAGATGAAATTTCAGTCTGTGACATCACCTGTTGCTGGGTGGCCCTTAATTAGCCTGCTGAGCCTGCTGGGCGGGTTCAAAAAGGTCAATCAAATTAAAATTGCGTGGATTGGCCGCATCTCGATGGAGGCAGGACTACAACCCCGAAAGTTGTAGTCCCGACTCCTGAGTTAAATTCCTGCCCTGTAGGTCCCACATTGGACTCATCAGTCATCTGAGAACTCATTTTTAGTGTGGAAGCAAGTCATCCTTGGTTCCGAGGGTCTGCCTAAGAAGAAGAAGAAGAAGAAGAAGAAGAAGAATTACAGTGGTTACGGACATCTAACTCCAAAAGTAAATCACTGTCTTAAATTTTTAAAACCTTATTTAACAAAAAAACATGGTTAGATGTTTGCTAGAATAGGCCAGTTGCTATGGGCAGCACTCCCCATTTAAGACGTTACCTGGCCAGAGCTTCGTGAACCCTTGGGGGAATTCTGCAGAATGCTGCCTTCTCCTAGCCTGCCTCTGACCTCAAATCAAAAGACGATGAACACCCTTACTTGCCTCGACATTGCCCTGATGGCAATACGAGCAGTTCAGGAGAATCCATTATCTCCAGAAATGAAGATGAGATTTTTGGTGGCATTGTTCAATTAAAAACTTTCTGACTGAAAATGTAATCTATTGTTTTTTCAAGGAAACGTACGCTGTGAGGAATCGTGGCTTCAGAAAGGATTATTGGATCTTAGTAATTGAACAGTCTCAGCACACTGTAGACAGCATCAGGAGCAGAACACAGTACCTCATTGTCTGTGCACCGTGGCTTTGTGACTGCTTCATGTTATTTATCCTTTTTGGTATCTTTTGCCAATTTTCCACACTCTTTTCCTGAAGGACTCCCTTTTACTGGAGTACAGGTTCCACGGGTACCAAATGCCCACCAGTACTTTGCACAAGTGGCCACTCGTCAAGTGTCAGCCTAGGCAATGAGGATAGGAAAGCTATTATCACCATGGCGGGCCTCACAGCTGAGCCCAGTCTTGCCCTCACTCAGATGCCCACGCTCATGCACTTTCCAGGATGGATCACTGGACGGGGATCAGGAGGAAGAATCCTGGCTGATTTTAACCACTCCTTAGTTCAGGAGCACTGATGCCAGCTGCAGCACATCAACTGCTGCCACTCAGCACAGTTCAAAGATCAAACCGGGTCCCTGCTAGTTCAGTATGGCTTAGTCCTACATCAAGGCAGTGTCTTCACCCTCCGGGCATTGGCGGAGTAGGGTACAACTTCAAAAAAAAATTGTGAGACAATGGGTTCACAGCTGCTAAAGTGAAAAATGAAAAAGTTGCCTTAGATAACCACTGGATTACTGAGAAGCAATTTTGAAGAACAACCAGGTTTAATGATTTTATTTTTGAAATCTGTTAAAGCTTACCCTTGCACAGAATTGCAAACCATTTGGCACCAACGGCAATGGCAGGATCAGCATGCCAAGATTAATGGAGCTTTTCCCAAATCCATTTTTTTTCTACATCTGACTAGAGAATGAGCTCATCTGTCTCTTCACACCTGACCCGTCAGCTGTGCTAGCAAACACTGTGTAAATCAGACAATTCTAAAATTGAGCAACAAAAAATTCCAGACCATAAACCAGACGTCTGAAGCCTCTGCCGGCAGGAAATGGGAGTCTACGTGCCCAGCAGTGAAGACAAAATGGCCGACTTGGAAATGTGGCTGAACAGAGCTCTCTCTCATACGCCCTTGTCCTGAGGTTGCATGAGGATGCTCTAGGACAAGAAAGGAGTCTTGTTTGAAACAGTAGAAATCCTAAATATTTATTACCTAAAAAAATACATGTGTGAAAAAAGGAAATAAATGGATATTTTCATAAAAGTAGCCAATCAGAAACTTGATTAGGCAGATAGCTACAATGAAGATGGCTAAAATGGTAGAATGCTTTTACTTACGCTGAGAAAATAATGTCAGTTGGTGCACGAGAATCATGACAGAAATAAGAGTCCAAAAGATTTATTTATATTTTGGGGGATTTGCTTTGGGATGTTCTAAGGTGGTTGAAGGGTGCTAGATAAAGGCAAGTTTTTCTTTAAATAAGAACATAAACATAAGAAATAGGAGCAGGAGTAGGTCATTCAGCCCCTCGAGCCTGCTCCGCCATTCAATAAGACCATGGCTGATCTGATCTTGGCCTCAACTCCACTTCCCTGCCCGCTCCCCATAACCCTTGACTCCTTTACCATTCAAAAATCTGTCTATCTCCACCTTAAATATATTCAATGACCCAGCCTCCACAGCTCTCTGGGAAAGAGAATTCCAAAGATTCACGACCCTTTGAGAGAAGAAATTCCTCCTCATTTCCGATTTAACGTAAGAAAACTACTAGGCACTTGGTCTAAGCGTTAAACAAAGCTTTAATCAACTGTTTTTCAACATGGAGATCTAGTTGTGTCCTTCACTAGTACCTGTTAAAGAATGTCCTGAGCAAGCTGGGCCCGTGCCCGAGTATTTATACTCTCCCTGGACAGTGCCACCAGCAGGCCACCCAGTATTATTTCATAAGTCATTTCCACATGAATGATAAGATTCATGTCACCCTTATTCTGAAATTATGCCCCCCTAGTTCTAGATTCCCCCACGAGGGGAAACATCCTCTGTGCATTTATTCTGTCAAGCTCCTTCATAATCTTATATGTTTTTTTCTTTCTTTACTTCCGTTTTGTATAGCACTCCTCGTGTACAAGAATGCCCTTTAAAAGTGGGAAGGCACAGGAGACGAAGAGATAGGATTTTAGAAGGTTTTTGAAGGAAGGGAGAGGTGAAGTGGATTTTTGAGAAAGTTTTGACTGAATGATCGAGTGGCCCAGTGGTGGCTTCGCCTTCAGAAACTCATTGCCTCCTTGGGTGTAGAATCATACTATGATACAGCACAGGAGGAGGCCATTCGGCCCATCGTGCCTGTGCCAGCTCTTTGAAAGAGTTATCCAATTAATCCCACTCCCCTGCTCTTTCCCCCATAGCCCTGCACATATTTCCTTTTCAAATATTTATCCAATTCCCTTTTCAAAGTTATTATTGAAATTGCTTCCACCGCCCTTTCAGGTAGCGCATTCCAGATCACAACAATTCGCTGAGTAAAAGCCTCTGCTTCTTGAGTCAATCACCTTAGATCTGTGTCCTCTGGTTACTAACCCTCCTGCCACTGGAAACAGTTTCTCCTTATTTACTCTATCAAAACCCTTCATGATTTTGAACACCTCTATCAAATCTCCCCTTAACCTCCTCTGCTCTAAGGAGAACAACCCCAGTTTCTCTAGTCTCTCCATGCAACTGAAGTCTTTCATCCCTGGAACCATTCTGGTAAATCTCCTCTGCACCCTCTCTAAGACCTTGACATCCTTTCTAAGTGTGGTGTCCAGAATTAGCCACAATACTCCAGCTGGGCCTAACCAGTGATTTATAAAGGTTTAGCATAACCTCCTTGCTTTTGTACTCTATACATCTATTAATAAAGCCAAGCATCCTGTATGCCTTATTAACAGCCTTCTCAACTTCTCTCCTTGGGTGTCTCCCCAAAACTGAGATAAAGAAGTCAGTGATGTAGGGTCGCACAGCCCATCATTAGAACATAGGAGCAGGAGTCGGCCATACAGCCCATCGAACCTGCTCCACCATTCAATAAGATCTTGGCTGAACTTCTACATCAACTCCACTTTCCTGCCCTATCCCCAAATCCCTTGATTCCCTTAGTGCCCAAAAATCTAGCAGTCTCATAGATTGAGTATCCACAGGGTTAGAGCATTCCAAAGATTCACAACCCTCTGAGTGTGGCACCATCCCAAGCTGCTACAAATTAATGCTTCAACATGCATGCTCCAATGCGCTAACTTTAAAATATCTTACCCTTGCCATAGTCCATTGGCTCTCTCTGCCCCAGTGCATTGAATTTAAGGTCCTTAGGGGGAAAAATTGAGCCACGCCCCCTTTGGGGCGCTAACTACTTTTAGCGCCCCGGAAAAATTAATGTCCCCAAAATTGAATGGTAGTGCCCCAAGAGGGAAGCGGAGCATTATTGGAAACACCCCGCCTCCCTCTTGGGGCACTGCGAGGGAATATTGCGGCGCTACGTGCCGCGGTACTGCAGGCCTTCCTCCCCTTCTTAAAGGGGAGGGGTCTTGCGCAGCGCAACCCGGGGCCCAGCTGGGCCACCAGGGATCGGAGTGCCGGCAAAAGAGCCCGGCACTCAAGAGATGTGCCGGGCTCACGGAGCGCAGCCGGCACTCCGCGGTGGGGGGCGGGTAAGGAGGCTGGGGATGGCAGCGGAGGCAGGTGCTGGCAGGCGGCCAGCAACAAAAATGACCGCCCAGCACCTCGCCTTTAAATAGCGCCTCCCCGGCCGCAGGTAGGCCCCCCCTTACCCCGTCGGACATGGCCTCTTAGGGCGCTATCGGGAGGCGCAAAGCAACCAAACTTTTCCCCCCATATTCACTCCCCAACTAATCTAAATGATCGTCTCCAACATAAGTTGACCACCTCAATGTGAACTCTGCTACTACCCCGTTTCAGCCAGGTGGAGGAGTTAAAATCACCTCAATGTGTTTGAATCTGGGACCTTCTGACTCTAAGGTGAGAGAGGTAACTACTGAGCCAAGGCGGGATCATAGTTACGGGATAGAAACAGGGTAACGACCCACTCCTTAGAACTGATCCTCTTCAGAAGAATTTATTTCCTCAGTGAATTTCATTTAATTTACGCTATTACGCATCTGTCTGTTATTTATGTGTTTCAGTTGTTGATGCAGCTCTCACATCAGCCATTTGGAGACTTCACTCCAATTACAGTTCAATTAGAACTTCCTTTGAACTTGCAGATCAGCCTTTACAATCCTTCTTTTCATCTGGTTTGATTTTGACTCCTTTAAGCTCTGTCAGTGATTCTTATCCAAGTTGAAGAAGTCTAACATATTTTCCCATTCAGACTGGTCACAGTTACTTTATGCACTTTACCAATTAAAACATAGAAATATAGAAGATAGGAGCAGGAGATGCCATTCGGCCCCTCGAGACTGTTCCGCCATTTAATGAGATCATGGCTGATCATCCAAATTCAGTACCCTGGCCCTGCTTTCTCCCCATATCCCTTGATCCCTTTAGCCTTAAGAAATAAGGCTAATTAGGTGTCCAGAATAGATCAATCAAACTAGAGATAACCAAGCTCTTTCACTTATATATTTATACAACGTCAATATCAACAACTTGTATTTATATAGTGACTTTAATATGGTAAAACATCCCAAGGTGCTTCGCAAGAGCGTTATCAAGCAAAGTTTGACACTGAACCACCAAAAAGCTTGGTCAAAGAGGTAAGTTTCAAGGAGCGTCTTAAGTGAGGAGGAAGAGATAGAGAGGCGGAAAGGTTTAGGGAGGGAATTCCAGAGCTTTGGCCTTAGGCAGCTGAAGGCACGGCCGCCAATAGTAGAGCAATTCAAATCGGGGAGGTCGCAAGATGCCAGAATTTGAGGAGCGCACAGATCTCGGACGGTTGTAGGGAAGTTAGGGGCGAGGCCACGGAGGGATTTGAAAACAAAGGATGAGAATTTCAAAATCAAGGTGTTGCTGGACCGGGAACTAATGTAGGTCAGCGAGCACAGGGGTGATGGGTGAACGGGACTTGGTACGAGTTAGGTTTAGGAGACGGGCAGCAGAGTTTTGGATGAGCTCAAGTTTATGGAGGGTGGAAGATAGGAGGCCGGCCAAAAGACCATTGGAATAGTGTCCTTTTGTGTTACTGTGAAGTGAAAACAACTTTGCTGTGAACCGCAAGTGGCAGAATAACTACAACCTCCGTGGGTATGCCCTGTTGGTACTAGGCTACTTGCACTGATGTTCAATTTATATTGATAAGGAACTTTAAGTTCCATGGAGTCAACTTCCTTTAGCTCTTCTTCACCTACAGCTGCAGACCCCATAGCCTCCTTGGCCCCATATTCTGGAATGCTCTCTCAAAACTTCTCCTCTTTTCCACCTCTTTTACTCGCCTTCAAAAGCCTCCTTAAAATCTACTACTGACCCCCCCTCATGCTCACCCACCCGCTGTTCTGTGAAGCATTTTGCGATGTTTTATTGAGTTGAAGATGCTATATGAGCGCAAGCTGTTGTTGTTATTGCTGGAGTCGGAACAGGTGAAACGTGGCACAGTGAACTGTTGAACTCTCTCCAGTGGAAGAGTTCTAGGTGTCTCCATTTCTTACTGGGTGAATGTGTAGAGAAACAATCTCCCAACAATGAGGTGGATGGCCTGTTAATCTGTTTTTAGTGGTGTTGGTTCAAGGAGAAATATTGTCCAGGACCCTGAAATCCCTACTCTTCTTTGGATACTGTTATCAGATCTTTATAATCTTCACCTGAATTGCACCTCAGTTTAATGTCTCAACCGATGGATGACACCTCCAGCAATGCAGTGCTCCCTTAGTACTTCACTGGAGTGTGAAACTAGATTATAGCCCCGGCATTAACCTCCTGCCCGACGATCTTAGGGCGCGTTCGGGTCCGATGCTTATTTTACACTTTGCCCAATTTTTTACGTTCGGGGTGTGCAAAATCGCCTGGGGTGTAAAACGGCCGTCCAATCCGAACCTGCCTGATTCCCACCGGCCGGTTAGGTTACCATCAGAGCGTCTGTGCTCAACACCAGGTCTGGGGCTCAGAAACACGACCCTCGGACACAGAAGTGGAAGTTCTACTTATTGAACCAAACTGACCTAGAGCAGAAAGTCTTGGAGACATTGTAGAGATGGCACCAATGGGTAAGTTCCCATATTCCATTGTCCCACAGCCCGATTGTATCTCATCAGCGATGAGCTTAAACTTCTGCATAAAAGGACAATCCTCCTTCCTTCCTTTCTCTTGTGTTTCCTGTGGAGCATGCTTTTGGCTCGAGGGACCGTTACATTGTGCATTTTCTGTCAGCTTGAGGTGATTTTCGCATTGTAACGTTGCAGAAGCTGGAGTATAGCTCCAGTGTAAGGCAGTGGCTAGCAACTCCCCTAATGGTTCGATGGGTAATCCACTAGGCGATCTGGTACCGGGCCATATAAAATATACCAGGAAAGTCCCACGTTTAATCACTGCTCTGTTCTGAGATAGCTGGTCTTGGCCAGGACAACAGTTGGAAGACCACAATTGGCTAGGAAAGGGAAATATTAGCCAGGGTAACCACTTTGATTGCTGTCCAGTGAACTCTGTTGGAAAGTGAGAAAAGGATTAAATTATCTGTGATGCCCTCCAGTGTGGAATAGTCTGCGGACACTCACAGTCAAGGCTCACACATTAAGAACAGACGCTTGGGTGAGGCATTGGAGGGCTGCTGGAATCTGCGGACTTGTCTGTCAGTGCTTTCACAAGAAGAAGTGAGAAAAATGTAGAAAATTGGAGGTGGAAGGAGTAAGCAGCGGATCTGAGTGAGACTGGATTTTATTAGGAAGCATCCGCAGTTCAGTCTCTGATCTGTGATGAGTCTGATCCCAGCCAGGGTTTACAAATGACCTCTATATCTCTGGGCTAGGGAGAGAGAAAAATAGTCAGCCAAGGTTCCCAGTCCTGAATGTTATTCACTGCCCCCTTGCTGGCAAGTGTAGATGTGAGGATAGGGTCGGACTCGACTGCGATGCCTTCCAGTTATTTAGCCAACTGACCCTCACTGTCCAGTCTCACTACAGGAAGAGTGGGTGAGGTACGGGAGAGCAGTGGGAACCCATAGAACTGGACCCCGATGAGAGTCAGCACCTCAAGGAGAAATCTGGGGAGGAGAAATGTCCAACTTATTTATAATTCATTGAACCTTCCCAATGACTTAGAACCAGCATCAGGGATACTTGCTTCAGCTTTTGGGAGCGACTTTGCCTAGTTTGCTCCTGGTGTCAGCTGTGGCTCAGTTGGTAGCGCACTCACCTCTAAGTCAAGTAAGGGGTTGTGGGTTCAAGTCCCACTCCATGAGACTTAAGCACATAAAGCTAGGCTGACACTCCAGTGTAGTGCTGAGGGAGTGCTGCACTGTCAGAGGTGCTGTCTTTCAGATGAGATGTCTGCGCTCTGAGGTGGACATAAAAGATCCCATGGCACTATTTTGAAGAAGAGCAGGAGAGTTATCCCCGGTGTCCTGGGCCAGTATTTATTCCTCAACCAACATAACAAAAACAGATGATCTGGTCATTATCACGTTGCTGTTTGTGGGAGCTTGCTGTGTGCAAATTGGCTGCCACGTTTCCCACATTACAACAGTGACTCCACTTCAAAAGTACTTCATTGGCTGTAAAACGCTTTGAGATGTCCGGTGGTCGTGAAAGGCGCTATAGAAATGCAAGTTTTTCTTTCTTTGATACAGGATAGTTTTCTGAATGTATCTCAAGAATATACTGCCCCAGAGCAGTGGTCAATGCCTTGACAGATATTAGAAACTTATTATTGTTTGGCCTGGAGATTTCTAAATAATGTCCATGAAATGGGGTAACTCTTGTTACCAGTAAATGATGCAGTGTGTCGTTCTACCCCCTTGAACTGTGCAGAGTCCCATTCATTTCCTTTGAAAATTTGTGTTCAGATGGTCAACCGTGTCCCAGTGAAGTCACAGCCAGGGGCGCATGCTCACAAGATGAATAATAAAGGTACTGTAGCGCACTTAGATCCTTTACTTACTCGGTGAAAGAGCTGTACAATGGTTGCCATTAAAGAGAATTTGCTAAAAATTCAACTGCCCTCAGGGCTACAGGAGGCTGCACAAAAGAGCATTTAGTTACTGGAGAAATCGCACTTTGCAGTAAATCAGTCCCGTGGAAAATGCCATCTGAAAATCCGTGCAACATACACTCACTCTAGCACTTGATATTGCAAAGTGAAAAATATTCTAGTACTATTCGGGCTTCAGTTATGTTTATTTATGGATTCTATATAATAAAAACCAACATCGCTAAAACAGATTATCTGGCCATTATCACATTGCTGTTTGTGGGATCTTGCTGTGTGCAAAATGGCTGCCACGTTTCCTACATTATAACAGTGACTCCACTCCACAAAGCGCTTTGGGACTTCCCGAGGATATGAAAGGCGCTATATGAATTCAAGTCTTTCTTTCTACACTTCTTTCTTTTGTTGGTAAGTTCACTCCCTAATGAGGAATTGTTAAAGTTGGGAAATTTGGCCAGTTGAGCCTCAGTGCCACTCCTCCTCATGCTCGCGATGGCTCAGTTGATAAATGCCTCAACTGGAAGGACCCCAGATCCATCGCTTTTCTGTGCTGAATTAACTGGCCTCAGTTGGCGGAGTAGCTCTGGCCTTAGCGCCCATGGCCTGCCTAATCATGGAAAGTCAGGCAAGGCTCCTGACCCATCATTATTCAGTGACCCCCCTGGTGAAAAGTGTGTACATTTCTGCAGCGCCCTTCATGGCCGCTGGATGTCCCATAGCATCCCATAGCCAATGAAGCACACTTGAAGTGTGGTCGCTGTCGCAAACCAGGAAACGCGGCAGCCAATCTGCCCACAGAAAGATCCCACAAACAGCGACGTGACAAATGACCTGATAACCTGCCCTAGTGATGCTGGGGTGAAGGATAAACACTGGCCCCAGAATTTGCGTGGATGCCGGGATGAGAACAGGATTGGGTTTGCCTGTGACGCCCTTGAGTACAGGAGCAAGGATGTCTTGCTGCAGTTGTATAGGGCCTTGGTGAGACCACACCTTGAGTATTGTGTGCAATTTTGGTCGCCTTATCTGAGGAAGGAGGGATGTTCTTGCCATGGAGGGAGTGCAGCGAAGATTCACCAGACTGATACCTGGGATGGCAGGAATGACGTATGAGGAGAGATTGGGTCGATTGGGCTTATACTCGCTGGAGTTCAGAAGAATGAGAGGCGATCTCATTGAAACTTATAACATTCTAACAGGACTAGACAGGACTAGATGCAGGAAGGATGTTCCCGATGGCGAGGGAGTCCAGAACCAGGGGTCACAGTCTAAAGATAAGGGGTAAGCCATTTAGGACAGAGATGAGGAGGAATTTCTTCACCCAGAGAGTGGAGAACCTCTGGAATTCTCTACCACAAAAGGCAGTTGAGGCCAATTCATTAAATATATTCAAGAAGGAGTTAGATATATTTCTTAAGGCTAAAGGGATCAAGGGATATGGGGAGAAGGCAGGAACAGGGTACTGAGTTTGGATGATCAGCCATGATCTCATTAAATGGTGGAGCAAGCTCGAGGGGCCGAATGGCCTACTCCTGCTCCTATCTTCTATGTTTCTATGTTTCTCCTCCATAATTGACTAGCCTGCCAACACTAACTCTGCAACTTCGCACATCAAGCATGACCACTCGGTCATGTTCCATTCAAAAGCAGAGGGGATAAAATGGAAAAAAAAATACACGTGATAAAATGTTTTATTTAAACTGCATCCTGAAGACAATTTGAAAGTTTCCCAACAACTACTCTCATTTTTCAAAGAAGCGTCCTTCAAACGACAGGGATTTTTTTTCTCCCCCCGTCCAGCCGCATGAATGATGAATTTTGTTCCAAGGCTTATCACAAAATGTCCAAAATCTACAAGTAATTAATAACACACGGAAAAGGCCATATGCACTAAGACCCAAAAACTGAATCCCATTATTCAATGTTTTAAATATTATCAGAAAAGTCCAGTCCAGTAGAATTTTCTTTGAAGAATTACAGACAAGGCAGTTTTTATTTTCTTTTAAATAAAAGCTTAAATGTCAGGATGGGAAATAATTGCGCTGCATGAAGTGGTGTCTGATATTTATTAAACCAGGGCTGTCCAGCCTGGCCTTGACTTAACATTCCATATAAAGAATAGGATTTGAACACAACAGATCTTCAGATACTTGTTATTTTCCTACATATATATTTCTGTGTTTCTGCAGGACAGTTTCACAGAGGCTGAGAGGATTAGCGATGGCTTAAGCAGGGGATTCGATGAATGACGTTGGTCTTACTCTTTAACCACAAGCACTGGAGTCTTCTTACAGACCTTCTTATTAGCAATGTGATGACAATGGTATAGGGAAGGAAGTAGTTCAAAAAGCTGAAAAGAACCCATAAAAATAGTTCTGTGAAAGCATTGTACTCTCATGCGCAATTCATTCTTCTGGCTCCCAAGTGTTTCCTGCATGGGGTGTTTGAAGAGGAAGTTTATACTATTAGTACAATTCAACTCGCAGAAAAGGATAGACTATTTTCTAATGCCTTGGATGTTTCAGCCTAATTTGTTGCTTATTTGAGAGGCGTTTGAAATGCGCACCGTCACGAGGAGGATCTCTGCTTCTGATGAGAAGCGTCGAAGGTTTACTCCCATTCTCTCCTGAAGGCACCAGCTTATTTTGGGTTATTTGTCAGCCGCCCTCTGGTATCTCGCCCAGGTGACTATTCTTCACATGAGATTGGACAATGAGTGTCGGCAAGCCATGGGGCGTTATAGCGGAGCCTGATCCCGTCCGCACCCAGTGTCATGCACATGTAGGGGGTAATTTTGACTTTACGCGAGTAAAACGCGCGATCACTTCAAGGTCAACGGAACCCAAAATCAGGAGAGGTGTTTCACGGGTGGCCAAGCCAAAATTGTACCTATTACACTATCAGCTAAAGTCGAAATTAACCCTCGCCCCTCCCTGTGCACCGTCCAGCAGAAATCACTGGACAGAGATCAGGAGCAGGACTCCTCGCTGATTTTTCAGAGCCTTCCATAGCCTGGGGTTGATGAGGCCAATTGTCGTGCTCCTACCACTGCCTTGGGGAAAGCAAGTCTGATTTTTCAAGCAGTTTTATTTTTCTTATTTTCCCCCATTAAGTCTTCATGCATTGACATGAATCAGTCATTCATGAAAGAAAGACTTATGAAATAATACTGAGCGGCCTGCGGGTGGCGCTGTCCGGGGAGAGTATAAATACTCGGGCACGGGCCCAGCTTGCGCAGGACATTCTTAACAGGAACTAGTGAAGGACACAACTAGACCTCCATGTTGTAAAACAGTTGATTAAAGCTTTGTTTAACGCTTAGACCAAGTGCCTAGTAGTTTTCTTACGTCATGCATCATTTGGTGTCTTCATCCAAAAGAATTTTTAACCAGATCTCCTCTAACAGTGCTCTGAACCTGGTAGGAACTGGACAGATCCCAGCTATGCCAACGCCACACTCAATTCCTTCACTTGCTGTGGGAAAGCTCAAGGCCTCAACTTTTTCAGCGTTGACCTTACTGAGATTGAGAACTACTTCCTTTCATTTAACTTCATATTCGCACTTGCCAATATGCAGCATTAGCAATACAAAAAAAAATGCACTATTCTTGTTGAGTGGCAAGGGAGTGTGGTGGGGAAGTACCATCATACAATCAGAGAACGGTTACAGCACAGAAGGAGGCCATTCGGCCCGCCGAGCCCCTGCTGGCTCTCTGCAAGAGCACTTCAGCTAGTCCCGCTCCCCCGCCCTTTCCCCGTAGCCCTGCAAAGTTTTTTTCCTTCAGGTACTTATCCAATTCCCTTTTGAAAGCCACGATTGAATCTGCCTCCACCACCCTTTCAGGCAGTGCATTCCAGATCCTAACCACTATAGGATATACGCCACAGAAACAGGCCATTCAGCCCAACCAGCCCATGCCGGCGTTTATGCTCCACTCGAACCTCCTCCCATCTTTCCTCATCTAAATCTATCAGCATAACCCTCTATCCCCTTCTCCCTCATATGCTTGTCTAGCCTCCCCTTAAATTTCAAGCTAGTAAAGCTATATAAACTAAAAGCAACAACTGAAAATTTACCGTAGTATTTTCCCAAATTGGAATTCATTTTTTTTTCTTATCAAAAATCATGACCATTACTTAAACAAAGATATATATAGGTTACTATGGTGCTACGCTAAGTGCATGCTGGGATAGCTAATTTCAAAATGGCCCCCATAGAACTAATAATGAAGGATGAGGTCTAATAAGTGCTGTACAAAGTAAAACGTTTGTTTTACAGATATTTGACCAGAGGTTGGCTACCAAATAAGCAGTTGTAGTGATTTTAATTATGGAACATAGTTTTCTTAATCAGCACCATCAGTGTAGAGCAGGCCTCCCTTGACCTATTTTTGACCCACTTGTTCCAAGACTCACATTCCTTGGTTAATTTGAACCCAATTGGTTCTATTAACTACCAGCCCACCTACGTTTTCCTCTCAGTTCCACGCCTGATTTTATGAGCATAACCCTCATCCCCGGTACATCCTGTCTATAATTCGGCTCCTTTCTTGCTTGCTCAGGAAGGATTACTGGATCTGTACGTCTGCACTGGGGCCAGTGTCGGCCAAGCTCATTTTTTTTTACGTTGCATATTAACACGTGGAAAGAAGAGTGAGAAAAGACCATCTGGCTCTTACCCTTGTCACTTAGCCGGTAGAAGCTCGTACAGCACTCTCCCCAACTGTTAGTAATGCTAACTCCTGGGGGATGAAAATATGTAAAGAAGGAAAATCTGTGGCCAATTTCATGAAAAAAAAACCTCTGGGAAATTCCTTCCCAACTCCCTAAGGCAATTCAGGAAGTTGAACGTGACCATGATTAACCATGATACATCACTTGACATACTAAAACTAACCCCCCACCCCCCACCCCCCATCCTTCCATATAATTGGGAACATAGGGCTAAGATGGACCAGAAAAGATCACTTCAAATCATTAGGATGGTCCCAAAGGTCACAGACTTCATACCCCGCTTTATCTCCCGTACATTCAATAGCCAAAAATGTATTCATCTCCTTCTAAAATTTATAACATTCTCCTTCCCCCTGGGTAGGCTATTCCACCTATCCACCCCTCTGTGTGAAGACGTTGGGGGCCAAATTAGGTCATATAGCATCCGTTTTTTAGGCGCTCGGCGGCCATATAAGGCTAAAAAAAATGAGGCCCGAGACGCGTGTACACTTCTGACAGGATATTCGCAGGACGCCATCTTGGTAAAGGGGTTTGAGCGCATGTACCTAACGACTGCTGGCAACATGTAGAGCAGAGAGATGATGACGCAAGTCTGTGTGCAACGCTGATTTGACATTTTCGAACCTCACACTCCAGCCAATGCCGTGAAATGGAACGAAGGACCCCCCCACCAACACTATTTAAAGGGATCATGAACTACTTACAGGTCAGTTGCTGGATTATTTCTCCTGGCTGCTGGTGCAATTGTACGTGTTTTTGGAGCTTTCCTATACTTGGCTAAAGTTTGAATAGTCTACAGGGAGTGGTCTGGCTGGACTCGGAGTCGTTTTTTGGACATTTAAAAGCTTGTGCTGAAACAAGTTGCTTCCAGACATGGATGGCCTGACAGGGCTTCCTCTGGGCATTGAACATGACTGGGAGAATGAAGAGAGGCCACACAGGGCAGGACAAGTTCCTAGAAAGGGGATGGTGGGGGGGGGGGGTGGCGGGAAGGACACACAGCAGGAGGCCATATCAGCCGAGGGTCTTCAGGGAGCAATTCTCTTCCCTCAACTTCAGCGAGGACAAATGCATGAGACATCTTCGCTTCACAAAAGAGGTTGTGACTGAAATATGGCAACTGTTGCAGCCACAACTGCAGCCTCAAAGCAGGGCAAGGACAGCATTGTCTGTGGCTGTCAAGGTTGAATAACTGCCAGTGTGTGCGAGCTGTGAATTGTGGGTGTGAGGCTTACAAGAGTGCTAATTGTGTGAGGGTGAGATAAAGTATATGAACTGAAGGGTTGAGTACTGATTGATAGAGATTGTTGGTAGCTGGCGCTGCCCATTGTGCTAAGAATTTAAGAGAGTTTGCCACT